>NC_134360.1:85975105-86275105 GCF_048569485.1 Anomaloglossus baeobatrachus | reverse complement strand
TTTTGTACAATTTTCTTTTTTGTTTATATATACTGTATATATATTGTGCTGGTGAAAAAAAATCTTGCTTTATTTTTGTTTGTTTTTTTTACATTTTATCCCCTTTTTGTAAGTAATACAATTTTAAAATTAGCACCATATAGTTATTTTGGCCAACATCTTGTAGTAATGTTCCCATCCTGGTCGTCATCTTTTAGTAATCTCCCCATCCTGTTTCCCTTCTTGTAGCAATGTGCACCATCCTGCTCCCAATTCTGTTGTACTGTCCCATCCTTGTCCCCTAGTAGTAATGTAATCATCCTTATTTCTATCCTATAGTAATATCTCCATCTTTGTCCCTGTCCTGTAGTAATGTGCCCATCCCTGTCCCCTTATTTTAGTAATGCTCCCCATCCTGTAGTAATGTCCCCATCCTGGTTCTCATCCTGTAGTAATGTGCCCCATCCTGGTCCTCATCCTGTAGTAATGTCCCAATCCTGGTCCTCATCCTGTAGTAACGTGCCCCATCCTGGTCCTCATCCTGTAGTAATGTCCCCATCCTGGGCCTCATACTGTAGTAATGTGCTCCATCCTGGTCATCATCCTGTAATAATGTGCCCTATCCTGGTAATCATCCTGTAGTAATGTGCCCTATCCTGGTCCTCATCCTGTAGTAATCTGCCCAGCCCATCCTTGTTCCCATCCTGTAGCAATGTCCTCATCCTGTAGTAATGCTCATCTGTGTCCCCATCCTGTAGTATTTCCCCAACTTGTAGTAATGTGCCCATCCTTGTCCCTTTCTTATAGTAATGCACCCCATCCTTGTCCCCATCATGTAGTAATGTCCCTATCCTGTTCCTCATCCTGTAGTAATGTGCCCCATCCTGGTTCTCATCCTGTAGTAATGTGCCTATCTTAATCCCCATCCCCCATCCTGTAGTAATGTCCCCATCCTGTGGTAATGTGCCCATCCTTGTCCCCTTCTTGTAGTAATGTGCCTCATCATGGTCTTCATTTGTATACGATATCTACGTCTAGATCTGTAAAACCCTAAAACCTGAGGTACAGATCCAACAATTGTGTAGCCGCTCTATTTACAGTACCTTCATCTCCGTCTCCAAGCTGTTCTGCGATCTTTGAATAATCCGATCCTCCCACCACACCAATCTTTACCCTTTGCCGGAGCTTCTGTAAAAACTGGTCAACCTCGGGGTGTACTTTCTGTAAGAGAAAAGAAATACATTTTTTGGAAATGTTTTTAATCATCATAATCTAAAAGAGCAGATGCAAATATCGATTCAATTATAGATTTTTTCTACTACAAATAAATAGTCAACGTTTTCCTGCTATACCAATTTTGGTATCAATAAGAAAACCATAAGAAAAAGCTTTGACGTGTTTTTCCATGAGCTGCTTTTGTGTTTCCAAACTCTTTTATAAGTCTAAAAAACAAACCCAGATGGTACCCACCCTCCATGAGTCCAGCATCTCTCTTCCTGCTCTGGTCTTTGTTTACATGCTGCAATATTGACATCAAAAGTACAGTGAAAGTAACCACTGCAGCCAATCACTGAGCTGAACTGTTTATGCTTTCTGCCTCTGTAGAGCCATTGATTGGCTGCAGCAATCATGTGCACTATAGTCATGACATCACCGCTGCACTCAGTAAACAATAAGCAGAGCAGAGGCAGCATACTGGCTTTGGACCCTGTGTTTGTTGTTTTACACATAGACCAGGTTTTGGTGATATGAACGCTGATTACAGAAAACCCCTTTATGTTGTGTTTTTGGCACTGTGGATATTGTCTCTTTTTAGTGTGTCATGTTTTAAAGCACCACTCCAACGTTTTATTTTTTTTCCACCTGGAGCGGTGGTTATAATCTAAGGTCCCTGTCCCCGGTCTTATACTCACTCTCCGGTGTTTTCACCTTTTATCGGCGCCTCTCCCGTCTGTCTACAGCAGATTGCAACCTGCTGGCAGCTCCAATATTTCTCAGGGAGCATACCGAGAGTCACAACTCAATACACGACTATGAGAGTGTGTCGCCCTGGACAAGCCAGGGGCCACAGAGCACAACACCTACACACCCCACACTCCCTGCAGGCACATCAAGGCCAGACACAAAACCCTTGTTGCCTTCCTCCAGGGGCTGATGTCCACACCAGGGGGTGGAGCCAGGTGGTTGGTCTCCGCCCACCGAGGAGTTCACAGTCCTGGAGGCGGGAAAGACAGGAAGTCTAGTTTGGAGGAGGAAGTGGAAGGAGGTGAAGTAGAGAAATAGAGTTTGGAGAGGAAAGAGTTCAGTTTTGACAGTGAAAGTGGAAAGAGTAAAGTGACAGCTAAAGAGCCTGAAGTTGGTCCAGGTGTGTGGCCCGGACAGAACAGCAAGGTTGGCAGACGGTGGTGACCGTCTGCAGGAGTGGCCTATCGGAGTTTGCCGTAAGGACCGTGGACGGGCGGTGGCCCGGCAGTACCGGACCGGTACACAAGGAGAAGCCAGCACCATTGGCAGGGGCTTTTCGGACCCCGGCAAGGCTAGGAGTCGCCGGGAAGTTGCCGAATCCGTTAGTGAAGGGGACCTCCGGGTTTCCAAACAGTCAAGTCCCGACAGAAGGCAACCGTCCAACCGTGAAGGGGAGACACCGCCACCGCCAAGGGCAACCGTTTCCCAGGGCCAGCGCCTGCGGGCAAAAGGGGCTCCTCCGGCCCACATCCAGGTCGGGGAGCGGGTTACCGGTGGGAACCGATTGGAATCAACATAGAACATAGGTGCAGGGAGAGACAGTCATCACTAACCTGCAGGGAACAACAACACCGCAGCCGTCCGAGGGACCCGTCCATCCAGCCGCTTGTTTTACCGTGAACTATGTCATCATCATTGGGCTGAGTGAGTACCTCCGTGCCGTGCGGAACAGCGCTTCCCCTGCGACCCTGCACCTCACCAGGCCCCGCAACCCGCCTGCCATCCACTCCTACCCCATCACCGGGCCCCGGGACAACCAACCCCCTACCCACGGAGGGGAGAAATAACAACAAAGCTGCTCCCTGTCACCGCTCCCGGGATCCCCGTCCAGAGCAGCGGTGGTGTCCACACAATCACCACAACCGTGGGTGGCGTCACGGACAATATCCCCAAAACCAAACCACCCCTTTTCACTCACGGGCGAGGAGCGCCGCTCGAGTCCTCGGGATCTGGCCCATCGCTCGAGCCACCGAGCAGCAGCAGCCGCAGAGCAGCGGCAGCCGGACCCGAGCAGTGGGAGAGCGCAGCGTCCCCTCCTCCGCCCGCGACAACTGCATCAATCTGGTCTCGTTATGGCTCTCATAGACTTGTACTGAGAGCTTGAGATGTTACTTCTGACTTCCGGTTAGTCAGATGTTACAGGCACAAGATGGCCCCTTGAGACCGGAGCAAAGCCGATAAAAGATGAAGACACCAGGGAGTGAGTATAGGACCGGGGACAGGGACCTTAGATTAAAAAGCACCACACTAGCGCTGAAAGCCCCTCCCCCACCCACTGGAGTGGCGCTTTAAATAAAGCTGCCTGTTTTTGATACTTACTGATATCTGGCTTTTCCATAACTTTGTTGACACAGTCAAATGTGAACTGCATGCATTTTTTTTTTAAATTCTTTATTTTAAAGACCGACTCGAGAACATACAAAGTAACACCTGCTCCACAAAGAGCAGAATAACAGATTTCAAATATTTAACATTGACATGTAGCCCACCCTTCCGCACCCCTGTACATATCTAGTCACTGCAACTGCTCGAGTCAGGCCCAATTTAATCCTTTTATGAACCAACCCAACAAGGGTAGAATACAGAACATAGAAAGAGAGAGCAAAGCCCGAAAAGAGTTTAGAACAGGTTAAGAGAAAGAGATAGAAAGGGGAATAGGGGGGAGGGGAGAATAGGGGAAGATAGGGGACAAAGAAGTGAGAAGAAGGGAGAGCGAGAGAAGAAAAAAGAGGAAAGGGGGAGAGGAGAGAAAAAAAAAGGGGGGGGGAGAGTGTTTCCCCAGAGCCTCACAGCGGCCGTGGAACAGAGAGTAATCTGGCGTATTCCGCCGAGTAAGTGAACTCCAACCATGGAAACCAAGTCCTATGAAAATCTTCCTGTCTGTCATTGAGAGAGGATGTCAGGTCCTCCATGTGCCTTAGGTCGTTAACCCTTGAAACCCACTGTGCCACTGTGGGGGGGGGTAGAAGACTTCCAGCCAAGCGGGATGCAAGACCTGGCAGCCATTACCAGAAATCTAAGCAAAGAGCGCTTGTAACTAGGAGCTGGGAGTTCCGAAAGCTGTAAGATAAACAGTTCCGGACCCAATGTCTCAACCGTGCCGGTCACCAGTCTAATTACCTCCCTCACTTCTGACCAAAACCGTTGCAAGGAAGGGCAGGACCAAAAGATGTGCACGTAATCACCCTCCCCCGAGCCACACCTCCAGCAAACGGGGTCGACTGAGGGGAATATCCTATGAAGTCTAGTCGGGACTCTATACCACCTAGTCAGCAGTTTGAAGTTGGCCTCCAACAGTCTGGAACTGATCGAGGTTTTATGTGCCATCATTAGGACGTTGTTTCGTTGCGTGTCAGATAGAGCCGTCCCTAGGTCCCTTTCCCACTGCCGCAAATAGACCGGGGTGGGCAAATCTCCCGGGTCTGATAGCAAATTGTATGCCAGGGAAAGTGAGTGCCGCAGGGTTCCCTCTCCCAAGCACAATTTTTCGAATCTTGTGGGAGGCCCAGCGTACCGGGCGAAGCAGGGAAGGGAGCTCATGAAATGCCTCAACTGCATGGCCCTCCATCTCCCCAGGGGATCCGGAGGCAAGAGACCACAAATATCCGAAAGAGATAGCCAGTCACCCTCCCCTCCCAGCTGGTAAGCTCTGAATCTGCCCCCCTGTACCCAGCTCCGAAAAACTGGGTCCGAGAGGCCAGGATGGAAATCCGGATCTCCTATAATTGGTGACATGGGGGAAGGCAACGGCAGGAGGAGGCGCCGAACCTCGCCCCTCGAACAGCATTCCAGAGTAGCGCCAATAGTGGGGTGAGATCTCAAAGTAGTCGGGAAAAAGCTTACGAGCCAAGGCATGGCCGGTAAATGTACCTCCGAGAAGCTCTGTTCCAGGGCGACCCATGGTTTCATCCTAGAGTGGCGGCACCAATCCAGAACCCTAACCATATGTGTGGCCCAGTAATATTTTTTCATATCAGGTATTCCCAGCCCTCCCCTACACTTAGGTCTGCACAGTAGGGAACGGGAAAGTCTCGCCGGCTTATTCGCCCAGATAAATTTAGAATATAGTGAGGCCAATTCCTTGAAGAAAGAGCTCGGGATCTTAATTGGCAGGGCCTGGAAGAGGTATAGAAGTCGTGGTAATATATTCATCTTCAATATTGCACATCTCCCAAACCATGTGAAGAAGCCCCTCGCCCAATTTGCACAGTCTGTTCTAATGGACTGCAGGAGAGGGAGATAGTTCAGCTTATATAGTTGGCTAGTGTCTGCAGCCGAACTGCTTGCATTTTAAGTGCATTTCCGCACATGCATTATTTTATCTGTAGATTTTTCGCATTTAATGCAATTATATAGGTAGAATTTGACATGTTGCAGTTTTAAACATGAACTGCAGATTAGTTTATGCAATGTAAAAAAAAAAAAGCACAGTGCGCATAAGATTGTCTATAAGGTCGGGGTCACACTAGCGTATCCTCTGCCTTTGACACAGTAGACCACTCCCTTCTATTACAAATTCTCTCATCTCTGGGCATCACAGACTTGGCCCTATCTTGGATCTCCTCATACTTATCCAACCGAACTTTCAACGTCTCCCACTCTCACACCACTTCCTCATCTCGCCCCCTATCTGTCGGGGTCCCCCAAGGTTCAGTTCTTGGACCCCTGCTGTTCTAGCAAAAACCAGAGTATGACTACTTTAAAAAATTAGAAATATTTTTATTGATCAAATCACTTACAAACACGTATAATTAAAATGGGAGTATTTGAGAAAGGGAGGAAGAAGAAACTTCCCTAACCTAACCCTTCCTCAATGACGGGGGTCGGCGTCCTAAGGTGAAGACGCCCCCGTTCCTCGACAGCTTAGCCCTAAATAGTCCCTCCCTCAAGGGTAAGAAGTGTCCCCTAATAGATGGAATCAACCCCAAAAATGGTAACACCACAGTGAGGAAGAGGTGCTCAGTCCACAGTAGCTAATTTGTCTGTATCACTACTTGGGTGAGTGAGGGTAGGGTCTAGGGATGTCGTCATGTATTTAAGAGTCCATGTGCTCAGTATAAAGGATAGAAATGAGAGTCACATAGATTATGACCATAATGTACTTTTGTCAAATATAGACACAGTTCATATTCGATATGTAGATTGATTCAAAAGATGCCCATTAAAGACATAATTCATATTTGATATATAGAAAAGTTCAAGAAATTCCCGACGCGTTTCGCCCTTGTCAATATTCAGGGGCTCATCAGGGGCTTTCCAACATGTTCTTGAACGAAGTGTCCACTTTTGAACAATTCAGTAGTGGTACAAATTGTTCACTTCGGAGGGGTATAAGATGAGAGTACACTGCCTACCCAGCTGGTCAATCATGAGGCTAGTCAGGATGGCTTGTTCACCTTATCTTAATGCAGGTACCTGTCTCACTCAGTTAAAGAATCTGCATAATCAAAACTGGACCCTGAAATATCAATATCAAATCCACCCTGGAATGTACGTTACGTTGCTGAGGATAAAGGTTGTGGCATAAGGCTGAATACCTCTAGTTCGTAATAGGACCAATTCCACTTATATACATCAGTCAGAGTAATTATCCTCCACTGGTCACCTATTTGCCGACGGCCTTGTAAGGCTTATACAGCCACCAATATCAAGATAAACACCCAGAACAGTCCCCAGTTGCTGTCCCACCGTGTGGCCAGGAGTTACCGTAATAAACGACAGCCAATCTTGAACAGGTCCGTCTGGGGGAAACCGATGTGGCGTTCACTGGCGTTCCCCAGCAACTGGGGACTGTTCTGGGTGTTTATCTTGATATTGGTGGCTGTATAAGCCTTACAAGGCCGTCGGCAAATAGGTGACCAGTGGAGGATAATTACTCTGACTGATGTATATAAGTGGAATTGGTCCTATTACGAACTAGAGGTATTCAGCCTTATGCCACAACCTTTATCCTGAGCAACGTAACGTACATTCCAGGGTGGATTTGATATTGATATTTCAGGGTCCAGTTTTGATTATGCAGATTCTTTAACTGAGTGAGACAGGTACCTGCATTAAGATAAGGTGAACAAGCCATCCTGACTAGCCTCATGATTGACCAGCTGGGTAGGCAGTGTACTCTCATCTTATACCCCTCCGAAGTGAACAATTTGTACCACTACTGAATTGTTCAAAAGTGGACACTTCGTTCAAGAACATGTTGGAAAGCCCCTGATGAGCCCCTGAATATTGACAAGGGCGAAACGCGTCGGGAATTTCTTGAACTTTTCTATATATCAAATATGAATTATGTCTTTAATGGGCATCTTTTGAATCAATCTACATATCGAATATGAACTGTGTCTATATTTGACAAAAGTACATTATGGTCATAATCTATGTGACTCTCATTTCTATCCTTTATACTGAGCACATGGACTCTTAAATACATGACGACATCCCTAGACCCTACCCTCACTCACCCAAGTAGTGATACAGACAAATTAGCTACTGTGGACTGAGCACCTCTTCCTCACTGTGGTGTTACCATTTTTGGGGTTGATTCCATCTATTAGGGGACACTTCTTACCCTTGAGGGAGGGACTATTTAGGGTTAAGCCGTCGAGGAACGGGGGCGTCTTCACCTTAGGACGCCGACCCCCGTCATTGAGGAAGGGTTAGGTTAGGGAAGTTTCTTCTTCCTCCCTTTCTCAAATACTCCCATTTTAATTATACGTGTTTGTAAGTGATTTGATCAATAAAAATATTTCTAATTTTTTAAAGTAGTCATACTCTGGTTTTTGCTAAAATATCTACTTTATGTCATTTATATTGGTATATAACCCCTGCTGTTCTCCATTTACACCTTCGGCCTGGGACAGCTCATAGAGTCCCACGGCTTTCAGTATGATCTCTACGCTGATGATACGCAGATCTACCTCTCTGGACCTGACATCACCTCCCTACTAACCAGAATCCCACAATATCTGTCTGCTATTTCATCCTTTTTCTCTGCTCGATTCCTAAAACTGAACATGGACAAAACAGAATTCATTGTCTTTCCTCCTCCTCACTCAACCCCCCAACAGACCTATCCATCAAAGTCAATGGCTGCTCACTTTCCCCAGTGCCACGCGCTCGCTGCCTGGGAGTAATCCTAGACTCTGATCTCTCTTTCAAGCCACACATCCAAGCCCTTTTCACCTCCTGCCGCCTCCAACTCAAAAATATTTCCCGGATCCGTACATTCCTTTCCCAAGAAGCTGCAAAAACCCTAGTACATGCCCTTATTATCTCCCGCCTGGATTATTGCAATCTCCTGCTCTGTGGCCTCCCTTCTAACAGTCTCGCACCCCTACAATCTATTCTAGACTATGCTGCCCGCCTAATCCACCTGTCCCCCCGCTACTCCCCGACCTCTACTCTCTGCCAATCCCTTCACTGGCTTCCCATTGCCCAACGACTCCAGTTCAAAACACTAACCATGACATACAAAGCCATCCACAACCTGTCTCCTCCCTACATCTGTGACCTAGTCTCCCGGTACTTACCTGCACGTAACCTCAGATCCTCACAAGATCTCCTCCTCTGCTCCCCTCTCATCTCCTCTTCCCACCATCGCATCCAAGATTTCTCCTGTGCCTCCCCCATACTCTGGAATGCTCTGCCACAACACATCAGACTCTCGCCTACCTTGGCAAGGTTCAAAAGGAACCTGAAGACCCACCTCTTCCGACAAGCCTACAACCTGCCGTAATCCTCAGTCTGATACAGCGACGCACAATCGTCTCTACCCTAACCTACTGTATCCTCACCTATCCCTTGTAGACTGTGAGCCCTCGCGGGCAGGGACCTCTCTCCTCCTGTACCTGTCTGTGCCTTGTATTGTTTATGATTATTGTACTTGTCCCTATTATGTACACCCCTTTCACATGTAAAGCGCCATGGAATTGATATCGCTATAATAATAAATAATATTAATAATAATAATAGTATAGCATAGGATATGAGAGATTCAGATGGGATATGCTAATGACACTTGGCTGAGACTCTACTGCAAGTGTGATCCGAGTGTCTTCTACTGTGCTATTCCCTCGCATGTATCAGATCACAGGTGCGGAGAAGGAGAAATTAATTTCCCCATCTTCTCCATTGCTTTTCTGCGTATATCAGACTCCGAGTCCAGTCCGATGTGTCACACGCACCCATAGACTTGAATGGGTGCATGTGATCAGATGTACGCTGCAAATTACAGCATGGTGCCATTTTTCGCTCATGCCAATTCAGCATGAAAAAAAAAAAATCGCAGCTCTGCCTCATTGAATAACATTGGTCAGAGTGCAATGCCAGATTTTCCAGCACTGCACTCTTCTGTATTATGCGTACCCTAAATCACATCTGCTTATACTCTACTCCGGTGCCAGTGATGTTCCAGCACTGACATAATGTCACGCGGTCCCTGAAGAGCCATTGCTGACACCGGAGACGAGTATAGGGCTAGGATCAAGAGAATCGGGACAAATATGCTAATGACACTCCGATCTGATCAGAGTTTGATACAGTATCAGCATAGTGGGATCCGATTCTCTTGGATGAGAGAAATTCCCCAATCCTGTCACAACTCTCATTATATGTGTACAATATAGCGACATGCAGCTAATCAGCATTCATGTGAGAAGTACAACCTGGGAGTCTTCCTGTAATGCAATGTTCTGCTTCTATTAAGGAACAAGAACGTGTGCTGTGTTTCTCAGAGGTGCTCCAAAATAGGCACATGATACTTCATATTTACAGCCTATATCCGAGGTGAACATTAGAAAGAATTCCAAAAGTGTATCTAATATGGAAGTCTGCCATATATACAGAAGAATAAGTAAAGAATACTATACCGTTCTATGGATAACCTATTGTCTATTACTTTATTACAAAAATGATTAAAAAAACTAGAATATACAGATCAAACGGACACTCATTTAAGCCCTGTTGGGTGAATGGCACACTTTGAATACATTCAGAATATGTCAAGAGCTTTTCCCTACACACACTACTCACAAAACGTTAGGGATATTTGTGCCACACGGTGTTTGGATCTAAACTTGCCGAATGTCATGGTGGTGTGCCGCCCTGGCAAAACCAGGGTGTCACAGCGGTTTGCATCCATCTTTCTGGTGCAGATCTCACTCTCCCTTGGGGAGTTTCTAACACAATGACACACAACACCAGTGGACGGAGCTGAGAGGTCTGAAGTGTCTGGGAGGAAACTATATAGGGAGTTTCCAGTTTGCAGTGAGCAGTCAGTCTGCAGGAGCTGTAGAGTCTGTAAGGAGCTCCGGAGTGGAGCTGGGGAGAGGGGCAGTAAGGGCCTCAGGAATAGGCCAGCCGCTTGTGGGACCCGAAGTAGACCGGGACAGGGTAGTGGCCCCCCGCTGCCGACTGTCGGGACCCAGTCCGGACCTGTGCACGGAGCAGACACAGACCTCAGGCAGGATAAGAGCACCTGTAGTACACCCCTGGGTGAGGGGCCTGTCCTCACAGCAGCCGAGGGCACCAGTTACCAGCAATTTGGTTTACAACAGACTCTGTGTTTACTGACCCTCCACATCAGTACAACCTCATCCAGCACCAGGACAACCGAGCTGTGAGTGTACTATTCCCTGCAATCCCTTCCACCACCACAACTCCCAACTGGGCCCCGGGACTACAACTCCCCTACCCGTGGAGGGGATCCCACCTTGCTGCCCTGCTTCATCAGCCCCGGGCACCCCCATATCTAGGCAGCGGCGGTGTGACCATCCATCACCACAACCCACGGGTGGCGTCATAAACAATCTCCCTTGTAAATATCCCTTTTTTTTACTTGTGGGCGGCGGACCGCTGCTCGAGCCGGGTCCGGTTCCCACTCGAGCCACAGAAAAGCCCCGGATCCGAGCATCCCCGAGCAGCCCCTTAGCTGCGGTCTGGCCCCCGCCCGCAACAGTGGCATCTCACACTGTTCACACTGCAAAGTCTGACACTCCACGCTATGACTTCTCTGGTGCTTCTGAGTTGCACAGACAGGCTTGGGTGTCAACCAGCTCTGTATTCATAAGTGATAGGACTTGCAAGAGATTATTTCTGCCAGCCTGCTGGTTACCTCTTAGATCACATTGTGGGAGACCTATCGCAGTTACTCCACGCCCTTTTAAGAGAGTAGAGCCTGTCTTCCCTTGCCAACTATAGCTTTTACTAAATCGGTCCATGAGCTGTTGGGTTCCAGTTGTGGATGATTTAATGCGTGCTGCTTGGTGTGCTGTGGAAATACTGGTTATTTCCTCCCTGCTTTTTATTTCTGCCTTATCATGTATTGTTTTACATCTCCGTGTGCGCTAGCTGTGTGATAGAGTTTTGCTTTCCCTGTTTGTCTGTATCTGTGGGTTCTATCACTAGTGTCCCGGTCCTCACCTGGGGTGGGGGAGTGGGGGTATAAGATCAGAGCTTGCCAGGAGCAGGGCAAGGAAGACGGCACAGACATCTTTACCACTAGATGTATCTCTGGGATTAGGGACAGCTAGAGCCCGCCTAGCCTGAGGGTCAGTCTAGGAACCCTAATCCCCTGTCATCTCCTTACACAATGTGACAATTTGTCTTTAAGGTAAAATTTATGTAAAACATAAAAAGTTGACACTACAGTGATATTTTATCATGAAAGTAAGGAATTTATGTAGAAGAATGCAATGGTGATTTTCTCATCTCAAATAATTTATTGAAAAAAAGTCAACAATAGTGGGTATACCCCCCAAAATATGTCAATATCTCAATAACGTCATATGGCCTTGAGCACCAATTACAGCTTGACAACAATGTCTCATGCTGTTCACAAGTAGAGTAATTGTCTGCGGAGGCATGACATCCCACTCTTCTTCAAGGGTGGCCCTTAGATCATTCAGATTCTGGGGTACAGAGTTACGAGCCTTCACACAGCGACTCAGCCAATCCCAGAGGTTTTCTATGGTATTCTGATCTGGAGAAAGTGCAGGCCACTCCATTTGAGGTTCTCCAGTTTCCATCAGCCACTCCCTAATGATGCTATATATTGGGTATGAGGACTTTCTGCAACCAGCTTTGAGGAACTAGAGGATCCCATGGTCAAGGATCAATTCCTACAGATCTGTCATATGGATGTACAACAATTTGAGTGCGATCAAAATCCCATAACTGCTGATCAGGCTGCAAAGACAGCAGACTTATGCCACTAACATAATGCCAGAAGTTTAGAAGCCATCGGGATTCAGCTGTAAGGGAGATAAACCAGTTGGGACCCCTCTCCCTCTGCCAACTGATTACCAGAGCTATCTAAATCTAATTTCTCTGAGGCCCCTGGAACCAGATATTCTTTTGTTGATACAAGCAGATGCTTTACATGTAACAAGGTGGTACATATTAGCATACCTCCAAACTTTTAAAGAAGGAAAAGATGGACAAAGTTTGCGGCGCGCATAGCGTGCCGCGGCAAATTTTTAGGCCACGCCCCCTAACCACACCCATTTCACAGTCACGCCCATATCCACTCCCCATCCACACCCATTCAGCATGGACACGCAGGCAGCCGGCGGGCCTCCAGCACGGACACGCAGGCAGCCGGCGGGCCTCCAGCACGGACACGCAGGCAGCCGGCGGGCCTCCAGCACGGACACGCAGGCAGCCGGCGGGCCTCCAGCACGGACACGCAGGCAGCCGGCGGGCCTCCAGCACGGACACGCAGGCAGCCGGCGGGCCTCCAGCACGGACACGCAGGCAGCCGGCGGGCCTCCAGCACGGACACGCAGGCAGCCGGCGGGCCTCCAGCACGGACACGCAGGCAGCCGGCGGGCCTCCAGCACGGACACGCAGGCAGCCGGCGGGCCTCCAGCACGGACACGCAGGCAGCAACAGTGAGGCGGCCGGTCGCCCGCACAGTGAGGTGGCCGGTCGCCTTCACAGACAGGCGGCCGCCCGCCTTCACAGACAGGCGGTGGGCCGCCCGCCTTCACAGACAGGCGGCGGGCCGCCCGCACAGAGAGGCGGCCAGCCGCCCGCACAGAGAGGCGGCCGGCCGCCCGCACAATGAGGCGGCGGGCCTCCAGCACGGACACGCAGGCAGCCGGCGGGCCTCCAGCACGGACACGCAGGCAGCAACAGTGAGGCGGCCGGTCGCCCGCACAGTGAGGTGGCCGGTCGCCTTCACAGACAGGCGGCCGGCCGCCCGCCTTCACAGACAGGCGGCGGGCCGCCCGCCTTCACAGACAGGCGGCGGGCCGCCCGCACAGAGAGGCGGCCAGCCGCCCGCACAGAGAGGCGGCCGGCCGCCCGCACAATGAGGCGGCGGGCCGCCCGCACAGACAGGCAGCGGGGGGCGCCCGCACAGACAGGTGGCGGGCCGCCGCACAGAGAGGCGCGGGCCGACCGCACAAAGAGGCGGCCTGAACAGAGAGGCAGCCGGTCGCCTTCACAGACAGGCGGCCGGCCGCCCGCACAGACAGGCGGCAGGGGGGCGCCCGCACAGACAGGCGGCCGGCCGACCGCACAGACAGGCGGCCGGCCGACCGCACAGACAGGCTCCGGCCGGGGGTGAGGGGGGAGGGAGGGAAATCAGCGCTGGGGAGATTCGTTTACTGTACCAGCAGCAGCACAGGCAGCGCTCCTCTCTATGCCACGTCTACTAGGATGGTAGGAGGGAAAAGCAGGGAGGCGGAGAGAGAGTGGGTGGGCGGAGCCCGGGAGCCGGCCGTCCCGCCCGTGGCAACGGGACAAACAACGTAAAGCGTGAAAGTCCCGCTGTATCCGGGACGGTTGGGAGGTATGCAGCATGTTAGAATGTGTATATAAGATCTCACTGGTGGTGGCCGCAGATAATAGGCCCCAAATCTGGTGACAGGTTCCCTTTAAAGTGAACCTGTCAGGTGCAATATGCACTCAGAGCCAGGAGCGGTTCTGGGTACATATTGCTAATCCCTGCCTAACTGTCATTGTATACACTAGCATAGATAAAGAGATCAAGAACAAATATTTTTAAAGATCTTATATCTTATGCTAATGAGCGCGGGGACTAGTCACAAGGGCGTTACTTCACTTGGCTAGTCGGCTAACATAGCATGTTAGCATGTTATTACGCCCCTGTGTGAGTTCTAACACGCTATGTGAGCCGACTAGCTAAGTGAAGTAACGCCCTTGGGACTAGTCCCCGCGCTAATTAGCATAAGATATAAGATCTTTAAAAATACTTTTTCTATAGATGCCTTTATCTATGCTAGTGTATACAGGGACAGTTAGGGAGGGAATAGCAATATACACCCAGAACTGCTCCTGGCTCTGAGTGCAGATTGCACCTGATAGGTTCCCTTTAAAGGGAACCTGTCACCAGAAATTTAGCAAAAAAAATAAAAGATTCCCCCTCTGCAGCTCCTGGGATGAATTCTGGAAAGGTTCCTGTTGCTATTGTGCCCCCTTTGAGACCTAAAAAAATACTTTATGAAGTCTTACCTTTTTGTATGCAAATCTGTTTTTATGGTCACGGGGGTGGGCTGCCTGGCGTCCGTTATTCCCCCTCCTGCCGCTGTACGCCGTCCCCCATTGCTCATTTCCATACATGAGGACGCCTTCCTCATGTCACTGTCCTCCTGAAGTTTTGTGCATGCCCAGTGCCACTCTCGCGGGAGTGAGCACTGTGCAAAGTGTGAACGCTTTTGAGGTGATTGCGCAGGCGCGAGATTATGGGCGGCGCTGTGATTGTCATCAGCAGCGTCATCCAAGTACCCACCCATAATCTCGTGCCCACGCTTCTCACTCTGCCTCCACCGTTATGCGCAAGCGCTGGCCATATGAACCATGTTACCTATTACCGTGGGCGCGAGATTATGGGCGGCGCTGTGATTGTCATCAGCAGCGTCATCCAAGTACCCACCCATAATCTCGTGCCCACGCTTCTCACTCTGCCTCCACCGTTATGCGCAAGCACTGTCCATATGAACCATGTTACCTATTACCGTGGGCGCGAGATTATGGGCGGCGCTGTGATTGTCATCAGCAGCGTCATCCAAGTACCCACCCATAATCTCGTGCCCACGCTTCTCACTCTGCCTCCACCGTTATGCGCAAGCACTGTCCATATGAACCACGTTACCTATTACCGCAGGCGCAAGATTATGGGCGGCGCTGTGATTGTCATCAGCAGCGTCATCCAAGTACCCGCCCATAATCTCGTGCCCACGCTTCTCACTCTGCCTCCACCGTTATGCACAAGCACTGTCCATATGAACCATGTTACCTATTACCGTGGGCGCGAGATTATGGGCGGCGCTGTGATTGTCATCAGCAGCGTCATCCAAGTACCCACCCATAATCTCGTGCCCACGCTTCTCACTCTGCCTCCACCGTTATGCGCAAGCGCTGGCCATATGAACCATGTTACCTATTACCGTGGGCGCGAGATTATGGGCGGCGCTGTGATTGTCATCAGCAGCGTCATCCAAGTACCCACCCATAATCTCGTGCCCACGCTTCTCACTCTGCCTCCACCGTTATGCGCAAGCACTGTCCATATGAACCATGTTACCTATTACCGTGGGCGCGAGATTATGGGCGGCGCTGTGATTGTCATCAGCAGCGTCATCCAAGTACCCACCCATAATCTCGTGCCCACGCTTCTCACTCTGCCTCCACCGTTATGCGCAAGCACTGTCCATATGAACCACGTTACCTATTACCGCAGGCGCGAGATTATGGGCGGCGCTGTGATTGTCATCAGCAGCGTCATCCAAGTACCCACCCATAATCTCGTGCCCACGCTTCTCAATCTGCCTCCACCGTTATGCACAAGCACTGTCCATATGAACCATGTTACCTATTACCGTGGGCGCGAGATTATGGGCGGCGCTGTGATTGTCATCAGCAGCGTCATCCAAGTACCCACCCATAATCTCGTGCCCACGCTTCTCACTCTGCCTCCACCGTTATGCGCAAGCACTGTCCATATGAACCACGTTACCTATTACCGCAGGCGCAAGATTATGGGCGGCGCTGTGATTATCATCAGCAAAGTCATCCAAGTACCCGCCCATAATCTCGTGCAAGCAGTAATAGGTAACATGGTTCATATGGCCAGCACTTGCGCATAACGGTGGAGTCAGAGGGAAAAGTGCGGGCACGAGATTATGGGCGGGTACTTGGTTAACGCTGCTGATGACAATCACAGCGCCGCCCATAATCTCGCGCCTGCGCAATCACCTGAAAAAGCGTTCACATGCGCAAAACTTCGGGAGGACAGTTACATGAGGAAGGCGTCCTTGTGTATGTAAATGAGCAATGGGGGACTGCGTAAAGCGGCAGGAGGGGAAATAACGGACACCAGACAGCCCGCCCCCGTGACCATAAAAACACATTTGCATACAAAAAGGTAAGACTTCATAAAGTATTTTTGTAGGTCTCAAAGGGGGCACAATAGCAACAGGAACCTTTCCAGAAGCAGCCCAGGAGCTGCAGAGGGGAATCTTTTATTTTTATTGTGAAATTTCTGCTGACAGGTTCCCTTTAACTGGTAGGGGAGCCAGGATAAAGCAGAGCTGAACCTGTTGGGAAGCTAGGACCCAGCAGCTCTGCTCCACTGGCAGGAGACCACTGATCGGTAAGCTAATAGAAGCCTGCAGATGTCACTCTGCAAAGGTTATTACTGGCCAGTGCTATCTGCAGGAGAGAGAAGCGCTGATTGCACGGTCTCCTCAGCTTCCTGACTCCCCGTGTGTCTGCAGCAGTGAGAAGCCGCACACGGGGAGTCAGAGAACAGCTGCAGAGAAACGCAGGCTTGGGAGCTGGGGATGTCCGCTCTGGGGGAGGGGGGGTCGGCTCTGGTGCAGGGGATCCACTCCGGGCTGGGGATGTCCGCTCTGGGGGAGGGGAGGTCGGCTCTGCTGCAGGGGGGGGGGGCGGCTCTGCTGCAGGGGGGGGGGGGGCGGCTCTGCTGCAGGGGAGGGGGGGCGGCTCTGCTGCAGGGGGGTCGCTCTGCTGCAGGGGGTGATTCATACCTCAGCAGCAGTCACAGGAGTTTTAAGGTGCGCGCTCCGACTCTCGACTCTGTAATGAATAGAAGGGAGAAACAGCGAGGCAGAGCTACAGTGGGTGGGCGGAGCACGGGACAAACAGCCTCACGGGCGGGACTCGGGATCAAAGGCTCAGAAGAGGGACTGTCCCGCTGTATCCGGGACGGTTGGGAGGTATGATATTAGTGTTGTTTGCCCTGATAGTAAGAAAATGCTAGCTAGGACCACAAAGCCATCTGGGTCCTCACCTTTGTTCTTATTTGTGGCCATCACTGAAGTGAGGAATAATTACAACTTGCCTTAGAGACACTGGAGCAGAGTTAACCCTGGTGCGTCCAGAGATGGTGACTTCTTCGGATATCATTGCAGGAAAAAACATTTCTGTAACTGAAGTTGGGAGAGTCAGCCCTGCCATGCCCATGGAGCCTGTGTCGATTAGAAGGCACAGGGAAAGGACTGAGGGCACTGGGAGTATCAGACACTATCCCTACCAATGTGTTGCTAGGCACGGACCTGGGCAGGATGGTATCGCAATATGTTCTTGTCGGGCAAGTGAATGCCACAGAGAAGGTGGAGCCTAGCAACCTGCATGATGTCCTGTGTGATGCCGGGAAATGTACAGATATGGAGGGAGAACGGAGAATGCATGGCCAAATAGATAGGAAAATGGGCTTGCATATAGGAGATGTGCAGATATGTACTTGTTTGGTAGCTGTGACTCGCAATCAGGATGCTGCTAAGATTCAACCCATATATTAGTGGAGGAGTCTCAGTCAGAACTGTCAGAACAATAGGCCCCCTAATACTGCCAAGCAGCCGCCTCACATGGCTGAATTACCGAGATGTCAATTAGCAGACTCAGGAGAATCCACATATGACCAGAGTCTGGCATCCCCACTAGGCCATGACCTTCAGACTAATAGTCAGAGGTTCAAGAAAGCCTTGCTGACAGATGCCAGTTTGGAGAAGCTGAGCTATCTTTCAAACCAACCCCCTGCTGGGTCGGAAAAGGAAAGAATATATTGGGGCCAGGGAAAGCTGTATACAGACTTTCCCAACTGATACATCAGAGTATTGAGACTGTGAGAAGCGTCTGGTTGTTCCCTATATATTCAGGGCAAAATTATTAAGAATTGTCCATGAAATCCCTCTTGCTGGGCACCTTGCAGTACAAAAGAATAAAGGCCCCGTCACACGTGACGATATATCATGCGATCGTATGAGCAATCGCACCCGCCCCCGACGTTTATGCGTCATGGGCAATTCGTTGCCCATGGAGCACAATGTCATTAACCCTGTCACACGTACTTACCTCCCTAACGACATCGCTGTGGGCGGCGAACATCCACTTCCTGAAGGGGGTGGGACGTCCGGCGTCACAGTGACGTCACACAGCGGCCGCCCAATAGAAGCGGAGGGGCGGTGATGAGCGGGACGTAACATCCCGCCCACCTCCTTCCTTCCGCATTGCCGGCGTGACGCAGGTAAGCTGTGTTCGTCGTTCCCGGGGTGTCACACGTAGCGATGTGTGCTGTCTCAGGAACGACGAACAACCGGTGCGTAGAAGGACGAACGACATTATGAAAATGAACGACATGTCAACGAGCAACGTTAAGGTGAGTATTTTTGATCGTTAACAGTCGTTCGGTGGTATTACACGCTAAAACATCTCTAACGATGCCGGATGTGCGTCACAAATTCCGTGACCCCGACAACATATCGTTAGATATATTATAGCGTGTGACGGAGCCTTTAGGCTTGTTTGACGCAGAACTTTTATTGTTTATTGACCCTTTGTGGGGACTGACATAGCCAAGTAGGTCTTGCACAATTTGTCAAAGAGTTAGAAACACTGGGAATATCCATTGATACCACTACCTTTGATTGATGATCCTTTCCAACGAGTGGCTGTGGACGACATAAGGCCTCTTACAATACCTAGCAGCTATGGCAAACGCTATATTCTAATTATCGGCTATTAGGTTTTGCATGATATCCAGAAGCTGTGGCGTTGTCTTCCATACGAGCCGTCAAAGCTGCCGATGCACTGCTGGCTGCATTTTCTAGTGTGAAGTTCCCCAGTGAGATGTTGACTGATCGGGGAACCCAATTCATGTCTAATTTTATGGAAATTGTCTGCAAGAAGATACAAGTACAGCATCTTGTAGCCAACCCATATCATCCTCAGACCAATGGGCTATGTGAATGTTTCAATGGAACTCTGAAACAAATGGTTAAGATGTTGGTGGAGACAGAAGGGAGAGACTGGGAACGTTACCTCCCTCATCTTTTGTTTGCGTACCGAGAGGTACCACAGGCCTCAGATGTTTCTCCCCCTTTGAACCCATTTATGGGAGAAGGGTCTGTGGGCCGCTTGATCTGATTAAGGACAGTTGGAAGGGTAACCCTGAAACTCTAGGAGTCTCTGTGGTAGAATATGTACTGAGACTCTGAGAGAGAATGCAGAAACTGAGCGACCTCACTCATTAGAATGTGACCCAGGCCCAAACCAACTAGAAGTTCTGGTATGTCTGTAATGCCAGATTGAGCGTCTATAAAGTGGGGCAGAAGGTTTGGGTGTTGGTCCCTTCATTGCAGAACAATGGCTGCATGGGAGGGACCATACACTGTATATAAGCACTTGAGTGATGATCATACAAAACGTCAGAAAAATTTTCATATGAATATGTTGAAAGCTCATCATGACAGGAAGCTGTGTCTTGCCGGTCTGCAGTGTGCCTGAGGAGGGGGAGGTGACCTGTTGTTGGACTTGGTGGCTGGGACTTAGTGTCATGAGTCTCTGGAGTTAGCAAAGTTTAATTGCGTGCTATCCCACATTTAAAATTCAGAGCTAATTGGGGTGCTCAGGGAATTTATAATAGATTTTACAGGGAAGCCTGGGAGGACTCATATAGCAAGTCACCATTTAGACACTGGTACTCATCACTCTGTGAGGCAATATGCATACCAAATATCAGCGGAGGTGAAAGCAAACATGAAAGGACTGATACAGGACATGCTGGGCCTGAGTATAATGCAAAAATCCCAGAGTGCCTCGGCCTCACCTGTGGTTCATGTACCAGCGAGACTTAGCAGCTCTCATGACTGGTGACGTCAGGAATGTCATCGATCATAAGAGTGAAGGCACTACACCGCTGACATCAAGCCTAAAAACCATTCCCTAGATTGACACCGCACCTGGGCAATCAGGAAGAGCCAAGGTCAAGAGCAAAGAATTGGTGCATCTTATGTCATGTGCCACTTCTAGGGCAACTGCGGGCTGGTATTTTTAGACTGGGAAGGGCCCAATAACAATGGACCTTCCCAACCTGATAATTCCAGCCAACTGCTTTACTAAACTTTGCTGGTTATCAAAAATAGAGGGAACCCATGCCAGGTGTTTTTCCTATTTCTTTATTTATTTAATCATAAAAAGCTGTCCAATACAGGGAAGCTCATGGAGAGCCGTGGAGATAATCAGTTGAAACAGCGGCGGTGAACTTCGCTCTCCCCCTCCCTCTCAAGATCTGGCAGCGTGATAAAGATGGCGCCGGAGCCTGCCCTGCACTAAAATCAGATCTGTGCACAGAGAGCAGGACACAGCTGAGGGCTTAGGCTATGTGCGCACAGTGCGTTTTTCGCTGCGTTTTTGCGCGTTTTTCGGGTGCGTTTTTGGCCTCAAAACTGCAGGACTTTGCTTCCCCAGCAAAGTCTATGAGTTTTCATTTTTGCTGTCCGCACACATCTGTTTTTTTTACCTGCGTTTTTTGAGTTAATAAAAAAAAATTGACATATCAGTTCTTTCCTGCGTTTTTCTGCGTTTTCCCCCCCATGCAATGCATTGGAAAAACGCAGCAAAACGCAGAGATCAAAAACGCAGCAAAACGCAGCCAAAAACGCACCAAATCGCGGCAAAAACGCATGCTTTTTTTATGCGTTTTTTCGACGCAGGTGCGTTTTTGTGCGTTTTTAGCGGCCAAAAACGCACAAAAACGCAGCGTCAAAAAGACGCAGTGTGCGAACCTAGCCTTACCTTGCAGAGATCACTCACTCCCCCAGCACTAACCAGTTAACTGGCAGCAGAATAATAAATCTCCTGGAGTCCTGATAAGATATCAGCAGCAAACAACATTACTGACAAGTTCTGCAAAGAGCAGAGTTAAAAAGCAATGAATCCCTGGGCCCTTCCCCCATCGCTGTCCAGACCTGTGCTTAACAAGCAGGAGCTGAATCTCTAGACATACAGACTCAGTGCCACGCTCCTGAAAAAGTGAGGGAAGCTGAAGGAGGGAAGTTTAAACATACATCCCTGCAAAGTTACAGGACAGTGAGAATTCATATAACTCTGGCAGGGGGGAGAAAGGGGTGAAAGTGAGAATAAACAAAAGCGGGAGCAGAATCAAGATTTGTCTGACAACCCACACTAAATCAGTGTCAAAACTTACGTCCCTTCATTCACTACTTGATGGAAAGATATCTGCTGCGCAGCAGCTCCAAAACACAAAATCCTCATACATCCAGCGCACAGTGTGAAAAAAAGATTGTGACTTCCCATACAGAATTAAGTGTCCCTCGGTCACCTGAAAATACTCATCAGATGGAGATGGAGGATTCCCCGGGGACCCCGGATGTATTCAACACAATGAAGGGTATGGATTATAAGCGTCTGGCTGATGAAGTCGCCAATCGTTTGCTACCTGACATTTCCGCTACAATTAAAGCATCAATAGCAACAGCTCTCAGTGCCATACAGAACCAACTTGATGAGACGGTGGAACAGGTTGCGGCTATGGAAACCAGAATGTCGACGTTAGAGGAGGACTTCAGCTCTGACCATACTACAGTCATGCGTCTGGCCAGGGAGAATCTGATCCTGAGGGACCGTGTGGACGATCTGGAGAACCGCTCCAGAAGGAGCAATTTGCGCATTGTCGGTCTCCCTGAAACATACCCAGTTGGTGAGCTACGTACATTGAGTGAATCAACTATTCCTACAACCCTGGGAGTAGCAGGAAGGAGAAAAGTGGAAAGGGTGCACTGCATTGGTCCGCCAAGGAGAGGTGATGAGAGTGAAATAACAGACGCCCAAGACAAGTCATAATGAAATACTTGGACTTCTCCGATAAACAGGAAATATTACAGGCGTACAAGAAATTGAAACATCCCTTGGAGGTGAAAGGCTCGCGCATCTTGCTCTTCGAGGATTTTTCTGCGGAGGTCACACGGCAGCGGAGGGCATTCTCATACATATGCTCTGCCTTATTTAAGAGAAATATACGCTTCCAGTTAAAGTACCCGGCAACGTTGATTATCAGGCATCAGGATGGATCCTACAATTCTTTCTCAAGCCCAAAGGAGGCAGAGGCCTTTATTGAGCGGATCAGCAGTCCTCATGACCTCAGGAATTCTCCAGGACAAGGGCGCAACGACTCACCGGACCAGAGAGTGACCAAAGGGAGCTCTGTGAAGTTCGCTACAGCTTCCCCGAAGGACCGGAGACAACAAAACAAGGAACTTAAGCTGAACCTGAGACAAATAAACAAATGTCGGATGTGTAAAGTTCAAGGTGGGACACCTGTTTTTGATTTAGGTTGGAGAAGCCGCAGTGGAAAAAGTTCAAGAAATCTGAGGAGGAGGAAAAGAAAGAGAACCTTTTTTTTTTTTTCTCTTCTCTCTCTTTCTTTGTAGGTGGGACACTCCTTTATATTGGTTAAATGCTATACAAGTATAAGGTTGACTGAGCTTGGAAAATGATCAGAAAAAAGTGAAGTCTGAGTATTATGGTATAGTTGGGGGGGGGAGGGGAGGGAGATGTTTGAAATGTTTGGGGATTTTGGATTCAAGTGAAATAGCAAAGATTTTACACAGAGTTATTATTATTACTACTACTCTCGTTATTGCAAGTGAGCACTATGTTCAATTGTCTAATTGGTTGAATTTTTTTTTGGCAAGGGAGGGCAGCAAAAACACGGTAAACGAAAGGCAGGATTTCCATTTATTACATGTGCTTTATGAGAATAGTCACCTGGAATGTTAAGGGGTTACGTTCCCCCCAAAAAAGAATTAAGATATTACGCCACCTTAATCGCCTCAAACCGGACATTGCGCTCCTTCAGGAAACTCATCTGGAAGGTTCAGACACGCAGAGGATGGGGAAATTGTGGGTTGGAGGAGTCTACGGGTCATCTTCAGTTAAAAGGAAAGCAGGGGTTATTACATTAGTCAGTAGGAGATTACAACATCAAGTCCTGGAAACATATGCGGACACGGAAGGTAGGGTTCAGATGGTCTCAGTGGAGATCCCTGGAGGAATTTATAAAATCTTTAATATTTATGCCCCGAACGAAAACAACAAATCATTCTTTCAACGACTTGAGGCCAAAATTTTAGAACATGCCCATTTTAATCTAATAATTGGGGGGGATTTCAACTCGGTGGTATCTGTGCTAGAGGACAGGAAAAATGCTAAAGGCCCCCCAAATGTACCGCGCGGCCATGATAAAGTTATGCGTCCTCTGTTAAGTGCCACGGCCTTATGGGATGCGTGGAGACTATTGCACCCTCAGGATAGGGAATTTACGCACTATTCACATGCTAATAGCTCCTGGTCTCGCATTGACTACTTTCTTATTTCAGAGAACCTGGTACGTGCGCTCCACTCAGCTACTATCCAGGATTTGGTGATTTCTGACCATGCCCCGGTGGTGCTAGACCTAGCAAACATCTATCCCAGAGGAACGGACTATCTGTGGAGATATCCTTCCTTCCTTAAAGATAACGAAGATTTTTCCTTGAAATTAAAGGAATGGTGGACGGAATTTATGGTACATAATGATCAACATAAAGACACACCTATGTTATTATGGGACACGGCGAAGGCAGTATTACGGGGCAGAACAATAGCACATGTTTCCTATTTGAAGAAAAAGGCTCAACTTAAATTTACTGAAACCTCCCATAAATTGAGGGAAGAATATACTTCTTTTCAAAAGCATCCTGATAGGGACCATAGAGATAGATGGGTAATAGCCCAAAGGGCTTTTAATGGGTGGGCGGAAAAACGGGAACAAATGGCTAGGTCAATGCAAGAAGCTACATTACATCGCTTTGGAAATAAAGCAGGGAAAATACTGGCCAACTTAGCGAAAAATAGGATTATAACTCAGGGACCCATGCAAATAAAAAATCAAAAGGGGGAGATACACAAAAACCCAAAGACAATAATTGAGACTTTAGGCACGTATTATAGAAACCTTTATTCATCGGAAAAGCGAGACAAATTTCCTGATAATAATCTTTTATCTAAAGTGACACTACCTCGACTCACAGAAGAGCATCGCACTTTTCTGAATGCCAAAATTACGGGGGAAGAAGTATTGGGGACAATCAACTCCATGCATAATTATAAAGCCCCTGGCCCTGACGGATTTACGGGAGAATTCTATAAAACAGTAAAGGAAGAGATCTTACCTACATTACTAGAGCTGTATAATAGCATACTAGACGGTAATGCGTCTTTCCAAAATAATAACCGGGCATATATAAAATTGATCCCTAAACAGGGGAAGGACCCGAAGGATCCTGGTTCGTACAGGCCCATATCACTTATCAACCTAGATATGAAGATAATGTCAAAGATTATGGCAAATCGTCTAGCTATAATTCTTCCCCAACTGATTTCCCCAGCACAGGCCGGCTTCATTCAGAAAAGATCAGGGACACTAAATATTAGAAAAGTTCTTCTTGTCCTGGATAGGGTTAACCTTCGGCCTCTGAAAGGAGAATCTCCCGCTTTGCTTACAATAGATGCCGAGAAAGCCTTTGACAATATTGAGTGGTCATGGCTTTATAGAGTTCTAGATGAAATGCGTTTTTCGGGGTCATTTTATACCTACATTAGAGAAATTTACACAAATCCGAAGGCTCAAGTTTACATTCCAGGATATCTGTCAGCCCCTTTTCCGTTACTGAAAGGAACCAGACAGGGTTGCCCCCTTTCCCCATTACTTTTTAATCTGGCTCTGAAACCATTGGTACGATTGTTATCTACACATAGCACCTTCCAGGGCATTTCTGTAAATAATAGACAAATTCAGTCAGCTTTTTTTGCGGATGACATTTTGCTTTTCCTTTCGAATCCAGCTCAGCAGGTCCCCGAGATTTTACAAATTTTGCGAGAGTTTGGAGCGTATTCAGGCTTCAAGATTAATGCGTCAAAGTGCAAGCTCCTATACCTGGGAGGGACAAATGTTCAAACACGGGAGCAGAACCCTTTTGAAGGAATTACAGTGGCTAAGTCATATATCACATACTTGGGAGTTAAAATAAGTAAGTAAATAAGTAAGTAAATAAGTAAGGTTCCGGCAACCCTCTATAGTCTAAACTATCCACCCCTTCTGAGCCAAATAGAGCAAGATCTTAAAAGATGGCACGACCTTCCATTGAACCTAATTGGTAGAGTCCACCTAATTAAGATGATGTCGATATCAAAATTAATGTATCATCTTCAAACACTTCCCCTGCTTCTCAAGCATAAAGATATTGTCCAGCTAAATAGAGCTTTTTCACACTTCATTTGGAGGGGGACACGCCCTCGGATAGGGCTTAAGAAGCTGATGGCATCTAAGGTTCATGGAGGTCTGAGTTTACCGAACATTCGGGGTTACAATATAGCCTGTTTGACTAGATATATATTGGATTGGATTAAAGGCTGTAGGCATTATTCAGCGTTGGAGCTTGAGAGAGACTATGCACAACCTTGGGATCTGGTGGCATTGCTTCATACTAGGCAGGCTAATCTCCCAGTGAAAATCAAGCACTCTTCCTTATTTAAAAACACGATTGCAGCGTGGAAGGCGTTGAGGAAAAATTACAAACGTCCCCATAAAATATCCAAATACTTGCCTATATGGGGGAATCCAGAGTTTGTGCAGGGGACAAGCAATAAGCTGTTTGAAGAGTGGAAGGTGCGGGGTATAAGGACTGTTGCTCATCTCTTGCACACCTCAGAGCCTAGATGGTTGAGTAGAGACGAAATTATAGCGCAGTATGGCCTGGGGCCTAACCAAGTAATCCAATATGACCAAGTGAGATATAGTATTATGACTCAGTTGCATGATGAGAAAGCCACGGACCCACTTGGGGGGAGGGGCGACATGACCAAGGGGGAGGTAGGGAGTGATGGGTTAATAGGGACAGTGGTATATGCCTAATATGGCTTTGGGGGATGGTTTTAGCCGGGGAGGAAGAGGAGGAGCAGGGAAAGGGTTAGCTGGGAGAGGAAGGAGTTACCTCCTCTTCTGTTTCCGGACGCTGAACGATCTGCACGTGCACCTCCATGGCAGATCTTCAGGAGCTCCAGCGTCTGATTCAGGCAGCGGTCGCAGCGCACGGGCCCCTGGCAGTGCAGACCCACATCAGGGCTGCCGGGGTTAACCCGTCGGCGCTTGCCCCTCGTCCCCCCAGCAGCGGCGGGCGCCAGTCGCGGCCCCCCCGCAGGTATTCCCCGGGCGCGGGGGGGGCGAGGAGGAGATGTAAGAGCCCCTCCAGGGACCCTCCGCAGAGTGCAGCGCAGCAGCAGCGTCTGGCTGCTGCAGAGGCCGGCGGGAGGAATCTTCGTTCCAGCCGCGGCGGTCGGGAGGTGGGAGTGGCCAGCACGGGGCCTGCTTCCGGTCCCGGCCTCCGGGCTGGAGTTACTGAGACTGCAGCGGCTCCAGGCCGGGAGCGCGCTCGGCGCAGGAGAGAGGCCAGCAGATCCCCCTGCAGTCGGCGGGGGGACCGCGGGGCTGCACGTGGCGGTAGGTCCGGCGCCGGGGGGGGGTCTGCGGTGCCTGACCCCGGTGCGGCTGAGAGAAGGAGTGACGGCGGGAGCCCTGCGGCAACCGCCGGGTCACTCAGTACCGCTGTGCAGCCCCCGGATGTGGCAGTCTCCCGTGGGAGCGGGAGGACTCGGCGGATGGAGGCCTGCAATAGCCCAGGAGGGCCAGAGGCGACGACGGCTGAGATCCGGAGCCGGGCGTCTGGTCGTCCGCGCCCAGAGGCCCCTTGCAGTCGGCAGGGGGGCGGGCGCAAGAGGTCGAGGCCCGGGGTGCCGGCGCGGGGGACAGGACGGTCTCCTGGGTTGTCACCCCGGGGCAAGAGATGGAGCGGGGATGACTCTGCCCACGCGGCGGCCCTGTCTGGCGGCCGTGGTGGGGGGGGGTGCTGCGGCGGCGCCCCCCGGATGTCGGATGGAAGATGAGGCCAGCGGCGAGGAGGGGGAAGAGGCTTTCGGTTCGGAGGAGTCGGATGGACGACAGACGGAGGACAGCGAGGCGGCGGTCTCGGGAGACGCCGAGCGGCGGTCGGGTGAGACGGCCGCGGAGGCGGCAGGGGCTGCGCTGGCGGGGGGCTTCGGGGGGGGGGCGGCTGCGGCTACGGCAGCGCCCGCTGGTTTCGCAGTGTGGAGTCAATTGTTGGGGCTGTTGCAGGGGCTGGCGGCGGCTTCGGGAGCGGGGGGGGAGGGGGCCCAGGCGCCGGTGGCGGCGTGGGTGGGTGCAGCCGGTTTAGGGGCCTCGGCGGCGACGGGGGGTGACGGAGCGGGTGCGAGTAGAGGGGGGGGCGAAGGGGGGAGTGAGACGGGGGGGGGAAAGGAGAAGGAAAAGGAGAAGGAAAAGGAGAAGGAAAAGGAGAAGGAGGATGAGGTGGTGCGCTTAGATGATAGGGCTAAAAGCGAAGTTTATGTTTGTTTTGAGGGCCCGCTGGGGGCCCATTTAAAGAAGGAGGTGCGGGAAAAAATTTGGAAAGGGGAATATGTGGAGATATTTTCTCTGCTTCCCCTGGAGAAATTTAATTTGGATAGGGTTAAGCCGAGTGATTCCAAAAAGGAGAAGGACGAGGAGGAAAAGCGCCGTTATAGGCTTATTCCTCGGACTTTTGCCAACTGGCTACAGGCATTTGCGATTTTGGCGAGCGTGGTCGGGGAGAAGGAGCCGGAGCATTGTTCGGCTTTGTTCGGCTACATGGATGCGATAGGGGAGGCTTATCGAGTTTATGGCGGACTGGCGTGGCTGCGCTACGACGAGCAATTTAGGCAGCGGAAGGCATTGCGGCCAGATATGCGTTGGGACCATAAGGATATTTCCTTATGGATGCGATTGATGTCGGCACCGGCTCAGCCCTTTCGGGGGGGCGCCGGGGGTTCGGGGGGGGCCGGGTCCCCGGCAAGTTTCAAGAAAGGTTTGTGTTGGCAGTACAATGAAGGGCAGTGCAGGTTTGGAGCGGCGTGCCGTTTTAAGCATGAATGCTCCGGATGTGGGGGGGGACATAGCTTGTCCAAATGTTTTAAAAAAGGAAAAGGAAAGGCTGGTGATGGGGCTGGTAAGAGGGACGACGCCGGTGAAGGTAGAAGTGATGGTTCCGTTTTTAAATAGGTATCCGGACAAGGAGGCGGCGGCGTTGTTAAGTTCTGGTTTCTCGGATGGTTTTCATATTCCGTCGGTGGTTAATGCATCGGTTCCGCCGTATCGTAATTTGCGTTCCGCTCGGGATCACCCGGAAGTGGTGGATGAGAAGCTGGAAAGGGAGGTGGCTTTGGGCAGGATGGGCGGCCCTTATGTCGCCCCGCCGTGCGGGAATTTGGTGGTGTCACCGTTGGGGGTGGTACCAAAGAAGGAGCGGAATAAATTTCGGCTGATTCATCATTTGTCTTACCCGGAAGGGTTATCGGTGAATGATGGCATTGCGCCGGAGTTGTCGGCGGTATATTATGTGTCGTTCGATAAGGCGTTGGACCTGGTTAGGGCGGCGGGGCGGGGTGCATTGATGGCAAAGGCGGATGTGGAAGCAGCGTTTCGGTTGTTACCGGTTCATCCAGATAGTCAGCATTTGTTGGGTTGCTGGTGGGATGGCAGTTATTATGTTGATCGTTGTTTGCCAATGGGCTGTTCCATTTCGTGTTCGTACTTTGAGGCATTTAGTTCGTTTGTTGAGTGGGTGGTTCGGGACGTGTCCGGGCTTACGTCCATCATTCATTACTTGGATGATTTCCTGTGTGTCGGGCCGGCGGGTTCGATGGTTTGTGCGGGTTTGCTATTTGCGTTGCAAAAAGTTGCGGCCAGTTTCGGGATTCCTTTGGCGCCGGATAAGACGGAAGGCCCGGCGCCGGTGATGTGTTTTCTGGGAATTGAAATTGACACCATTGCTATGGAATGCAGGTTGCCGGCGGAGAAGGTCCGTGATTTGAGGTCCGCAGTGTCAGGGGTAAAAGCGGCGAAGAAGGTGCGGCTTAAGGCGGTGCAGTCTTTGCTTGGAAAATTGAATTTTGCTTGCAGAATTGTGCCAATGGGGAGAGTGTTTGCGAGGCGTTTGGCGACGGCGACGGCCGGGGTACGGTTGCCGGCGCATTTTGTGCGGATCACAAAGGCGATCAGGGACGATTTGGAAGTATGGGATCAATTTTTGCAGCATTTCAACGGCCGGACGCTGGTGATGGAGAGGGTGGCGTCTAACGGGGCGTTGCAGCTGTTTACGGATGCGGCGGGGTCGGCCGGGTTTGGGGCTGTCTTCAGAGGTCATTGGTGTGTCGGGCAGTGGCCACAGGCGTGGCGGGAGAGCGGCTTGGTTAGGAATTTGGCTCTGTTAGAGCTATTCCCCATTGTAGTGGCAGTGGAGCTATGGGGGTCGCACTTTGCCGGAAGGAAAGTGTGTTTTCATTGTGATAACCAGGCGGTGGTGCACGCGATTAACAACTTGTCTGCTAAGTCGGAGCCGGTGGTGGTGTATTTGCGGCATTTAGTGTTGAGATGTCTGCAGTTGAATGTGCAGGTAGTGGCAAGGCACGTTCCGGGTGTTGACAACGAGGTGGCTGATGCTTTGTCTCGTTTTCAGTTCAGCAGGTTTCGGGCGCTGTTGCCGTGGGCGGACGAAGTTGGAGTGGAGTGCCCCGAGGATTTGTGGCATCTGGTGAGGCGGTGATCTCAGACTTGATTCGGAACTCGGTGACCGAGGTGACTTGGTGCCGGTATGCTAAGGTGTGGGCTGAATGGGAGGAGTTGTTGCGTCTGATGTTTGGTGGGGAAAGCGTGGATTACTTGGTGGCTTTGTTGTCATTGGTGAGTACGGATTTTTCAGCCGGGCGATCGGCATCGGCTGTGGCACAGCGGGTGTCGGCAGTGGCATTTTGGTTAAAAATGAGAGGGGAGCGTGATGTTTCACAGGATTTTCGGGTTCGTCAGGCTTTGCGGGGCTTTCGCCGTGGCGTACGGGAGAGGGACAAGAGGCGCCCTGTATCGTTTGGTTTGTTGAGACGGATGGTGGGTGGCCTGAGCGGCATTTGTGAGTCTGTGTACGAGACGGTTCTATTTACAACGGCTTTCGGTCTCGCTTTTTATGGGGCGTTCCGGATAGGCGAGCTGGTGAGCCCGTCCAGGGTGACGGGTGGTGGTTTGATGTTTGAGGACGTGCAAGTGAGCAGTAGTCAGGTGGAGTGCCGGATTCGCCGGTCAAAAATGGATCAGCTGGGCCGTGGTAGATTGGTGGTGTTATATGCGGTTCCAGGAGAGGAATTGTGCCCTGTGCGTTTAGTCGAGAGATTTATGGCCGTGAGGGGAGGCTTACCTGGCCCGTTGTTGCGGCATTTGAATGGGTCGTTTTTGTCGAGGTTTCAGTTTGTGGCGGTGCTGCGGCTAAGTCTACGTAACGCGGGGGAGCGCCCGGAGGAATTCGGGTCGCATTCATTCCGAATTGGTGCAGCAACGGAGGCAGCCCGTTGGGGGCTTGGAGATGAGGTGGTAAAGCGTATTGGTAGATGGGAATCTTCTTGTTTTCGGCGGTATGTGAGACCGCAGTTGTTGTAGCATCATGGGACTTTGGTTACGTGCGGAAGGTTTGAGGAAAGGGGTGTTTTTTGATGTGTTGGTGGTTGTGCTGTTATTGGTTTTGATAATTTCGTTTTGTTTTATTTGTTATAGGGAAGTGCCTGATCTGGATCTTGGGGCACTCCTTCGTATTTTGGGGTGCCCGTCGGGCGGAGGTCCGCCCGAATGGTCGACAGCTGGGTTTGGATCGTGCGCAGGCGACTGTTCGATGGATCGGAGTTCGGGGCATGGAGTGGGGCAGGGTGGTCCCGGAATTTCGTTTCCATTGTAAAGTTGAGCGGCCCCCGGATGTGCTGGTATTGCATGTGGGGGGTAATGATCTTGGTGCCAGGGCGTCGCGGGATTTGATCCGAGACATAAAGATTGATTTACTGCAGTTGTGGAAGCGGTATCCTGGTTTGCTGGTCGTATGGTCTGACATAGTGACCAGGTTGGCATGGAGAGGGGCTCGGTCGGTGGAGAAGGTTAATAAGGCCAGGGCCCAGGTGAATAGGGTAGTGGCTAGGTTTGTGACCAGGAATGGTGGGATTGTGGTACGGCACAGGGATTTGGAGCCGGCTGATTGGCGATTTCGGAGGGGTGATGGTGTGCACCTCAACGAGGTCGGTCTGGATTTATGGGCGTTGGGTCTGCAGGATGGTGTGGAGCGTGCTTTTGGTGTGTGGCGGGTCCAGGCCACGTAAGGTGTCACGTGGTCTGTCCTGTGGCGGTGGGGGTAGGTCTGGTCCAGAGGTTTGGAAGTGATTGGTGGCTGGACCGGGAGTCATTGTCTTGGTATGGTGGCTCTCGGTTTCCGGGATGTGGCAGGCACGGGGTTCTGCCAAAGTGTGGGGGTCAATCCGTGGGTGATTGGCACCTCGTCTCTGGGTCGGTGTGTTGCGGCCGGGGACAGGGGGAGTAGTAGTAGTGGACTGGGCCTACCCCGGGGGGTATTGTAAATGTTATTGTCTATTGTTACCGTTATGTGGTTGTTTTGGGTCGCCCGTTGGACGGCGTCCCTAAGGTACTAGTCTGTAAAACAATAGGCAATAAAAAGGCTGCTGTGGCCATTTGAACCAAGTCGCATGCAGTCCGTGTGTTTAATTTTAGAGGATAAGGGGGTTTGGTTACACAGACATCATGACCGGAGAATCCTCCCTCAGCTGGTCAAGAAAGCCACGGACCCACTTGGGGGGAGGGGCGACATGACCAAGGGGGAGGTAGGGAGTGATGGGTTAATAGGGACAGTGGTATATGCCTAATATGGCTTTGGGGGATGGTTTTAGCCGGGGAGGAAGAGGAGGAGCAGGGAAAGGGTTAGCTGGGAGAGGAAGGAGTTACCTCCTCTTCTGTTTCCGGACGCTGAACGATCCCCGCCCACCCTCCCTTTGTGTTGTCATGTGGGAGATGTTTTTGGGTAGTTGGGATACCTTTTGTCACAGTAGCGGTGGGGGTAGGTCTGGTCCAGAGGTTTGGAAGTGATTGGTGGCTGGACCGGGAGTCATTGTCTTGGTATGGTGGCTCTCGGTTTCCGGGATGTGGCAGGCACGGGGTTCTGCCAAAGTGTGGGGGTCAATCCGTGGGTGATTGGCACCTCGTCTCTGGGTCGGTGTGTTGCGGCCGGGGACAGGGGGAGTAGTAGTAGTGGACTGGGCCTACCCCGGGGGGTATTGTAAATGTTATTGTCTATTGTTACCGTTATGTGGTTGTTTTGGGTCGCCCGTTGGACGGCGTCCCTAAGGTACTAGTCTGTAAAACAATAGGCAATAAAAAGGCTGCTGTGGCCATTTGAACCAAGTCGCATGCAGTCCGTGTGTTTAATTTTAGAGGATAAGGGGGTTTGGTTACACAGACATCATGACCGGAGAATCCTCCCTCAGCTGGTCATGACCCAGGAGGTAGTATTTAACTCTTTTGATTGTCTGGTAAAGAACTCAATAACTTCATCATCTATCTCTTTTCTTTATGGAGCCATGCGTGATCTATTAACAGGACAGCACCCGGAAGGTTTATTTAAATCTTGCGAAAAACAATTTGAGGACCCGTCTATGGGGGTAAAAATTAGGGGAGGGTGGAATGCTCTTCGTAAATCAATTTTAAATGAGAATTGGCGAGAAACCCAATTTAGAATTATGCACAAGGCAATTTATTGTTTTAATCTCCCTCCATCAGCAACAAAGCCAGACAGGCTTACGTATTGCCCTAAGTGTAAGAGCAGTGGAACTGATCTCCTTCACGGGTTGTGGTCCTGCCCCCATTTGAGTCCATTATGGTCACAGATCAAAAGTTGTATACAAAAGGTGTGGGGTCTTGAAGTTCGGCTCTCACCTGGGTTCGCTATTTTTCACCATTGGGAGGAGGGGAACGATACCAAAGGGAAGATGACTAACCCACCCAGACTTATACATGTGATACTTCTGGAAGCCAAGAGAGCGATACTAAAAAATTGGTTGGAGTCTAGGGTCAACACGATTGAAGAGATCTTGGGTCAGCTCATGCATCTTCTTGAAATAGAAGGATTGGATGCAGAAAGGAGGGCGGATGGAATACGACAGCACTTTAACAAATGGAAGAAATTCATACTGGCCTATTGTACTCGGGAGGAGATAGTCAGGATTATGTCACCTTTCAAAGACACAGTCTGGTATCATACTGAAAAATTGAAGGATACATTGGATGGCTTGGAGGTGGGGGAGGAAAGGCCGAAAGCTGACTAAAAGGAGAGGGGGAAATAACCGATTTGAGTGGGACTTCTTTATTGTATGTCATTACCATGTTCACAAGGGTTCAATGGGGGGAATGATAAGAATGACGGGTTAAGGGGTCGCTGCTTTCCTTTGCTTTATCTTGCCATGTTACGGTTATTGATTTTAAAAACTGGTATGGAATTTGGGATGATCAAACATGACAATGTAATGTTTTTGAATTGAATTTACAATGCTGAATTCGCTTATGCCAGTGTTATGTTATTGAAAAATTTGAATAAAAATATAGTTAAAAAAAAAAAAGCTGTCCAATAAGCTGCACAGGGTGTAATTTTACTACACATCTGTCACTCTCTGTCCATTAATACCTATTTCTATCTCTAGAGAGCCAACAGAAATAAAGACTCACGTCACCAATGATTAATGTAAAAATCCTTTATTGGTACATCCAGTCAAAGGGATATATATTAAAATCATTTAAAACGTGAAAATAGGGGAATGTGTAGGATGTAAAAAAAAAAAAACAGACCAAGGTCACAATATAAAGACATTGTTGTCTGAATCAAACCATCACATTGGTTGTATAAATAACATTTAAATAATGGATGATGCAGAGTCACTAGGCAAATGTATATACAATATAGAAACTGAATGCATTTTGTAATTAAAGTTCCTTAGGCCCTGTGCACACTGGAAAACGGATTTTCTTAAGAAAATTCCACAGGGTCTGAAAGATTACCGCACCCACGGTAAAAAACTGCGGCAAACCGCACCCGAAAACCGCATGCGGTTTGCTGCGGTTTTACCGCGGTATTGTTCGCAGTATTGTCGCGGTTTTGCCGCATACGGGTTGGTACATGTGCTTTCATGCATTCAATGCAATAAAGCACATTGAAAAAAAAAAAAAAGTAATTTCCTTCTGAGATAGATAGCAGACAGATAAATAGACAGATAGAAGAATAGATAGAGGGATAGACAGAGGGATAGATAGAGTCCCTGTGAGCACACGCTGCATTTCTCCCGAGCGGTAATGTGTTCACATTACCGGCCGTGGGAAATGCCCTGTGGTTACCTCTGCTGTCTCGCTGCGAGGCTGCATTCAGCGCTGTGTCAGTCGCGGCTGGATGCAAGCATCGGAGGATGTAGATTACGTCGGAGCTGTGTGTTTTGGGTGGGTTAATAAAATGGTGAACCAGGGGCTTTTTTGTGTTTTATTTAAAATAAAGGATTTTTCAGTGTGTGTGTTTTTTCACTTTATTACGGGTTGATCATGTCAGCTGTCTCGTAGACGCTGCCATGATCAATGATATATAATCATTATTAATAAAGGCAAATACCCAAGAGTTTTGCAAAAATACAAAAAATATTTATTTAATTTAATTTAATTGGTGACCGCAACACACAGAGACATACACAGAAGAGTGATTTAAAATCAAAACAGCAGAGCGGTGTGATACAGGTGGAGACTCACTTGTATGTGATATGGTTACATAGGGTATATAATGTATATAGATATGAGCTCTCAGGAGAGGTAAATAGCTGCTCTAGGAAATTTCAATTGATTAATTTCATAGTAGAAAAATATAAAGAAACAGCTGCAGTAAGTAGAAGGTTTAAATATAATGCCATGACATCATAATAATGATCAGCAGACATATAGTCATTTATTGATATTAACATTCAAGGGAAAATACCCATTTGTACATAGTGCTACAATCTGTCAGATAATAAACACAGGTTTTAAAAAGCACCAACTGATCTAAAAATGATGCAAACTTCAATGCAGGTGCTAAAAAAACCTTATATTCGTGGCAGCAAGTGGTTACATAGCAGCAGTGCCATTGATACTGAAATCATATAATGCTGCTATAATGGCAAGACAATGGCCCACAGCACCACTGCTACCGCTAGCCAAAAACCTGAGATGGTGGTGGGGGCGGTGTGTTCTGTTGGTGACTCCACTGTGGTTGGTATTAATCTCTGAGTGTCTCCGGTTACCATCTCAGGTTTTTGGCTAGCGGTAGCAGTGGTGCTGTGGGCCATTGTCTTGCCATTATAGCAGCATTATATGATTTCAGTATCAATGGCACTGCTGCTATGTAACCACTTGCTGCCACGAATATAAGGTTTTTTTAGCACCTGCATTGAAGTTTGCATCATTTTTAGATCAGTTGGTGCTTTTTAAAACCTGTGTTTATTATCTGACAGATTGTAGCACTATGTACAAATGGGTATTTTCCCTTGAATGTTAATATCAATAAATGACTATATGTCTGCTGATCATTATTATGATGTCATGGCATTATATTTAAACCTTCTACTTACTGCAGCTGTTTCTTTATATTTTTCTACTATGAAATTAATCAATTGAAATTTCCTAGAGCAGCTATTTACCTCTCCTGAGAGCTCATATCTATATACATTATATACCCTATGTAACCATATCACATACAAGTGAGTCTCCACCTGTATCACACCGCTCTGCTGTTTTGATTTTAAATCACTCTTCTGTGTATGTCTCTGTGTGTTGCGGTCACCAATTAAATTAAATTAAATAAATATTTTTTGTATTTTTGCAAAACTCTTGGGTATTTGCCTTTATTAATAATGATTATATATCATTGACTAGGTCAGTTTTCGTTATATACCTGATATGGTGACTTTGGTCATAGTGACTTGTTAATATGGTTATTAAGTCCTGTATTCTGTTGTTTCTAACATGCTGCCATGATCAAGCCTGGACTTAGTGGCGGCTATCTGCCACCATTAACTACTTATATTACCCTGATTTGCCACCGCATCACGGCAACAGGAAGAGCCGGGGACACTCCGGTACTGCCGCATAATGCATGTGACAGTCCCGGGGCAGCTGCGGCTGGTATTCTCGGCTGCGGGAGGAGGGGGGCATTAACCCTGCCCCTCGCCCTCCCCAGCCTGAGAATACCGGGCTGCCGCTGTGTGCTTACCTCGGCTGGACGGTAAAAATATGGCGGAGCCCACATGGTTTTTTTTCTATATGTCCGTTTGCTTTCTATGTGTATTCTATATGTCTGTGTGTGAGTGCGATGTGTGTGTATTGTATGTCTGTGTCTGTGTGTGAGTGCGATGTGTGTGTATTGTATGTCTGTGTCTGTGATGTGTGTGTTTACTCTCTGCTCCGCTTTCTCTTCCTGTCATAATGACATCACTTCCCTGCAAACCGCAGGCAGCGATGTACATTACCGCAGGTAAACCGCGAAATACCAGAGGGAATAACGCAGGAAAGCGCAATGAATCGCACAGAATTTGCTGCCTGCGTTATTCCCTGCGGGATTTCACGATTACATGGCAGTCAATGGAGTGAAATCCCGCAGCGACGTGCGGAAAAGAAGTGACATGCAATTGTTTTTGCTACGGCAATCCCGCAGCAAAACATGCAGCTGTCAAAATCCGCATAGTGCGCACAGCATGTTTTTTTCCCATAGGTTTTGCTGGTGAATCACTGCAGAGATGTTATGAACATAACATGCAGCAAAACATGCAGCAAAACCGTAGGAAATCCGCTGCAAGAACCGGCAAGTGTGCACAGGGCCTTATTCACGGCTGTCTGAACTAATTGAAACTTTTCCATCAAATTCTTTGCCAGCACTGGCTATAACAAGGCAAGCCATTCAGAAAATAGAAAATATTTGTGTGCAGTTATATGGAGACGTTTTCAATGCTAAGCATATATTTTACATGTGCGTAAAAAGTCATTTACTTATCTAGTACTGCTAGGCGTCTGTATGTACAGTGAACATATCGTGGACTAAGTATGTCAGACCACACCTTTACCTGATTACACGGTGAATAACAAAAACAAAGTGAAGAGTCCAAAGGTTGGGCAGAGGAGCACAACACAACGCTCACCGCAGATTGTCAGGTTACAGACCAATAGATGTAAGTTTTATGGTGTTAAGGCTGCTTTACACGGTACCACCGATTGTGCAATTTCACAATCGATCGTACCCGCCCCCGTCCTTTTTGCGTCACGGGCAAATCGCTGCCCGTGTCGCACAAAGTCAGTAACCCCCGTCACACATACTTACCTCTCGTGCGACCTCGCTGTGGGCGGCGAACGTCCACTTCCTGGAGTGGGAGGGACGTTTGGCGTCACAGCGACGTCACACGGCCGCCTGCCAATGGAAGCGGAGGGGCGGAGATTAGCGGGACGTAAATATCCCGCCCACCTCCTTCCTTCACATAGCCGGCTGCGGCCGCGTGACGCAGGTGAGCTGCTGTTCATCGTTCCCGGGGTATCACACGGAGCGGCGTGTGCTACCCCGGAAACGATGAACTACTAAATTAAACGATATTATGGAACCTAGCGAGCAGTACACGACTCACGATTTGTGAGCGATACTGCGTCGCTAGGAGGTGTCACACAGGCCGGCATCGCCAGCGATGCCGGATGTGCGTCACAAAAACCGTGACCCCGACGATCTATCGCACGATAGATCTTCTGGTGTAAAGCAGCCTTTATTGTTGTTATTAGTTGTAGTATGGCACGGGTCCATGATACCTGCCGATCACCCACGTGGTCCAGCAGACATGATGTCACCGGTCCTACGCTCTCTCTTTTTGATATGGAAGTGATCGGCGCAGGACTAACCTTTAAATCCAACATTGATTTGTTTATGTCTTCTTAGAATACACAGATTTTAGAATCTTAATTTTCTTTAGGCAACAGATTGGATAAAAAGTGCATTACTTATGCAATCAATCTTGATATGAAAGAAAATATAACCACAGATTGCATAAGCATACAGAAAGAGCTAAAGAATACAACAAGGCAGCAAATGAATACATGAGTCACAGGGAGGCTCATTACACATTTCTGAGTAATCAGGGCTCCATCTGCCATGAGGTGACATACACTAGTCTCAGGCAGTGATCTGCAGTCCCAGGGATTGGGTGGCACCAGCACTACCCCACTGGAGCCGCAGACCAGGTGAGCAGCCCTGCAGGTGCACAGTCTATGGAGCACAGCATAGCTCTGCTTCCCTGACACTTGAGTATCCTTGGTGCTGCAAAAGCCAAACATTATGGGACAAAAAAAAGTAAAAAAAATAGGTAAAGGAACAAGTAGGGGAGCGAAGTGGAGAGAACAGATCAATAGCTTAAAGGGAACCTGTCATCAGAAATCTTGCACTAAACCTAAAAGATTCCCCCTCTGCAGCTCCTGGGCGGCATTCTAGCAAGGTTCCTGTTTATCTTTTGCCCCCTTTCTGACCAAAATAACGACTTTATAAAGTGGTACCTTTTGTATTCAGATCTTGATAATGGTACACAGGGGCGGGCTCTCTGGTGTCCGTTAGTCTGCCTCCTGTCACTTTAGACCGTCCCCCATAGCGCAATTTCAAAGAGGTGACGTGAGGTAAGCTGGCCAGCGCTTGCGCAGAACAGTGGAGGCGGCGGTGAAAGCGCGAGCACGAGATTATGGGCGGGTACTTGCTGATGAAAATCACAGCGCCGCCCATAATCTCGCTCATGCGCCGTGCCACTCTCGCGGGACTGTGCAATGTGCACAGTGTGACCGCTGGTGACGTGTTGCGCAGGCGTGAGATTATGGGTGGCGCTGTGATTTTCATCAGTATGAACCCGCCCATAATCTCGTGCTCGCGCTTTCACCGCCGCATCCACCGTTCTGCGCAAGCACTGGCCAGGTTACCTCACGTCACCTCTTTGAAATTGCACGATGGGGGATGGTCTAAAGCGACAGGATGCAGACTAACGGACACCAGAGAGCCCACCCCCGTGTACCATTATCAAGATTTGAATACAAAAAGGTACCACTTTATAAAGTCTTTATTTTGGTCAGAAAGGGGGCAAAAGATAAACAGGGACCTTGCTAGAATGCCGCCCAGGAGCTGCAAAGGGAGAATCTTTTAGGTTTAGTGCAAGATTTCTGATGACAGGTTCCCTTTAAAGTGATCTGTCACCAGATGTGGCCCCTATAACCTGCAGCCACCACCAGTGAGCTCTTATATAAAGCATTCCAGAATATTGTATATAAGAGATCAGGTCGCTCTGTAGAACGTAAAAAAACACTTTTATAATACTCACCTAGGGGGCGGTCCGGTATGATGGGTGTCGCTGCTCTCCGGTCCAGCCTCCTCTCTGCGGCGATCACCATCCTCCCTCTCAGCTCTTTGTGGATGACATGTCTGACATCATCCACACAGGTCGGCATTGCAGTTCTGCGGAGGCGCATTTTGATTTGCCCTTCTGAGGTTGAAGACCTCCCATGGATGCGCACTACAATACTTTGATCTGCCCTTCGCGCAGAATCGCAATGCCGACATGTGTGGATGACAAATGTGGTGCCCTGGACAAGCCAGGGGCCACAAAGAACAACACCAACACACCCCACACGCCCGGTCAGGCACACCAAGGTTAGACAAAAACCCTTGTTGCCTTCCTCCAGGGGCTGATGTTCACACCAGGGGGTGGGCCAGGTGGTTGGTCCCGCCCACCAAGGAGTTCACAGTCCTGGAGGCGGGAAAATCAGGCAGATCAGTTTTGGAGAGATAGTGTTTGGAAGTGAAAGTAGAAGGAGGGAAGTAGCAGTTGAGCAGCCTGAAGTTGGTCCGGGTGTGTGGCCCGGACGGATCAGCAAGGTTGGCAGACGGTGGTGACCGTCTGCAGGAGTGGCCTATCGGAGTTTACCGTAAGGACCGTGGACGGGCGGTGGCCCGGCGGTACCGGACCGGTACGCAAAGAGAAGCCAGCACCATCCGGCAGGGGCTTACGGACCCCGGCAAGGCTAGGAGTCACCGTGAATTTGCCAAATCCGTTAGCGAAGGGAACCTCCTGGGTTTCCCAGCAGCCAAGTCCTGACAGAAGGCAACCGTCCAACCGAGAGAGGAAAACACAGTCACCGCCAAGGCTAAAGTTCCCAGGGCCAGAGCCTGCGGGCAAAAGGGGCTCCTTCAGCCCATATCCAAAGCTGGGGAGCGGGTTACCGGTGGGAACCCATTGGAACCACTACACAACATAGGTGCAGGGAAAGGCAGTCACCATCAACCTGCCGGGAGAAACAACACCGCAGTCGCCTGTGGGACCCGTCCATCCAGCCGTGTGTTTTACCGAGAACTGTGTACTCATCAATGGCTGAGTGAGTACCACCGTGCCGTGCGGCACAGCGCTGCCCCCGCGACCCTGCACCTTGCCAGGCCCCGTAACTCGCCTGCCATCCATCCCTACCCCATCACCGGGCCCCGGGACAACCAACCCCCCTACCCACGGAGGGGAGCACTAACATCAAAGCTGCTCCCTGTCATCGCTCCCGGGATCCCCGTCCAGAGCAGCGGTGGTGTCACAACCTCACCACAACCGTGGGTGGCGTCACGGACAATACATCCCCAAAATCAATTCCCCCTTTCACTCACGGGCGAGGAACGCCGCTCGAGTCCCCGGGATCCGGCCCACCGCTCACGCCACCACCGAGCAGCAGCAGCAGCAGCCGGACCCGAGCAGTGGGAGAGCGCAGCGTCCCCTCCTCCGCTCGCGACACATAGGACATTTTATCCACACTAGGCTGGGAAGAAAGAGGACGGCGATCGCTGCAGAAAGGAGACTCCAGACCGAAGAGCAGCGACAGCTGTCACACAGGACTGCCTTGTAAGTGAGTATAATAAAAGTGTTTTTTTACGTTCTACAGAGCGGCCTGGGCTCTTATATACAGTATTCTGGGAATGCCGTTTAGAAGGGCTCACTGGTTGTGGCCGCAGCTTATAGTGGCCAAATATAGTGACAAATTCCCTTTAAGGGAGAGGAAGAAAGAGCAGATAGGGGAAAAGAGAGACCTGCTGGCCCAGAGAAAAATGGGTAGGGCAAAAGCAGGCAGTGTTATTTGGTGTAGACATTTCTGCAGCATTTCTTGGCAGGAAAAATGTTTTTGCTGCGTTTTGGTGCAGATTTTTCCCATTCATTAGAAGAATTGCAAGAATTGACATGCTGAAGATTTAACTCTGTACTAAATATGCAAGGAAAACAAATACTCAACTTGTGCAATAAAACCCTTCACGCTTTGTGACAAATCTAGACTATAAATGCATAAAAAAGAGATAAAAATGCAGCAGGGCCATCATCCTTAAAAGGCACCAATCACCATGATTTTAGAAAGCCATGGAACCCATAGGGTGGAGGGGCGACATGACTAGAGGGAAGGGAAGGAGTGATGGGGTTAATGGAAACAGGAATGGTTTGTTTATAAGGCAGAATAGAGGGATTGGTGGGTAGGAGGAGTTCCCTGGAGGAAGAGGTGGGACAGTTGAGGGGTGTAGGTAAAGGACCTTGACTTACCCCCCTCTCTCTTGACTTCCGGATATGGAACGATCTGACTGGAGAGGTTCCTATAAGGTGTCAGGACGTCACCTTCTATTTCTCCATGGAGGAGTGGGAGTATTTAGAAGGACACAAAGATCTGTACAAGGACGTCATGATGGAGGTTCCCCAGCCCCTCACATCACCAGACTTCCGGATATGGAACGATCCGGACGTGCGACAGGATGGCTGCTATCCGGGACCAGCGGATTCATCATGGCAGTGCACGGGCCCCTGGCAGCGCGGTCCCACGTCTTGGCTGCTGGGGGTTAACCCGTTGGCACTTTCCCCTCGCTCCCCTGTCAGCTGCGGGCGGCGTCCCCCCCCCCTCCCTCATCTCTCAGGTACTGGCCGTGTGCGGGGGGAGCGAGGAGGAGATGCGAGAGCCCCTTCGGGGACCCTCCGCGGTAGTGACGTGGGGCAGTACTTAGCTGCTACTCCGGCCGCGGGAGGAATCTCCGTCCGGGCCGCGGCAACCGGGAAGGGGGCGTGGCTAGTCTGCGGCCTACTTCCGGTCCGAGCCGCGGCCTGGATTGCTGGATGCGGCGGCTCCCGGACGGGGAGAGCGCCCGGCTGTGACAAAGGCCAGCTTTACCCCTCGCGGACGGCGGGGGGGGGGCGCGGAGCTGCAGCCAGTGGTGGGTCCGGCACCAGGGCAGGCGGGCCTGGTGCGACGGGCGCCCAGGAGGCGGCGGTGAGTGGGGTGACAGCAGGGGCCCTGCAGTTTCTGCTTGGTCACCCAGATCAGGGTGCAGCTCCCGGCCGCGGCGGTCTCCCCCAGGAGGGGGAGGGCCCAGCGGACAGAGGCTTTCACGGGCCCAGGAGGGCTGGATGCGGCGGCTCCTGGCCAGGAGAGCGCCCGGCGAGGACGGAGGCCAACGTTATCCCCCCCCCCCACCGCGGGTGGAGGGGGGAGGGGCCGGGGGGCTGCAGCCAGCAGGGGGTCCGGCACCAGGGCAGGCGAGCCTGGTGCGACGGATGCCCAGGAGGCGTCGGTACGTGGGGGTGACGGCGGGGGCCCTGCGGTCCCTGCCTGGTCACCCAGAGCAGGCGTGCAGCTCCCGGCAGCGGCGGTCTCCCCCAGGGGGGGAGGGCCCGGCGGACGGATGCCTTCTGGGCCCAGGAGGGCAGAAGGCTGGCGGCTCTGGATGGGAGTCTGCTGGCAGCGGGTCGGGCCACAGGTACCCCCCCCGTCCTTGCAGGCAGCGGGGGGGGGGGGGTCGGGCCAGAAGATGAGGCCCGCGGTGGCAGCCCGTGGGACGGGACGGTTTCCGGGGTTGTCGCCGCGGGACAGAAGATGGAGCTTGGAGGATGGTGCCCACGCGGCGTACCAGGAGGACGGCCGTGGTGGTGGCAGCGCTTCGGCGGCGTCTGCGTTACATGAGCCAGAGGCGGTTGGCTCCAGCGAGGAGGAGGAGGAAGCAGCTACGGAAGAATCAGATGTCCGGATGGCGTGACTTTTATTCCAGGTCGCGGTCGGGTGAGACGGCCGTGGATTCGGCAGGGTTGGGGCGCAGTTGGTGGGGGGGCGGCTGCGGACACGGCAGCGCCGAGTGGGTTTTTGTGTTTTGATCAGGCATGGGGTATTTTACTGCAGTGGTATATACGGTTGTGGAGAGTGCGCATGCACCGCCGGGGGCGTGGACGGGATCGGTGGTTAGTGGGCGCAGGTGCGGCAAGCAGAGTGAGGGCGCATGAGGCGGCAGGGGAGCATTTTCGGGCAGAGGCGGCAAGGGCTGTGACAGAGTGAGTGGTGAGGAAAGAAGAGGGGGTGAGGTGGTGCGTCTGGATGACAGTGGCCAAGTGTGAGAGGTATGGGTACTTCGAAGGCCCGTTGGGGGGGGCTCACCTGCTGGAGGATGTGAGGGATAAGAGTTGAATGGGGGAAAGTGTAGAAATAATTTCGCTGCTCCCCCTGGAACAGTGGCACCTGGATTAGGTTAAGCCAAGTGATTCCGGGAAGGATAAGTAGAGGGGGGGGGAGCGCCGGTGGAGGCTCACCCCTCGTACATTTGCAACGTGGCTGCGGGGATTTGCGTTTTTGGCAAGGGTATCAGGGGAAGGAATTGGGTAATTGGTTCGGCATGGTTTGGTTATATGGATCCATTTGGGGTGGCGTGTTAGGTCATATGGCGGTTTAGTCTGGCTTCAGTACGCCGAGTAATTTCAGCAAGGGAAGGTGTTGCGTGCCCGTGCCGGTATGCGGTAGGATCATACGGGCACATCCTTAGGGCTGCAGTGGATGGCGGCTCCTAGTCAGCCCCTTTTGGGGGGCAGTTGGCGGTTCGGGGCTTGGAACCCCGGCGACACGGACAATGAGGGTTGTTTGGGGGGCATAGAATGATGGGTGGTGCAGATTTGGCGCGGACGGTTGTCTTAAGCATAAGTGTTGGGTGGTGGTAAAGATCATAGTAATTCTGTGTCTTTCTATTTGTATTGGTGGATCTTCGCCTCCTTATTGGAAGTTTGCGCTGGGCTAGGGGATGCCTGGTGGTTGTCGGTGGAAATAGGGGTCAGGAATTGGCTTTGGGCAGGATGGGTGGGCCATTCGGGGCCCTCCTTGTCATGATTGGGTTTCTCTGTTGGGGGGGCAGTGCCGGAAAGGAGCCGTGTGTGTATATATGTATGTATATGTGTGTGTGTGTATGTATATGTATGTATATGTGTATGTGTGTGTATATATATATGTATATATGTGTATATATTTCGGCTTGTTCAAAACGTATCTTATCTGGAGGAGTCATCGGTGTATGCCTGCTTGGCTCCAGAATTGTCGGCGGTTTATTATGTGTCGTTTGACAGAGGGTGGGATTTGGTAAAGGCGGTGAGCCGTGGAGCATTGATGGCAAAGGCGGTTTTGGAGGCGGCATTAGGTTGTTACTGGTCTACCCTGCTAGCTAGCAGTTCGGGTGCTGCGGGGGGGAGGGGAGTTATTATTATGTTGATCAGTGGGGGCTAATGGGTTTTGTCCCATTTTATGTTCCTTTGGAGGCGGTTATTCCTTGGTGGAGTGTTTGGTGCGTGGTGTGTCCAAGCTTACACCTCTCATTCATTATAGGTTGATTCTCTTTCCATCGGGTTGGCGGGTTGATGATTCGTTTGGGTTGATTGTTTCATTGCAGATGGTGGTGGATACTCTTTTTTTTTTTTTTTTTTGGGCCGGTTGGCGCAGGCGAAGACTGAGGGTCCAACGCCAGTGATACGGTTTGTGGGGGATAAAGTTTGATGTTATGGTCAGAGAGGTAGGCTTCGTGGGTAATGGGGTGGTCCTATGGGCTGTGATAGAGGCAGTTAGGCCAGCTAAGACGGTGTGGTTTCAGGCGGTGCAGTCTTTGCTGGGGCGGTCGAACCACGGGTGCAGAGTTACGCCGCTGGGGCGAGTGTCTGCTGGACGGCTGGCGATGGCTGCGCCAACGGTGCAGCCATCGGATTATTTGTGTGGGTCACGAGGGAGATCAATGATGATCTGATGGTGTAGGAGGTTTTTTGTTTTTCTTACGGCGATTTAGTGGCCGCGGATTCTGGCTGGGTAAGGTGGTACCTGATGGAACGTGGCTGCGGTACTCGGTTGCAGCGGGTCCAGTTGTTTTCGGGTTGGGCATCGTGGGTAGCACTTCCAATCGGTGGTAGGGGTCGAGTTGTGGAGGTTGGCAGTTTTTTCCGAGAGGAAGGTGTGCTGTCATTCTGACTATCAGTTGGTGGAGAATTAGATTATTAGTTGGTTTGCTAATCCTGGGGCCAAGGGTGGCGTACTTGTGGCAGTTGGTTTCTCAATTGTATGCGTTTTTTTTAAAAAAAAAAAATTTTATGCGTGGCGCAACCAGTACTGGGGGTTCGCCAAGGGTATAGCAGCTGCTTTGTTTCCTTCCAGTTCTGCAGGTTTCGAGAGTTGAGGCCGGGTAGCAGACGAGGTGGGCACGGTGTGTCCGGAGGGCTTGTGGAGTCTGGTGTGGCTGTGTTGGGGAGCGGCTCGGAGCTCAGTGACTGAGGTTATTTGGTGCTGATATCCAGAAGTGTGGGTGGCGCGGATAACGTGGTTTGGGGCCATGTGTGAGGAAAGCCTGGTGGAGTATTTGGTGGCGGCGTTGGCAGTGGTGAGTAACGGTTTTCAGGTTGCTAGGCCGGCGTCGGCAGTGGAGCAGAGGGTGGCGGCTGTGGCTGGCTTGTTGAGGATTAGATGTGGAGAGATGTTTTCGCAGGATCTTAGTGCGCGGCAGGCCTTCAAGGGGTTTTGTCGTACGGGTGTGAGGGAGCGGGACACAAGGGTCCGTCTCCGTTGTTTTGTGGCAGCGTTTGGTGAGTGTTTTGTGGTTGCTATGTTCATCTGAGCACGAGCGGGTTTTGTTTCCTCTTGTCCACAACGGTTCGTGTTAGCCTTTTGGGGGGCTTTGAGATTGTGGGGTTGGTGAGCCCATCTACGGTTAAGAGCGGAGGTTGAATGTTGGAGGATGTGTCCGCGGTGGTGCAGTGGGTTGAGCGCCGGCTTCGTCGCTCACTGAATCAGGTTAGGCGGATGGTGAAGGTTGGTGTTGTTGTATGCGGTCCCGGGTGCGGAATTATGTTATGAGGACACCCAGGGTTATTGTTGTGTCACGTTAGTTAAGGTACCATTTTGTGGCAGTGCTGCAGACTTGATTGCAAGTGGCGGGGGTGGGCGCCCGGAATACTACGGGTCGTATTCCTTCTGGATTGGGCTGCCACGGAGGCCCCTCGGTGGTCTCAGAAAAGGGGTTGTGAAAAGTATTGGGAGGTGGGAGTCCTCTCGTTTGTCGGCGTTACGTTTGGCCACAGTTGTTATCGGGTTCAGGCCAATGGGGGCGTTTGAGTAATTTTGGGAGTGGAATGGGTTGGTGTAACAGCTTGGTGTTATCTGTGGGTTTATAACCTCTGGGTTTTGTGGTGAGGGTGTGCCTCATTTGGATTTTTGGGCATTCGTTGGTTCTCGGGGCCTCGGGGGTCTGAGGCTCGCCCGAATTTTGCCAGTTGGGTCTGGACGGGTCGATGGTACTGGTCCAGTAAGTGGGAGGCAGCGATTTGGTACCTCGAGAAGTTATTTATGAATGTTTAAAAAAAAAAAATTGTTGTTGGTTTGTTGCATTGTGGAAGACATACCCGGGCTTAAGCGTGGGGTAGTTTTGATAGTGTGACCAGGTTGGAATGGCGTGGGGCTCGTGCGGTAGGCAGTATCAATCGAGCCTTATTGGGGGCGGCGCCAAAGTTGGTGACGCTGAACTGGTGGTTTTGGAGATGCGATGGGGGTGTATCTTAACGTTATTGGTGCTGTTTTGTGGACGCTGTGATTGCGTGGAGGTGTGGTACAAGCTTTGGTGTGTGGCGGGTCCAGGCCACGTAAGGAGTCACGTGCCCTGTCCTGTGGCGGGGGGTAGGTCTGGTCCAGAGGCGGTTGAAGGCAATGGTAACTGGACAGAGAGACACCATCTTGGTATGGTGGCTCCAGGTTCCGGGATGTTGCAGGCACGGGGTTCTGCAAAGTTGGGGGGTTAATCCGTAGGTGATTAATACCTCATCTCTGGGTCGGTGTGTTGCGGCCAGGGATACTGGAGTGAGAAGTGGTTCCTGGACTGGGCCTACCCAGGGTTGTATATTTACTGTATTGGTTACTGTGTTACCTATTGTTATTTGTTGGGGTCGCCCGTTGGACGTCGCCCCCTTGTGTTAGTATGTAAATAATAGGTAATAAAGGCTGCTGTGGCCAATTTTAAACCAAGTCACATGCAGTTCGTGTATTATTTACAGATGGTATTGGTGGGTAACACACATACAGCATGACTGTAGAATCCTTCCTCAATGGTCAAGAAAGCCATGGAACCCATAGGGTGGAGGGGCGACATGACTAGAGGGAAGGGAAGGAGTGATGGGGTTAATGGAAACAGGAATGGTTTGTTTATAAGGCAGAATAGAGGGATTGGTGGGTAGGAGGAGTTCCCTGGAGGAAGAGGTGGGACAGTTGAGGGGTGTAGGTAAAGGACCTTGACTTACCCCCCTCTCTCTTGACTTCCGGATATGGAACGATCCCCGCCCACCCTCCCTTGTGTTTAATACCGAGGGGTATTTTGTCTGGGTTGTTTCTTTGTCACAGCAGCGGGGGGTAGGTCTGGTCCAGAGGCGGTTGAAGGCAATGGTAACTGGACAGAGAGACACCATCTTGGTATGGTGGCTCCAGGTTCCGGGATGTTGTAGGCACGGGGTTCTGCAAAGTTGGGGGGTTAATCCGTAGGTGATTAATACCTCATCTCTGGGTCGGTGTGTTGCGGCCAGGGATACTGGAGTGAGAAGTGGTTCCTGGACTGGGCCTACCCAGGCTTGTATATTTACTGTATTGGTTACTGTGTTACCTATTGTTATTTGTTGGGGTCGCCCGTTGGACGTCGCCCCCTTGTGTTAGTATGTAAATAATAGGTAATAAAGGCTGCTGTGGCCAATTTTAAACCAAGTCACATGCAGTTCGTGTATTATTTACAGATGGTATTGGTGGGTAACACACATACAGCACGACTGGAGAATCCTTCCTCAATGGTCATGTCAAATAGCTACAGCCAGTGCTATACTGGCACTATCAGGCTGATTTTCTACATACCTGTAGTGGTCAGCTCGGATGTTTCGGTTTTGAAACCCAAGAAAGCAAAGTTTAAAAACTCATCAGCTTCTTGAGTGACAGCAGCTGAGGATCAGATAATATCTGGGGGGTATTCAGAGTTATCCCCCCCCTGTTAGATTTAGCATAAGTATTATACAAACGATGCACTTTTACTTGCAGGACCTGTGTGAGGTCATACCCATGTGACTAGCTGGTATCAGCTTTGTTGGCTGAGGCCCTGCCCCTTCTGGTCACATGGGTATGACCTCACCACAACCTATACATCCGAGCTGACCACTAAAGGTATGTATAGAATCAGCCTGATAGTGCCAGTATAGCACTGGCGTTAGCTTATAGACGAAAATCCTGGTGATTGGTTCCCTTTAACAAAGAGGACCACAGATGAAGAAGATGAAGTGTTATCTCATTATACAGTGACAAGTTACCAATGATCATAAATCTGCGAACACAGACCCGCATTGAAAAACCCGGTCCAACCGCCGAGTCTCCTGAGTTAACCGCTTCACATGTGACTGTCGCGGGCGGAGGAGGGGACGCTGCGCTCTCCCACTGCTCGGGTCCGGCTGCTGCTGCTGCTCGGTGGTGGCTCGAGCGGTAGGCCGGATCCCGGGGACTCGAGCGGCGTTCCTCGCCCGTGAGTGAAAAGAGGGGAATTGATTGTGGGGATTTGATATTGTCCGTGACGCCACCCACGGTTGTGGTGAGGTTGTAACACCACCGCTGCTCTGGACGGGGATCCCAGGAGCGATGACTGGGAGCAGCTTGGATGTTGGTTCTCCCCTCTGTGGGTAAGGGGTTGGTTGTCCCGGGGCCCGGTGATGGGGTAGCGATAGTTGACAAGCGGGTTACGGGGCCTGGTGAGGTGCAGGGTCGCGGGGGCAGCGCTGTGCCGCACGGCACGGTGGTACTCACTCAGCCAATGACGAACACAGAGTCTCCTGTAAAACAAACGGCTGGATGGACGGGTCCCACAGGCGGCTGCGGTGTTTCTCCTCCCGGCAGGTTGATGGTGACTGCCTTTCCCTGCACCTGTGTAGTGTGTACGGTTCCAATGGGTTCCCACCGGTAACCCGCTCCCCAGCTTGGATATGTGCTGAAGGAGCCCCTTTTGCCCGCAGGCTCTGGCCCTGGGAACTTTAGCCTTGGCGGTGACTGTGTTTCCCTCTCACAGTTGGACTGTTGCCTTCTGTCGAGACTTGGCTGCTGGGAAACCCAGGAGGTTCCCTTCGCTAACGGATTTGACAATTTGCACGGCGACTCCTAGCCTTGTCGGGGTCCGTAAGCCCCTGCCGGATGGTGCTGGCTTCTCTTTGCGTACCGGTCCGGTACCGCTGGGCCACCTCCCCTCCACGGTCCTTACGACTAGCTCCAATAGGCCTCTCCTGCAGACGGTCACCACCGTCTGCCAACCTTGCTGTTCCCCGGACCACTTTCTGTCTGCTCCTCTGCCACTTCACTCCTTCCACTTCCAACTCTATCTCTCTCCAAACTCAACTCTCTAAAACTGCACTCTTTTCCCGCCTCCAGGACTGTGAACTCCTCGGTGGGCGGGACCAACCGCCTGGCCCACCCCCTGGTGTGAACATCAGCCCCTGGAGGGAGGCAACAAGGATTTTGTGTGACTTAGGTGTGCCTGACCGGGGTGTGGGGTGTGTTGGTGTAGTTCCTGTGACATCCTGGCTTGTCCAGGGCGCCACATGACTATTTCACAGACATGTGAGACTGACCCTAGTCTGAAGAAGGGCCACTGAGTCCTGTTACTATATGATCAGATAAAAGGAATTCATTTTATCATTTTCATCTATCTGTGATTTTTCTTGAGCTGTAAACATGTGTGGCGCCCTGGACAAGCCAGGATGTCACAGGTACTGCAACAACACACCCCACACCCCGGTTAGGCACATCAGTCACACACAAATCCTTGTTGCCTCCCTCCAGGGGCTGATGTCCACACCAGGTGGGGTGGAGCCAGGCGGTTGGCCCCACCCACCGAGGAGTTCACAGCCCTGTAGGCGGGAAAGGACGGGAGTGTAGTTAAGGAGCGTGAAAGTGAAAGAGTAAGAAAGTAGTAGTGGAGGAGCAGTCTGACCGTGTCCGGGTACGTGGCCCAGGCACATACAGCAATGTTGGCAGACGGTGGTGACCGTCTGCAGGAGGGGCCGATCGACGCAGAACCGTAGGACTGGGGACGGGCGGTGGCCCGCCGGTACCGAACCGGGGAGCGAAGAGAAGCAAGCACCATTCGGCAGGGCCTACGGACCCCGACCAGGCTTGGAGTAGCCGTAAAACCGGTCAAATCCATTAGCGACGGGAACCTCCGGGGTTTCCCAGCAGCAAAGACCCGATTGAAGGCAACCGCTCAACCGTGAAGGGAAATACAGTCACCGCCAAGGCTACAGTTCCCAGGGCCAGAGCCTGCGGGCAAAAGGGGGTCCCTCGGCATCTATCCACGCTGGGGAGCGGGTTACCGGTGGGAAGCCATCGGGGCCGAAAACACACTACAGGTGCAGGGAAAGGCAGTCACCGCCGACCTACCGGGAGTGATCACCGCAGCCGTCTGCGGAACTCGTCCATCCAGCCGTTTGTTTTACCAGAGACTCCGTGTACGTTACTGGCTGAGTGAGTACCACAGTGCCGTCTGGCACCGCGCTGCCCCAGCGACCCTGCACCTCACCAAACCCGGTCATCCACTATCCAGTTACCCTCACCGGGCCCCGGGACCACCCAAAAACCCCCCTACCCACGGAGGGGAGAGAAATATCTCGGCTGCTCCCTGTCATCGCTCCCGGGATCCCCGTCCAGAGCAGCGGTGGTGTCCCAACCTCACCACAAACCGTGGGTGGCGTCACGAACCGACTTCCCCAATCCCAAAAACTACCCCCTTTCACTCACGGGCGAGGAGCGCCGCTCGAGTCCCCGGATCCGGCCCACCGCTCGAGCCACCGAGCAGTGAGCAGCAGGCTGCAGCAGCGCCGGACCCGAGCGAGAGCGCAGGAGCGACGGCCCCCTCCCCGCCCGCGACAACTTGGCATCACGAACAGGATCTTACCGTTTTACCGCCTGGTAGAAGTGCGCCTTGTGTCCCGCCGGAGGTGTCCGGACGAAAAATTTCAGAATCCGCCATCTTGGGCGCGAAAAGTTCCCCGCTCGAGCGTCTTCCCGTGCAGTGGAGGCGCGAAAGCCGAAACTCCGCCCCTGAAGAGGAGGTGCTGGGAAGAAACCAAGGGGGGACGCGGATGGGGAGATGGCGGCGTCCCCGAATTGGAGCGCCTGCTACCGGAGCGTCCAAGCTCTGGGGGAACCGAGGCGGAGTAGCCTTTGAAGATTGCGGTCCGGGTGAGCTCCCCGCCAGGACCGCTGCTTGGCTGGAGCGGGAGCTGGGCCGGTTCTGCTTGAAGGTGAGGGCGCAGAGCCTGCAGCAGCTGCTGGATTGGAAGGCGGAGATGCGTAGAATGGTTGCCGTGGTGTGGGCCCGCGAGCAAGGGGCCGCTGCAGCCGTAACGCGTCGCGATCAGGCCACCCAAGCTCCTGAACCAGCCTTGATTGCGTGGGAGCCGAGAACCGGCACCGCAGCAGGAGGCCCAGAGAGAGTGCAGCTGATGGAAGAGGAGATTCCGAGTACGCTGCCCCCGCCACCATTCCCAGCGGCGATCAGCGGTTCTGGGCTGCACTGCTTATGGAAGGAGAACCCGATGTACCGTCCGGTCCCTGAGTGGGCCGACCCCCTGCGGTGGTAGCCGCCCCAAAGTCAGCGGTCCCTCCGCTGTGCAAAGTTGTCCCCGTTGGGACCATCAGAACCGTTATGTGAGTAAATGAAAATAATCAGCCGAACTGTTACCAAATTTGCAACCGTGATTGAACCGGCCGTTGCCGGCAAGTTGTCCCTGAAGGGACCCTTTGCACCGTTTGCGTAAGGAACTACTTACGGACACGCCCGAGAACTTGCAGGGCAACCACAAACTCGTGGCATGTAAATAATTGTTGGCATGAATCCGTTGCCGCCTCCGGAGAAGCAGATTGGAGGAAGGGCCCGCAGCAGAGTAGGCTGGGGCCCGGTCACCACCTGGACCGGTGGCCATCCTCCGGGGGTCAGGGGTTCCCCGTGGACGTGGGTCCCCTGAAAGAGACCGTACCCGCTCGGGCAGCTTGGTGATGGACTGGGGCAAGGGGTGCTGCCCACTTCTTAGGGGCAGCATCAGGGCCAGGTTGTTTGGGCGGGAGAGAGCGGAAGCTGTCACCGTTAATAAAAATGTACCGTTAAGTAACGTTTAAGTACCGTACCTCCCGCTAAGGGAAGTTTCATAAAAGAATGCTTGTTGAATGTTTTTATATGTTTTACCCTTTCTTTTTCCAGTTGTGAAAATAAAACCGGTGATGGATGGGCAGAATGCGGACGGTTTGCATTTAACCAAGGGGGAATGTGGCGCCCTGGACAAGCCAGGACGTCACAGGTACTGCAACAACACACCCCAAACCCCGGTTAGGCACATCAGTCACACACAAATCCTTGTTGCCTCCCTCCAGGGGCCGATGTCCACACCAGGTGGGGTGGAGCCAGGCGGTTGGCCCCACCCACCGAGGAGTTCACAGTCCTGGAGGCGGGAAAGGATGGGAGTGTAGTTAAGGAGAGTGAAAGTGAAAGAGTAAGAAAGTAGTAGTGGAGGAGCAGTCTGACCATGTCCGGGTACGTGGCCCGGGCACATACAGCTAGGTTGGCAGACGGTGGTGACCGTCTGCAGGAGGGGCCGATCGACACGGAACTGTAGGACCGGGGACGGGTGGTGGCCCGCCGGTAGCGAACCGGGGAGCGAAGAGAAGCCAGCACCATTCGGCAGGGCCTACAGACCCCGACCAGGCTTGGAGTAGCCGTAAAACCGGTCAAATCCATTAGCGACGGGAACCTCCGGGGTTTCCCAGCAGCAAAGACCCGATTCAAGGCAACCGCTCAACCGTGAAGGGGAAATACAGTCACCGCCAAGGCTACAGTTCCCAGGGCCAGAGCCTGCGGGCAAAAGGGGGTCCCTCGGCATCTATCCACGCTGGGGAGCGGGTTACCGGTGGGAAGCCATCGGGGACGAAAACACACTACAGGTGCAGGGAAAGGCAGTCACCGCCGACCTACCGGGAGTGATCATCGCAGCCGTTTGCGGAACCCGTCCATCCAGCCGTTTGTTTTACCAGAGACTCCGTGTACGTTACTGGCTGAGTGAGTACCACAGTGCCGTCTGGCACCGCGCTGTCCCCGCGACCCTGCACCTCACCAAACCCGGCCATCCACTATCCAGTTACCCTCACCGGGCCCCGGGACCACCCAAAAACCCCCCCTACCCATGGAGGGGAGAGAAACATCTCGGCTGCTCCCTGTCATCGCTCCCGGGATCCCCGTCCAGAGCAGCGGTGGTGTCCCAACCTCACAAACCGTGGGTGGCGTCACGAACCGACTCCCCCAATCCCAAAAACTACCCCCTTTCACTCACGGGCGAGGAGCGCCGCTCGAGTCCCCGGATCCGGCCCACCGCTCGAGCCACCGAGCAGCAAGCAGCGAGCAGCAGGCTGCAGCAGCGCCGGACCCGAGCGCCAGCGAGAGCGCAGCAGCGACGGCCCCCTCCCCGCCCGCGACACATGGACCTATTGACAGTTTTCTTTTGTACTTAGGCCACATTCACACTTCAGTATTTTTGCATCAGTATTTAGACACCAAAACCAGGAGTGTCTGCAAAACACAGTAGTGTCAATCTTTCAATGATAGTTTTTCTCTGTAGTTCCACTCCTGGTTCCTGTGTCAGAATCATATTACTAGCAGCTAAAAGGGTTGTCCAGGCCTGTCAGGAAAGTCTGAAGTCGCTATGTGACTGCAGACTCATGAATCCTCATAGCGTGTGTGGTCATGGTACTCCTGTGCTGGGAGCAGTCGGTCATATAGTCACAAAAATGCGATATCCATACTTCTGGCCATATTCTGACTAGATGTGCGCGGCCTCACTCAACTTCCTTGTATTTAGCAAGGCAGAGCACGTCTAGTCAGAATGTGGCCGGGTGTATGCACATCACATATCTGTGGTCACGACTGCCTGCTCACGGCAATGGAGAATCCTAACCGCACACACTGTAAGGATTCACGAGTCTGCAGTCACAAAGAGTGACTAGAGCCTTTCTGGTCAAACTTGGACAACCCCTTAAACAACAGGGTTAAAGCCATCTCACCAAGTTAGATCTTTCCCATGCATTTTCTCTAATGGTATATCCACATGCAACAGATTTATAGAAGAGATTTCTGTTACTGATTTTTGCAGCTGCTCATGGATTTCTGCAAAGTTCCATTAAGAGGGTTCCCCGAGAGATAAAAAACAATTCTTCCATGGTCCATGCCCTCATAAACTGTAAAGATGAGATGCACAGTGCAGTTCTGTTATCCTCACAATGCCTATAATTCAGTGTGACAGGAGCTGCTCTCTCTCCCCTATGGCCTACTCTGTGCTGTTTTTAACAGCCTGTCTCCTTGTTGCTTCTGTCCAAGAACAGGGGGCATGGAGGCGGCCTATTACTACCAGCACAGAGCAGGCCCCCTGATGTGTGATGTAATGTCCCAGAGGGGAGGGGGAGCAGTGAGAGCAGCTCCTGTCATACTGAATTACAGGCATTGTAAGGATAATAGAACTGCACTGTGCATCTCATCTTTATAGTTTATGAGGGCACAGACCATGGAAGAATTTATTATCTCCCCAAATTGAACAGCTGCAATTTTTTTTTACAACAAATCTGCCACAATTGATAATACCCTAAAAGTGGCTATACACGTTCAATAGCTGTTGACTGAACAAGGTTGACCCACAACTAATTCTCTTTAACCAGCATGCACACGCATGGATCATCCCGATTACTGGTTTTGGCTGGGGTGGGCTAGACTACTTAGCTGTACGAGGCCCAGAAGTTCATGATAGACATTTCTAATGACTGCCTATCTCCTCTGAGAATATAAGTATTGGGTATTGACATTCGACATGCCCAATTCTTCCTCCCCTCATGACCTCTGTCAGGAGAGAGTCAGGAGGCCCCATATCATTTTGTCAGTGCAGTTCAGATAAGGCTGCTTTCACACATCCGGTTTGAACAGTGCGGCTCAATCCGGCTGTGAAACCTATGCAACGGATGCGGTGAAAACACCGCATCCTTTGCATAAGTTTTTTACATGCGGACCGTCCGTTTTTTGCCGCTTGCGGCATGCTACTGAGCATGCGCAGTGGCAAAAACCGCATGCGGTGGCCGGATGCGGTTTTTGCCGCATCGCGCCGCATCTGGCATCCATAGGGATGTATTGAGAAAAGCACCGCATCGGCCGGATGCGGCGCGATGCGGTTTTTTTTGCTGCACAAAAAACGTGCCAGGCAATGTTCCATCCGGCCGCCGCATCGGCTAAATCTGCCGCATGCGGCAAAAACCGGACGGAACGCAAGGCCATGCGGCACAATGCGGCACTAATTAAAGTCTATGCAGGAAAAACGCAACCGGCAGCAAAAAAAAAACGGGCGCGTTTTTCCTGCAAAGTGCCGGATTGTGCCGCATTGCAAAAACCGGAGGTGTGAAAGCAGCCTAACTTTGCTCTCCGGTTTTAATATAGCCAGTATGTGTTATAAAGATAGTGACTTCACCTATGTCCACTATACAGCAGGATTCATTTTCTTTCTTCTCTCTGCTGGGGGCAGTGTCGTAGATTATCTGCTCGTAATGACATCTAATAATCTCAGTCCTGATCGGAAATGATTTGATATATAGCAGGATTCTCTGCTTAATGACCCTGTGTCCTATGATAGCAATGGCCATGTTTGTCTAGGGATCATGCTTTATGAGCCAGTGATTTAGATGGTTAAACATGGACAACAGGTAATAATGATGAAAGCTGGAAGTCATTGAACAGGTTTTATTCTCCTGTATAATTTCCAAGACCTTATAGGGAGTCTTTCAGCAGGTTTTTACTATGTAGTCTGAGAACAGCATAATGTAGGAGCGCAAATCCTGATTCCAGGGATTTGTCACTTACTGGTCAGCATGCTGTCATTTTGGTACAATCCCTGTTTTGTCTGCTGTTGATCTAGCAGTTCTCTGAATGCTGAGCCCTGTATAACCCTGTCCACACTCTGATTGTCAGATTTCTGTATAAACCGTACATTGGCAAAGCTGCTAATCAGTGGTGAGACAGGGTTATGGTGAGCAGGTGAATGAGAGCCATGAGCCTCCTAGTCCTGCAATGAGAATATCCTGCTGATATCACACTTTTTTTTTTTTTTTTAAAACAGCAACACACAGCCTAGTAAGTGACACATCACTGGAATGAGGCACTGAGCCCCATACATCATGCTGCTCTCAGATTACATAGCAAAAACCGCTGACAAATTAACTTTAAATGGGTTATCCCATGTACTTTGTTGTGGGACAAGCTGTCTCATAAACAAAGTACATTTAAATTTGATTAACGATTTTATTATTAACCCCTTTACAAACAAGGATGTAACTGTACGTCCTTGGTGGCCTCCCCCAAGTTTCACTGCAGGCTCTGCTGGCGATCCCATAGTAATCCCTGCACATGTCTGCTGATCTAGTCAGCAGAGATGTGTGGCTGACAGGCGCAGGTGGATTGGAGATCAGCCCGCACCTGTTAACCCTTTAGACTGCACTGTCAAATACTGACAGCACGATTTAATGGCTGGGGCGGGGATCGCACTATTCCTCGCTGCCATTGGCGGCCCCGTGACATGATCACGGGAAGCCAATGCGTTGCCATGGTAGTGCGGAGTCAGCTGATAACCCCTGACGCTGCCATGACTCACTTCCTGTGAGAGCTGACAGAGCACCGGTACTCACAGGAACACAGCATTTCTGATGATCAGAGCGATGCTGCGCTGATCAGCAGAAATGAACAAGCGATCAGACACTGTAGTGATAAAGTACCCTAGGTGGACTAGTAAAATAAATAAAAAATGTAAAAAAGTTTTTAAAAATATGAAAAAAATAAGTAAAAAATCTAAAAGTTCAAATCACCCCACATACGCCCCATTTAAAATATTGAAAATAATAATATAACATCTATGATTAAGGGCGAAAGAGGCGCCGGTCATGCGTCAGAGGAACGGCTGCCACAAGCCGAGAAGGCTGTTTTTAACAATGTCTGAATAAAAAGGAATATTTTACTTCATAGGATCCTCATATTTTTTCCTTTGAGAAGACTTTTTTCTGCATTTTACTGCATGGGGCTGTAATGTACAGTATATGAGGATGACACTTATATGCGGAGAAAGACCTGATTTTCATTTGCGGTGAGTCTTATCTGGACTTTTGTCTTTTTTCCATGTTTTTGGAATTGATAACTTCTTGATTATGCAGTTGTTTATTGAACTATTACACTTTAGTTTGTGTTTTTGTATGTTTTCCGAACATGGCAAATCTACAACACTGCATTATCACTACACAGGCGCTAATCTTCTATCCCTCCATAGCCCAACAGTTACAAATCACTTCTTCCTTCTGTGAAGAACCATACGAAGAGGAAGTTACTGGAAGCAACCGCTTCTCTACTGGCTAACACGGTACAAAGATATATTTTACTTGGAAGCAACCGCTCATTATTGTTTGATATAGAGGAGCGCTGAATATAAATACTAACTACAGAGCATTGTGACTGCTACGGTACAAGAAAGCTGTGTCTGCAACCCAAGCACTGCGCCTGAAATAGGTACGGGGCTACTTTAGCCTGAACCTTAACAGCTGTGGATGGTTTTATCAGCTGCTCAGACACAACCTCATAAGACACGCTGAGGTCTCCTAAGGTGGCCATGCACATTAGATTACTGGGTGGTTGATGGTTGAACAATAAATTGTCCATTGAATGATTGTTATGCTAGTCATTGCTCTGTACACATTTTAGACTCTTGGTCAAACCACATATATACGTATGTACATATATATACAGTGGGTACGGAAAGTATTGAGACCCCTTTAAATTTTTCACTCTTTGTTTCATTGCAGCCATTTCGTAAATTCAATAAAAGTTCATTTTTTTCTCATTAATGTACACTCTGCTCCCCATCCCCCATCTTGACAGGAAAAAACCCAGAAATGTATTTATCTAAATTTATTAAACAAGAAAAACTGAAATATCACATGGTCATAAGTATTCAGACCCTTTGCTCAGACACTCATATTTAAGAGTACTTGCACACTTGCGTTTTTTTCCTTCCGTCACAATCTGCCCTTTTGGAAAACAGCAGAATCCGTTAACGGATTACGCTGTTTCCCATAGACTTGTATGGATGACGGATTGTGCCAAAAGTACCTGCATTGCTTCCGCTGGCCGCCGCTGCGTTGGTTCCGCCGAGTGGAAGGAACGCAGCATTTAACGTTTTTTTGAGCAGCGGAATCCTTAGGATTTCACTGCGCATGCTCTCTCTGGCTCCCTGCACCCGTAACCAGGGTACACATCGGGTAACCAAGCAAAGTGCTTTGCCTAGTTACCCGATATTTACCCTGGCTACGTGTGCAAGGAGCCAGTGCTAAGCAGTGTACGCTGGTAACCAAGGTAAATATTGGGTAACCAAGCAATCATTCTCGGCGGTCGAACGATCAGCTGATCACCCGGCGACCGGCTGCTGTGAGCGATCAGCTGATCACCCGGCCACCGGCTGCTGTGAGCGATCAGGTGATCACCCGGCCACTGGCTGCTGATTGTTCACAATAGTCTGCCGCCGGTGAAACTGTGAAAAAAAAAAGCTGATTCCGTTGTTTTGTACGATCCGTTGCATCCGTTGTGCCACTATATGCAACACATCCGTTGCATCCGTCACACAACGCAATGCAACTGATGCCGTTCAACACATGTGTGAAACTAGCCTAAAGGCCCCGTCACACTAAGCAACATCGCTAGCAACATCGCTGCTAACGAACAACTTTTGTGACGTTGCTAGCGATGTTGCTGTGTGTGACATCCAGCAACAACCCGGCCCCTGCTGTGAGGTCGTTGGTTGTTGCTGAATGTCCTGGGCCATTTTTTAGTTGTTGCTGTCCCGCTGTGAAGCGCACATCGCTGTGTGTGACAGCGAGACAGCAACAACTAAATGTGCAGGCAGCAGGAGCCGGCTTCTGCGGAGGCTGGTAACCACAGTAAACATCGGGTAACCAAGAAGCCCTGTCCTTGGTTACCCGATATTTACCTTTGTTACCAGCCTCCGCCGCTCTCACTGTCAGTGCCGGCTCCTGCTCTGTGCACATGTAGCTGCAGGACACATCGGGTTAATTAACCCGATGTGTGCTGTAGCTAGGAGAGCAGAGAGCCAGCGCTAAGCATTGTGCGCTGCTCCCTGCTCTGTGCACATTTAGCTGCAGCACACATCGGGTAATTAACCCGATGTGTGCTGTAACTAGGAGAGCAGGGAGCCAGCGCTCAGTGTGCGCTGCTCCCTGCTCTCTGCACGTGTAGCTCCGTGCGCTGGTAACCAAGGTAAATATCGGGTTGGTTACCCGATATTTACCTTAGTTACCAAGCGCAGCATCTTCCACGCGGCGCTGGGGGTTGGTCACTGGTTGCTGGTGAGCTCACCAGCAACTCGTGTAGCGACGCTCCAGCGATCCCTGCCAGGTCAGGTTGCTGGTGGGATCGCTGGAGCGTCGCAGTGTGACATCTCAACAGCAACCTCCTAGCAACTTACCAGCGATCCCTATCGTTGTTGGGATCGCTGGTAAGTTGCTTAGTGTGACTGGACCTTAAGTCACATGCTGTCCATCTCCTTGTGATACTCCTTGAGATGGTTCTATTCCTTCATTGGAGTCCAGCTGTGTTTAATTAAACTGATAAGACTTGATTTGGAAAGGCGCACACCTGTCTATATAAGACCTCACAGCTCACAGTGCATGTCAGACCAAATGAAAATCATGAGGTCAAAGGAACTGCCCAAGGAGCTCAGAAACAGAAATGTGGCAAGGCACAGATATAGCCAAGGTTACAAAAGAATTTCTGAAGTACTCAAGGTTCCTAAGAGCACAGTGACCTCCATAATCCCTAAATGAAAGAAGTTTGGGACCACCAGAACTCTTCCTAGACCTGGCCGTCCAGTCAAACTAAGCAATCGTGAGAGAAGAGCCTTGGTGAGAGAGGTAAAGAATAACCCCAAGATCACTGTGGCTGAGCTCCAGAGATGCAGTAGGGAGATGGGAGAAAGTTCCACAAAGTCAACTATCACTGTAGCCCTCCACCAGTTGGGCCTTTATGGCAGAGTTGCCCAACGGAAGCCTCTCCTCAGTGCAATACATATGAAGGCCCTCAGAGTTTGCAAAAGAAAAAAAACACATGAAGGACTCCCAGACTGTGAGAAATATGATTCTGTGGTCTGATGAGATGAAGATAGAACTTTTTGGTGATAATTTTAAGTGGTATATGTGGAGAAAACCAGGCACTGCTCATCACCTGCCCAATACAATCCCAACAGTGAAACATGGTGGTGGCAGCATCATGCTATGGGGGTGTTTTTCAGCTGCAGGGAAAGGACAACTGGTTGCAACTGAATGAAAGATGAATGCGGCCAAGTACAGAGATATCCTAGAAGAAAACCTCTTCCAGAGTGCTCTGGACCTCAGACTTGGCCGAAGGTTCACCTTCCAACAAGACAATGACCCTAAGCACACAGCTAAAATAACAAAGGAGTGGCTTCAGAACAACTCTGTGACCATTCTTGACTGGCCCAGCCAGAGCCCTGACCTACACCTAATTGAGCATCTGTGGAGAGACCTGAAAATGGCTGTCCACCAATGTTCTCCATCCAACCTGACGGAACTGGAGAGGATCTGCAAGGAAGAATGGCAGAGGATCCCCAAATCCAAGTGTGAAAATCTTGTTACATCATTCCCAAGAAGACTCATGGCTGTACTTTCTCAAAAGGGTGCTTCTACTCAATACTGAGCAAAGGGGCTGAATACTTATGACCTTGTGATATTTCAGTTTTTCTTGTGTAATAAATTTGCAAAAATTTCTCTATTTCTGTTTATTTTTTTATATGTCAAGATGGGGTGCAGAGTGTACATTATTGAGAAAAAAAATGAACTTTTATTGAATTTACGAAATGGTTGCAATGAAACAAAGAGTGAAAAATTTAAAGGGGTCTGAATACTTTCCGTGCCCACTGTATATATATATATATATATATATATATATATGTATGGTGTTTATGCTACATATAGTTCATAACCACCTTTATTCAAGTAGTCAGCCATCCAATTAGCACCGGCTTCACTCTCTCCGCCTTCAGACGTATCAAACATCAAGAGGGAGCGAGCGGCCAGCCGTAGCCTTGACTTCCTCTCGATGATTGAGCCTCAAGAGAATGAGTGCGGACACCGATGGAATGGCGCCAACACCACGGGAGAGTATAAGTGTTGTTATTTTACCGGGGGCAAAGATTCTGACTGAGAAGGGGTTGTCGGAGTATTGGACATTCCTTCTAAATTCTTTCAAAGTCTGGCCTTTTGACAGAATCATCGACCTAAACTAAACCCATTTGATTTGACTTTGCCAAAATAATTTCAGGCTTGAAATAAATTTTAGTTACTTTATGTGACCATCCATTCAATCTGGCAATTGAGAGGATCATGACAGTGTGTGGAATTTACACTGTCAGGATTCACCAGTCTGCCATAAAAACTGAAAACCCCTTTACCTAGGAATGGACTGGGTGTCTTGAGAGAAGTCTGTGTACTGGAACCATGAAAACTGCCTTTTCTCTGCCGGAATCCACAGCTCTTCTTTTGATTAGCTGACCTAGAGTGATGTCATCATTGTGGCGTGATACCCAAGTGACATTATGCCTAAGCCATGTAATCAAAAGAAGAGTCACCTCCTATGGCTCCTCTCCAACAGCCAGAGATTACTGACCTGTCAAATGGACCAGGCCATTAAAATTGAATTGCACCAACTCTAGTGCTTTATTCCCCTTCCCTAGGTCCAGCGCTGAGTCTCTGCTCCCACTGTCTGTTACTGTCTACTCTACAGTGCTTGATGTCAAGTCAACAGCATGGCAGCCATAAACTGAATTCAGCGGCTCTGCCCAAGTTGATGGCGGCGACCGACACAGAGCCACTGAGATCAGTTTTTGGCTTGAGCACTTTCGATATAACGTCAGCGCAGCAGATGATAACAGGCACCTGGAGCAGCAACTGAGACCCAGGGAGGGCGAGTAAAGCACTTTTAAAACAAACAAAGAAAACCCAACAAACTTCTGCTGGGGTACAGGGGTTTCTGCAAAACAGGAAAGCACTTTTAAGCATAACGTAGAAGTTCAGAGCAAATTTTAAGAAATGAGGAGTAGTCACTTCGAAGGACCAAAGGCAGTGAGGCTTGGATAGGGATGTTGGCTACATGGAGAGGTACAGTGGCCAAGTGTCTACTTATAAATTCCTTCATCTTTTGGCCCTGTGCAAGCATCTAATTACACAATTGGATGGAATATGCAATATATATATATACAGTGACTGATCTGACTTTTCTCTTACTCTGGTATGCTATATGGGAACCTGAAATATCAGGGAAACAACACTATGGATTTTGCTTGGAGATATGGGAGACACGCCCCCCAAAAAATATTTTAATAGTAAGATGAATATCAATAACTGGTTTAATAACCACAGTATCACTGTGATTGGCCAGCAAACTCACCTGACCTGAACCCCATGGAGAATCTATGAGATATACCAGACCAAACAATGCAGACGACCTGAAGGCTGCTATCAAAGCAACCTGGGCTTCCATAACACCTCAGCAGTGTCACAGGCTGATTGCCTCCATACCACACCGCATTGATGCAGTAATTCATGCAAAAGGAGACTCGACCAAGTATTGAGGCATTTACTGTACAGACTTTTCAGTAGGCGCCAACATTTCTGAGTTTAGAATAATTTTTGCAGTTGGTCTTATATAATATTCTAATTTCCTGAGATGACTTTTGGGTTTTCATTGGCTGTAAGTCATAATCATCAATATTAACAGAAATAAACACTTGAAATAGATCCCTCTGTGAGTAATGACTCTATATAATACATAGGAATAGATCCCACTGTGTGTAATGACTCTATATAATATATAGGAATAGATCACTCTGTGTGTAATGACTCTATATAATATATAGGAATAGATCACTCTGTGTAATAACTCTATATAATATATGCGTTTCCCTTTTTGTATTGAATTACTGAAATAAATTACCGTAACTTTCTGAGGATATTCTAATTTATTTAGATGCACTTGTATGTTCCTAAATAGCAGTGTGATGGTCATCAGTAATCCTCGCTGCCTTTGTGTGATTTTTTGGGAGCCTGGTATAATGGCCATCATTGTGTTCACATGACACACCGTATAACACTATAATACTCCGCTTTAGGTCACAGCTGTTGCATTTTTAAGATTATTCCAAATTATTATACATGAATCAAGAAGTAGAAAAGTGCAGTAGTTGCCCAAAGGCATGAGATTCCAGCTCTCGTTTTTCAGAAGCTTTTTGGAAAACGAGGGGGGCAACATGTTTGGGTGCTTTGGTTAACAGCTCCAATTTCCACTAGCTACTTGAGCATTTTACAGAAAAAGCCCCAGGGTCAATGTGAATTCTAAAAAGAAAAACAAAAATGTAACACAAATGTATCTTGTCCAGCGAGTTATGCCTGCCTTACTCATCGGTATGGTACAGTATTTGCCATTTTCTTGGTCTCAAATTTTTTTGGGACCATTGTACAGAAATTGTCATCCTTTTCAGCCACGCTGCTGCCTGTTACCTGCAGGACCACCTCTATAGTTATCTGACAAAGGATATAACACACAAACTGTTCCTTTATTATAGATTTTTATCACCTACACTACATGCGGCTCACAACTTGGATTGGAATGTATAATTACTAAATTAAAGGGAACCTATCATCAGAAATTTAGCTATAAACCTAAAAGTTTCCCCCTCTGCAGCTCCTGGGCTGCATTCTAGGAAGCTTCCTATAGTTTTTGTGGCCCCTTTTATTCCAAAATAAATACTTTACAAACTTGTACCTTTTTCGTACGCAAATTTCTTAAATCTTCCATGGGGGCGGGCTGCCTGATGTACGATGCTGTCCTCTTGCCGATTTACGCCGCCCCCGAACGCTGAATTTCAAACCTCAGGACGCCGCCCCTGGGCGCCCGTGGTCCCGTGCATGCGCTGTGCTACTGTAGCGGTGCCGTGCACTGTGTGCACGTGTGACCGGTAGTGACGCTTTGCGCGGGCACGAGGTTATGGGCGGCGCTGTGAGTGTCATCAGTAAGTGCCGCCCATAACCTCGTGACCGCACTTTCCCCTCTTCCTCCAGCGTTCTGCGCAAACGCTCGCTGGCCAGATGACCGGACGTCACCTCCTTCCCATCCTGCTCAGCAGCAGGAAATAGATGGGAGGAGCGGACGGAGCAGTCGGTGCCCGCGCAAAAGCGTCACCAGCGGTCACACGTGCACGCAGTGCACGGCACCGCTACAGTAGCACAGCGCATGCGCGGGACCATGGGAAATTCAGCATTCGGGGGCGGCGTAAATCGGCAGGAGGACAGTAACGTACATCAGGCAGCCCGCCCCCATGGAAGATTTAAGAAATTTGCATACGAAAAGTTACAAGTTTGTAAAGTATTTATTTTGGAATAAAAGGGGCCACAAAAACTATAGGAAGCTTCCTAGAATGCAGCCCAGGAGCTGCAGAGGGGGGAACTTTTAGGTTTATAGCTAAATTTCTGATGACAGGTTCACTTTAAAGAATTGTGGAGCAAATTTAGTGCCAATTTTTGTGCTTTTCCCCCATAAGTTGCTACAGTATTGTTCTCAAGATGAGCCAGGAGGTCGGCAGGAGGGGGACGTGCATCCATGATCAATAGTGCATCTACGGAGCGTATAGTGCATCTACGGAGCGTAGTGCTACCTATATAACATCCATCTCTGTCCACAAAATCCACACATTTACACTAGAGGTCATTTCATAGGAAACAAGGACCCATCTGTACGGGATGAAGGGCGGCACAGTGGCATTGTGGTTAGCACTGCAGTCCTTGTTTCCTATGAAATGACCTCTAGTGTGAATGTGTGGACTTTGTGGACAGAGATGGATGTTATACAGGTGGTACTACGCTCAGTAGATGCACTATTGATCATGGATGCACGTTCCCCCGAGCCGACCTCTTGGCTCATCTCGGGGTCCTGGTTTCAAATCCCACCAAGGACAACATCTGCAAGGAGTTTGTATTTTCTCCCCGTGTTTGCATGGGCTTCCTCCAGGTTCTCCGGTTTCCTCCCACACTCCAAAGACATACAGATAGGGAATATAGATTGTGAGCCCCAATGGGGACAGTGTTACCAATGTATATACAGTGGAAGCTCGGTTTATGAGTAACTTGGTGTGTGAGTATTTCGCTATATGAGCAAAGCTTGCTGTAAATTTGTAACTCAGTTTACGAGCAAGCTTTGCTGTACGAGCAAATACTCACCGCACACACTTCCAGTTCCGTACTTTCACCGCGCTCTGACCCACTCTTGCAGTCCACACAAACACACACAAGCACGCACAAACACGCACGCACACACATATTATGCTCACCTTACCTTGCATTCCCTCGCCGGCCTCTTGGATCTTGTAGTTCGCCGGTACAGGATGTGTATCAGGTAATCATCGCGACGATGGAGGAATTTCCGCTGTCAGCCGCTTCTCAAAGGCAGCGCGCTAACCAATCAGTGGCAAGTGACTCCTTCCTTTGACGTCAGCGCTCTGGCAGCAGAAGCTCCAGCATCGGTCGCGATGGTTATCCGATACACATCCTGTACCGGCGAACTACAAGAACAAGGAGGCTGTTGATGGAACGGAAGGTAAGGTGAGCATAATATGTGTGTGTTCGCGTGTTTGTGTGTGTGTGTAATGACACAATAGGGGACCAGGATGGGACATTGCACAAGTTGTGGAACGAATTGTCTGAGCTTGCATTATTTCCTATGGGAAATTTTGCTTTGCTAGACGAGTAACTTAGTTTACAAGCACATTTCCAGAACGCATTGTTCTCGTAAACCAAGGTTCCATTGTAAAGCGCTTTGGAATATGTTGGTGCTATATAAAGATTAAATAGTAGGTAAGGTCACTTTCACATGATAGTATTGTGAGTGGAATTTGTAACCAAAGTAGAAGGAAGAGCAAAACACAGAGGAGGTGGCAATCTTCTGTTCATAGTGTCTTGCTTTTCATAGAACAAACTCCGTACTAACCTATAATGATGAATCTTCCAAAGGACATTGTAAAGTCGTATAAACTGTAATGTCCATAAGAATCTAATATAAGAGTCCATTGGAAAAAGAAAGTTAGAAATGTTTCGGACGGTCATAATGGGGCGACATTTTAGCTTTTCTTTAACATCCATACGTTCCAGCAGACCCCAAATAATGGCGTCATAGATAGCAATGATTGATGCTTTTAGCTCTCGGCTTGTGGCTTTAGTACAGATGCTAAATCTTTAGCCACATAAGAGATGAGTAAATACTCACGGGAGACAGTTTAAAGCTATGAGTAAAGAATATTCACATTGCAATCTGAGCTGAAAATTCATTAGAAATGTGAATGAGATCCTGACAACAAAACTGACACCGTCACTGCAAGTATAGAGCGGTATTAATTCCGCACCCGTCAGGTCTCATTAATTATAGGTGCATGGTATATGAATGTCACCTCTGTGCTCAACACATACCTTTCGTGCAGGGGTTAATGTCCCATCCACATCAAATAGGCACAGAATGTGCCGGTGCTTGTGGCTCCTGGTGTCTGCCATCGCCTCCCCATCTGCAGAGGCCTGCTGCTGTGCAATGAATGGAAGTAGGGAAGGCGTGTCAGGGGCTGGTCACCAAGGGGGGGCCGAGATGGCATTTCTGGCCAATTATAACGCAGCCTCAGAGTCACATGGTCAGGGTAAACAAGCTACAGATCACGTAGCCACACTTCTTCCTGCAGCATGTCAGAAAAACACCAAAGCCAAGTAGGTTAAAAGTCAGCGAAACAGGGAGGCCTCTGACCTTACACCTACATCATGTCAAAACATCAGCCAAACAGGGCAAGCTGTCACTGAGGCTGCCACTGACAGCACCGAGATAATGACCAATAACCGTACACAAAACCTTATGCAATGTTTGTAGCTCTCTTACCTAGGACGGAGTAATCCTATAGCTGCGTATACATTAAATGGAAGTAAACTCGGGACTACAGAACAGGAGAAGGACTTGGGTATTCTCATTACAAATAAGCTGAGCAGCAGCACTCAATGTCAGGCAGCAGCTGCTAAAGCAAACAATATTTTAGTGTGTATAAAAAGAGAGATTAGATCCCGTGATCCCAACGTATTGTTACCCCTCTATAAATCACTTGTAAGGCCACATCTAGAATATGGGATCCAGTTTTGGGCTCCGCATTATAAAAAGGACATTCAGAAATTAGAGGCAATTCAAAGGCAGCTAACTAGACTACCACAAGGAATGGAAGGCCTCACATGACGAGAGGATGAAAAAGTTAGATATGTTTAGCTTAGAAAAAAGACGTCTCAGAGGAGATCTCATTTATATGTATAAGTGGTCAATATAAAGGACTGGCACATGACTTATTCCTTCCAATGAGAATACTAAGGACCAGGGGGCACTCACTGCGAGTGGAAGAAAAGTGATATCGGCAGCTAAATAGGAAAGGGTTCTTTACAGTTAGAGCAGTCAGAATGTGGAATACCCTACCACAAGAGGTAGTAATGGCAGATACTATAAAGCTTTTAAAAAAGGGCTGGATGATTTCCTCAGTACTCAAACATTTTGGGTTATAAACAATTTAATGGCAAAATGTAGAATTGTTGGAGGAAGGGTGAACTAGATGGACCCAGGTCTTTTTTAAGCTATGTCACTATGTAATCTAGTACAGAAATATTTAGCATCAGTAGATATGGTGCTTTGTAATGCAACAAAACATGGCACGATTTTTATTTCTCACACATTATAATGTGTCTACATGCTTCCATATATATCAGGTTTAAATAGAGGTGTTTACCAGCAATCCTTGCTGAAGATACAAATCCATTTGTCTACTGGCCTCCTTGGTGGAAGGAGCTGAGGAGTGTTCCAGAAGCCAGACTTTATCCTTTATTGTTTTCCTTTGTTTATCTTTATCATTACTTGTGTTATATTAGTGCATCGGTGGGGCTAACGTCTCTCACATGCCAACGCACAAGCCAGGGCAACTACAGGGTTTTCTCGGGGTCTCAGGTTCCTGCTCAGTGACAGATGCGGAGACTGTATAGAGCCTGGCTAGGAATGTAAGGACAGCTGCAGGTGAGAATAGGAGGTGTCCCATCTACCCCTCTCACTAGTGCTAGGGCCCATCGTTGTTATTGTGTCCCAGATTTTCCCCCTTTCTTGTATTATTTGTTGTATTTTTGTCGTGCGTCAGATGTCTGTTGGTCTGAACTCGCCTGCCACGTGTAAGTGTGACAGCACCAGTATTAAAGAGCGTTCAAGATTTGTCAATAATTGAACCAATCTGATAATGGATAACCAAACACATTCTCAGAGACAGACAACGATTCATCTCATTCACAGAGTTTATTGTCTTTGGTAAAAACAGATGAGACATTCTTACAACTAAGTGGAAAAAGGGAGAAAGCGTCCAACGAAAAAGCAGAGCAGAGAAACTCCTATCAAAGCCAAAAAGGACTGCATATAATATACACCATTGCAAAATGTTCAGTTTTTCTGATTTTTCTCTTTATAGGTATATTTTTGAGTAAAATGTAAATTGTTCTTTTATTCTATAAACTACTGACAACATGTGTCCGAATTTCCAAGCAAAAAAATTTGTATTTATTTTCTGAAAATGAGAAATGGTCAAAATAACAAACAATGCACAGTGCTTTCAGACCTCAAATAATGCAAAGAAAACAAGTTCATAATGATTTAGACACAACAATACTAATGTTTTAACTCAGGAAGAGTTCAGAAATCAATATTATGTGGAATAACCGTGATTTTTAATCACAGCTTTCATGCGTCTTGGCTGCTTTCCACCGGTCTTTCACACTGCTTTTGGGTGACCTTATTCCACTTCTTGTGCAAAAATGTAAGCTATTCTTCTTAGTTTGATGGCTTGTGATTATAAATCTTCCTCTTGATTACATTCCAGAGGTTTTCAATGGGGTTCAGGTCTGGAGATTGGGCTGGCCATGACAGGGTTTTGATGTGGTGGTCCTTCATCCACACATTGATTGACCTAGCTGTGTGGCATGGAGCATTGTCCTGCTGGAAAAAAAACAGTCCTCAGAGTTGGGGAACATTGCCTGAGCAAAAGGAAGCAACTGTTTTTCCAGGATAACCTTGTATACGGTTTAAGTCATACGTCCTTCGCAAAGTTTCATTTGTCCAATTCCAGCCTTGCTGAAGCATCCCCAGATTATCACCGCTCCTCCACTAAATTTCACAGTGGGCGCAAGACTGTGGCTTGTACGCCTCTCCAGGTCTCTGTCTAACCATTAGACAACCAGGTGTTGGGCAAAGTTGAAAATTAGAGAAAATTACCTTACTCCAGTCCTCTATGGTCCAATCCTTATGGTCTTTGCCAAACTTCAGCCTGGCTCTCCTTTGCTTTTTATTGATGAAAGGCTATTTTCTATCTTTACATCACTTGAGCCCTGCCTCTAGGAGCCTGTTACGAACTGTTCTTGCTTTGCACTTCACCCCAGCTGCCATTTGCCATTCCTTTTGTAGGTCACTGTCATGGCTAGCCCAATCTCCAGACCTCCACCCCATTGAAAACCTCTGAAAAGTACTTGTAATCAAGAGGAAGATCGATAGTCACAAGCCAACAAACATAGAAGATCTACTTAAATTTTTCGACCAGGAGGGGCAAAAGGTCACCCAAAAGCAGTGTGAAAGACTGGTGGAAAGCAGCCAAGACGCATGAAAGCTGTGATTAAAAATCATGTATATAACACAAAATATTGATTTCTGAACTCTTAGTTAAAACATTAGTATTGTTGTTTCTAAATGATTATGAACTTGTTTCTTTGCATTTTTTTGAGGTCTGAAAGCAATGCATTTTTTTTGTTATTTTGACCATTTCTCATTTTCAGAAAATAAATACAAAATTTATTGCTTGGAAATTCAGAGACATTGTCAGTAGTTTATGGAATAAAAGAACAATTTACATTTTACTCAAAAATATACCTAGAAAGAGAAAAATCAGAAAAACGGAAAATTTTGCAGTGGTCTCTTAACTCGTGCCAAAGCTGTGCATAATATTATATATACATATATATACAGAACAGACCAAACGTTTGGACACCCCTTCTCATTCAAAGAGTTTCTTTATTTTCAGGACTCTGAAAATTGTAGATTCACATTGAAGGTATTAAAACTATGAATTAAAACATGTGGAATGAAATACTTAAAAAGTGTGAGACAACTGAAAATATATCTTAAGCCAGCTTTACACCTTACAATTCGGTGTGCAATCTCGTATGCGATGTGACACGCCCAGGTTGCATATGCGATTTAATGAGATCGCACGTAGGTCGTTCATTTGCTGTCACACGTGCGTTAGTAGTCTATGTTAAATTGATCAATTTTGTGTGCGATCCTTTAGATCATGTGTTCTGTGACGTATGCATTGGGCACCCTTCTTTTTTTTTTATTTATTGACTTGCCAAACGTGTGTAATGTGTAGGGATCCGTTTTTACTATGTCATCTGCCATTCAGCTCTGCTACATGGCCGCTAGCAGCAAACACAGACAGCCATGTAGCAGAGCTGAATGGCAGATGACAGCAGACACAGACAGAGCCGCACGATCAGAATGAACTCGGGTTAACTTCACTCGACTTCATTGTCATGCTGCGGCTCTGTCTGTGTCGCGTCCTGATTAGCGGTCACCAGTGAAGGACTCACCGGTGACCGCTAAACTCCTGAGTAACTGAATTGAGCAGCCCTCTCTCATATACTCACCAATCCCCGGCGCGGCGCTGCACGGCATTCTCACTGCTCCGGCGGCTTTTACTATTTTGAAAAAGCCGGCCGCTCATTAAACAATCTCGTATTCCCTGCTTTCCCCGCCCACCGGCGCCTATGACTGGTTGCATTGAGACACGCCCCCACGCTGAGTGACAGGTGTCTCACTGCACCCAATCACAGCAGCCGGTGGGCGTGTCTATACTGTGCAGTGAAATAAATAATTAAATAATTAAAAAAAACGGCGTGCGGTCCCCCCCAATTCTAAAACCAGCCAGATAAAGCCATACGGCTGAAGGCTGGTATTCTCAGGACGTGGAGCTCCACATTATGGGGAGCCCCCCAGCCTAACAATATCAACCAGCAGCCGCCCAGAATTGCCGCATACATTAGATGCGACAGTTCTGGGACTGTACCCGGCTCTTCCCGATTTGCCCTGGTGCTTTGGCAAATCGGGGTAATAATGGCAGCCCATAGCTGCCAATAACTCCTAGATTAATCATGTCAGGCGTCTCCCCGAGATACCTTCCATGATTTAATCTGTAAGTTACAGAAAATAAACACACACACACACGAAAAAATCCTTTATTAGAAATAAAAAACCACTAACAAATACCCTCGTTCACCACTTTAATAAAAAGTAAATCCTGGATGGTCCAGCGTCGCTTCCAGCTCTGCTGCATGGAGGTGACCGGAGCTGCAAAATACACAGCCGCTCCTGTCAGCTCCACGCAGCTAATGAAGACAGCCGCGCGATCAGCTGAGCTGTCACTGAGGTTACCCGCGGCCACCGCTGGATCCAGTGACAGCGGGTAACCTCAGTGACAGCTCAGCTGATCACGCTATTCCCTTCATTAGCTGCGTGGAGCTGACAGTAGCGGCTGTGTCTTCTGCAGCTTCGGTCACCTTCATGCAGCAGAGCTGGAAGCGACGCTGGACCATCCTGGATTACGCCGGACATGGAGGGCTTTTTCTGGCTTATTAAAGTGGTGAACCAGGGTATATGTTTGTGTTTTTTATTTCTAATAAAGGATTTTTTCGGGTGTGTGTGTTTATTTACTGTCACTTACAGATTAATCATGGAAGGTATCTCAGGGAGACGCCTGACATGATTAATCTAGGATTTAGTGGCAGCTATGGGCTGCCAATAACTCCTTATTACCCCAATTGCCAACACACCAGGGCAAATCGGGAAGAGCCGGGTACAGTCCCAGAACTGTCGCATCTAATGTATGCAGCAATTCTGGGCGGCTGCTGGCTGATATTGTTAGGCTGGGGGGCTCCCCATAACGTGGAGCTCCCCATCCTGAGAATACCAGCCTTCAGCCGTATGGCTTTATCTGGCTGGTTTTAAAATTGGGGGGGACCGCACGCTGTTTTTTTTAATTAATTATTTATTTCACAGCACAGTATAGACACGCCCACCGGCTGCTGTGATTGGGTGCAGTGAGACACCTGTCACTTAGCGTGGGGGCGTGTCTCACTACAACCAGTCATAGGCGCTGGTGGGCGGGGAAAGCAGGGAATACGAGATTGTTTAATGAGCGGCCGGCTTTTTCAATATAGTAAAAGCCGCTGGAGCAGTGTGAATGCCGTGCAGCGCCGCGCCGGAGATCGGTGAGTATAAGAGAGGGGGTAAGAGGGATAGACTGACATGGACAGAGAGAGAGGGACAGAGATAGTGACCGACTGACAGAGTGAATGACAGACATTGTGAATGACAGAGTGAATGACAGAGTGAATGACAGACATTGTGAGGCGCTTCAGAACGCAGCTTTTCAGCTGCGCTCTGAAGCGGACCTTTTTTAAGCTGCGGTGCAGAGCGCACACCTGCGCACATAGCCTCAGACATCAAAATCGTATGAGGGATGTCACACGTTTCAATTGACTAGGTTCGTACAAAAAAAGTCCAATGTGTGAGGAATAAACGACGTGTATGCGATCACCGTATTTGCGTTCAATCTTGATCGCACGTAGGTGTCACACGCAAATACGTCACGAACGATGCCGGATGTGCGTCACTTACAACTTGACCCTGACGACGGATTGAAAGATCTATTGAAGCGTGTAAAGCGGGCATTATATTCTAGGTTCTTCAAAGTAGCCAGCTTTTGCTTTCATTACTACTTTGCACACTCTTGGCATTCTCTTGATGAGCTTCAAGAGGTAGTCACCGGAAATGGTTTTCCAACAGTCTTGAAGGAGTTCTCAGAGATGCTTAGCACTTGTTGGCCCTTTTGTTTTCACTCTGCGGTCCAGCTCAACCCAAACCATCTTGATTGGGTTCAGGTCTGGTGACTGTGGAGACCAGGTCATCTGGCATAGCACGCCATCACTCTCCTTCTTAGTCAAATAGCCCTTACACAGCCTGGAGGTGTGTTTGGGGTCATTGTCTTGTTGAAAAATAAATGATGGTCCAACTAAACGCAAACCGGATGGAATAGCACGCCGCTGAAAGATGCTATGGTAGGCATGCTTGTTCTGTATGCCTTCAATTTTGAATAAATCCCCAACAGTGTCACCAGCAAAGCACCCCCACACCATCACACCTCCTCCTCCTCCATGCTTCACGGTGGGAACCAGGCATGTAGAGTCCATTGGTTCTCCTTTTCTACAAAGACACGGTGGTTGGATCCAAAGATCTCAAATTTGGACTCATCAGACCAAAGCACAGATTTCCACTGATCTAATGTCCATTCCTTGTGTTCTTTAGCTCAAACAAGTCTCTTCGGCTTGTTGCCTGTCCTTAGCAGTGGTTTCCTAGCAGCTATTTTACCATGAAGGCCTGCTGCACAAAGTCTCCTCTTAACAGTTGTTCTAGAGATGAGAAGGTGTGTCCACACGTTTGGTCTGTACTGTGTGTATGTGAATATATATATATATATATATATATATATATATAGCAATGAATATCGGGATCATGCATTTCAAAAATTGATGAATATACTAATATTAAGGATTTGATAAAGAAACACTCTGAATGATCAAAAAATTAGATATGTTAATACTGATCATGCATAAAGGGGAAAGAAAATTGCTTAAAGAAAAAACACATGGTAAAAAGTAAAAAACAAATACTAAATATATGAATTATTCATTAATATCACACAGGATACAAGAAAAAAGGAAATACACAATCAATATGATACATATCTTAGTATTGTACGAATAGTGCCTGCCTACCATTAAGACCCGCAGGCAGGTAGATGACTTTCAAGATGAACATCTATTTACTCTTACTATTGAGGAGTTACGTTGATGGTTGCCTTCCCTTACTGGTTTTGAAAGTTTTTCTGTCCCAATAAACCTGAAAGATACCCTCTATATTATTTTAAAAATATTGGGATACCGCTGATATGGATAAAGCAGCAGGATTGACCGCATCAGAAAGATGTTTTTGGATGCGTCTCATGAGCGGTCCGATCGTGCGCCCTATGTGCTGTACACTGCAAACGGTGCATTCAATAAGGTAGGCTACAAATAGAGTATTGTAGTGTACTTGAAATTTATTTTTCAGTTATAGAATGGAATTTATTAGATTTATGAGCATATTGACAGCTTTTACAGTGTGTAGCACTACATCTAAAAAGCCCTTCAAGTTTAACCAAGGACCAATAGGTGAAGAATACATATCCTGAAATAAGCTGGGCGGTAGAGTAGTTTGGATGTCTGATGCTAGACACTACGAGCAGTATGAATAGAAGGGTAGTCAGACAAGCTAGGATCATAAGACAGGAGGCTACGTATTAGATTCAGGAAGCAGACAGAGACGTGGTCAGGAAGAGGTCCGAGGTCAGAAGTCAAGATCAGAAAACTTACACCAGACAGGAGCCAAGCACACACTGAGAAACAGGAAGTATAATTAGTGAAGTTCAGACAGAGCAAGCTCAGTAAAGAAACAGAACAATCACCAGGAACAATGCACACCTGTGAAAGCACCTTCCAAAACCAACGAGGACTCTAGTGCTGAAAGACAACCTGTCAGCAAGTGCAGAAGACACATAGCAGAGCATTTTCAAATGCAAAATGCTCCGCACAGCTGAGCCATGACAAAAGTATTCCAAATGCAAAATGCGCTGCACAGCAGAACCGTGACAGGAAGGTTGGTGCTTATTTGGCTACATACTGAATTTTGTATTTTGAGATTATTTCTTTCAAATCGGGATTCTGGTTCAACATGGGTATTTTCCAATGATAGCAGTAATGTCATTATATTGGGGGCTCCATAAGGTAGAGAATGTGATCTGTGAATGTTGATTACTGGTTACATGTACTTTATTATTACCGTAGATAGTAGTTTTTGGGGTCTACCTTGTCCACAATCGAAACTGCCCTATTTCATGGCCATTTTGGATATCCTCTATTGGAGAGTCTATCACATGTTTTCATAATTTCTATGTTATATGCTATATTATTAGAGCTATTCTTTCTCAATCTAATAAGTTCCCCAACAGGGCTGCTCTTGATCGCATTTGATGGGTGGCACGAATCTGCAGTGAGTATGGTATAACAAGCAATGGGTTTATGATAAGGTGCAATCATGTCGTTATAACTGGGTGTATCTGCTGATAAGGTAATATCTAAAAAAATAATATCAGTAGTATCAAAACAGCTAGTGAATCTTAGATTGAAGTCATTATCATTCATATATTGCACAAAATCTTTTCCAAGTGTCCCCTCCCCTCATACCATGAGGAGATCATCAATAAATCTGCCCAACCAGCTTATGTAAAAAGGTGTTGACTGTATTGTAGAGATATAATTTCTCCTATCTAGCCATAATGATGTTAGATAGTGGTGGGGAAAATTTTGCACCCTATTTCGAAGAAAAAAAATCTGGCATCAAAGGTAAGATAATCATGGGTGAGTAAATAGTTAACTGACAATCTGTCTGTGTCAAGATGGTACGTTAAACTTTCCAATGTGACTTTATGCAAAATCGAATGATAGAGAGCCATGGCATCGTGCGTTAACCGGGAATGGTCGTTCTGCCATTTAAAGCTGTCAAACATGGTTACCGCTAAGTTGATATCCCTAATAAAACTGGGAATATTCCCCACCAGGGGCTGAAGATAATGGTCGACCCATTCACCAAGTCTTTCATCCAGGGCACCGATACCCGCTATAAGAGGACAGAAGGGGGGAGGAATGTTTTTGTGAACCTTGTGGAGAGAATGGTAATTGGGACCACAAAATGTTCAATATAAATATAAATCAATCAATTTTTATTAAGAGCTCCCACATACTCGTATAAGCCCCCTCCAATGGTCGATATATCTATATAGTTTTTTTTTTTATAACTGAATATTTTATTGAATTTTTCAAAACAAACAAAGAGAAAATACATGGCTATGTCCTGCAAACACGTAAGCAGTAATTTTAAACCATAAATCAGGACATACAGTCAGGGCCAGAAATATTTGGACAGTGACACAAGTTTTGTTATTTTAGCTGTTTACAAAAACATGTTCAGAAATACAATTATATATATATAATATGGGCTGAAATATTGCAGCTGGGAGTGTGCACTGAGAGTTTTCACATCCATATCGGAGAAAGGGTTTAGGAATCATAGCTCTGTAATGCATAGCCTCCTCTTTTTCAAGGGACCAAAAGTAATTGGACAAGGGACTCTAAGGGCTGCAATTAACTCTGAAGGCGTCTCCCTCGTTAACCTGTAATCAATGAAGTAGTTAAAAAGTCTGGGGTTGATTACAGGTGTGTGGTTTTGCATTTGGAAGCTGTTGCTGTGACCAGACAACATGCGGTCTAAGGAACTCTCAATTGAGGTGAAGCAGAACATTCTGAGGCTGAAAAAAAAGAAAAATCCATCAGAGAGATAGCAGACATGCTTGGAGTAGCAAAATCAACAGTCGGGTACATTCTGAGAAAAAAGGAATTGACTGGTGAGCTTGGGAACTCAAAAAGGCCTGGGCGTCCACGGATGACAACAGTGGTGGATGATCGCCGCATACTTTCTTTGGTGAAGAAGAACCCGTTCACAACATCAACTGAAGTCCAGAACACTCTCAGTGAAGTAGGTGTATCTGTCTCTAAGTCAACAGTAAAGAGAAGACTCCATGAAAGTAAATACAAAGGGTTCACATCTAGATGCAAACCATTCATCAATTCCAAAAATAGACAAGCCAGAGTTAAATTTGCTGAAAAACACCTCATGAAGCCAGCTCAGTTCTGGAAAAGTATTCTATGGACAGATGAGACAAAGATCAACCTGTACCAGAATGATGAGAAGAAAAAAGTTTGGAGAAGAAAGGGAACGGCACATGATCCAAGGCACACCACATCCTCTGTAAAACATGGTGGAGGCAACGTGATGGCATGGGCATGCATGGCTTTCAATGGCACTGGGTCACTTGTGTTTATTGATGACATAACAGCAGACAAGAGTAGCCGGATGAATTCTGAAGTGTACCGGGATATACTTTCAGCCCAGATTCAGCCAAATGCCGCAAAGTTGATCGGACGGCGCTTCATAGTACAGATGGACAATGACCCCAAGCATACAGCCAAAGCTACCCAGGAGTTCATGAGTGCAAAAAGTGGAACATTCTGCAATGGCCAAGTCAATCACCAGATCTTAAACCAATTGAGCATGCATTTCACTTGCTCAAATCCAGACTTAAGACGGAAAGACCCACAAACAAGCAAGACCTGAAGGCTGCGGCTGTAAAGGCCTGGAAAAGCATTAAGAAGGAGGAAACCCAGCGTTTGGTGATGTCCATGGGTTCCAGACTTAAGGCAGTGATTGCCTCCAAAGGATTCGCAACAAAATATTGAAAATAAAAATAATTTGTTTGGGTTTGGTTTATTTGTCTAATTACTTTTGACCTCCTAAAATGTGGAGTGTTGGTAAAGAAATGTGTACAATTCCTACAATTTCTATCAGATATTTTTGTTCAAACCTTCAAATTAAACGTTACAATCTGCACTTGAATTCTGTTGTAGAGGTTTCATTTCAAATCCAATGTGGTGGCATGCAGAGCCCAACTCGCGAAAATTGTGTCACTGTCCAAATATTTCTGGACCTAACTGTACATCATATTATCCATTGATAATATTAGAAACAAAGAATGTAACAAGACAGACAATACAATATTAGACAAGGAGACATAGGGAAGGAGGGGATGGAATACGGAGGATGAGTATATCAAACTTTCATCAGGACATGCCGAGCTATCATTCTTTATTGTCCCAATAAGTATGCCAAAGGGCCCAAACACTCTCAAAATTGTCCACCAGGTTATCTGACATGGCGGATAGATACTCCATCCTTCTCGCATCTTGGATCCTAGAATGGAGATCATTAAGTGAGGGCAGATGGGCTAACCTCCAGTTACAGAAAATCAGACACCTGGCTGCTGTGGTTATATGTAACAGTAACCGCTTCACTCTCCTCCCCAACTGGACAGGTGGAATATTCAATAGATAGAACTTAGGATCTAAGTCTTAAGATCGGCTACTTTATAAATAAGAGATTGTACCAACTTCCAGAAGCATTGGATATTTGGGCATACCCAAAATATGTGCGGTATATCTCCCCCTGTAGCACCACATCTCCAGCAGTTGTCGGGTATAGTTGGTTTTAGTTTATGTAGTAGTGATGGGGTGTGATACCAATACATGAGTAATTTATACTGGTTTTCCTTATAGACATAGCATGAGGATGTTTTTGAGGCAGTATCCCAAATCTGTTTCCACATACATAAGGGAATGGTCTCACCAAGGAAATCCTCCCATTTACTCTCGTATGTATGATTTGGCTTGTCTTCTAGATAGGGAGTAATTAAAATGCGATATATGTCCGAAATAAGGCCCTTGGTGGAGACCCCAGCTCTGCATAATCTTTCAAAAAGTGTAGGGGTAGAGACTTCTCGGGAGGAAAAAAGGGAAGTCAAAGGAGAGCGTTAAGATTTAAGTGGAAATTTTTTTACACAGCAATCCCAGATCTTCTTAGTGAAGGCTATAGGGCCCAGGGTATGTGGGTCATGCTTATTAGATGAGGTACCCCAAAGGTAAGATTTGGAATGCGTTGGGGCTAGCCATAGCTTCTCTATTTCCATCCATCTAGAGAAGGCACAGAGATTAGACCATGCAGGGGTGTGACGTTAAGGCCGCTTTACACGCTGCGACATCGCTAAAGTGATGTCGTTGGGGTCACGGAATTCGTGACGCACATCCGGCCGCTTTAGCGATGTTGTTGCGTGTGACACCTACGTGCGATCGAAAATCATCGCAAACACGTGCAAAATCGCTAATCGGTGACATGCTCCCCTACTACCAATTATCGTTGCTGCTGCACATATGATGTTGTTCGTTGTTTCTGCGGCAGCACACATCGCTATGTGTGACACCGCAGGAACGACAAACATCTCCTTACCTGTGTCCACCGGCAATACGGAAGGAAGAAGGTGGGCGGGATGTTCGTCCCGCTCATCTCCGCCCCTCCGCTTCGATTGGGTGGCCGCTTTGTGATGTCGCTGTGACGCCGACCGAACCGCCCCCTTAGAAAGGTCGCTAGGTGTTACGTCACCGCCGGAGTCTGCTCCAGCGACTTCTGCTCCGATCGCCAGGCGACGCCGTGTTCCTGCCGTGGATGGTGCTGGTGATGGGAGAGAAGTCGATGCCAGCAGCACCGGTGGGCGCAGGCTCTGATCATCCACTGGGCTGGGTTATCTTGGGATCTGCAGTATCGCTGGCTGACTGTAGGTGGCGGGTGTCTCCCAGCTGAAGTACCATCATTCAGCTACAGCTAATGGGAAGACACCACACCCTTCTTATTCCCCCTCCTGTCTGCTGGCCTCTGCCAGAGATAGTTCTGATTCTGGCTCATGTGCTGTTTGTTTTGTGATTCCTGTGCGCTGACTTGCTTGTTGTTGACTACCCTTCTGCCTGCTGTTTTGTACCTCGCTGCCCGACCCGGATCTGACCACTGCTACGTTTTCTGTTTACGCCTTTGCCTGCCGAATCTGTCCCTGTTCTGGTATTCCTGGTTTGACCCTGCCTGACGACTACTCTCATCGGACTGCAGCCTTCCACGGGTAGAGATCTCCAGTGCCTTGTGTAATTCCATATCCCTGTATAGGGGTTAAAGAGTTTCAGGGTTCTGGGGTCCTGCTTGGTGAGGGGCTTCCCTCTAGTCTGTCCATTACATCCTACCTGAGTCTGTTTATCCAGGCAGGTGTTACACTAGGCAGGTAAGTAGTGTGACGGGTCCGCGCGATTTTGTGCACCACAGGCAGCGATTTGCCTGTGACGCAAAAACGATGGGGGCGGGTACGTCTGTATGAAAAAAAATCTTGATCTTGACCCTCAAAAAAATCCCCAACAGCGGTTATCACGTCGCTATTGTCGTCAAATTTCTTGCCCCGGAGGTGTTCCTTGAGGCGAGTAAAGAGAAAGAAGTCACTGGGGGCTAGATTTGGCGAATAGGGGGGGTGTTCCACCAGTTCAAAGCCCGCTTCTTGAATGGTTGCCATGGCAACTGCAGCTTTGTGAGCCGGGGCGTTATCTTGGTGAAATAGCACTCCAGCCCGCATTTTGCCGCGCCTTTCCTCCTTGATAGTCTCCTGCAATCTTCTTATTTGTTATGCGTAGTAGGAGCCCGTAATAGTGGCTCCCTTCTCCAAATAGTTCACCATAATAATTCCTTCAACGTCCCAAAAAACGGACGCCATAACCTTCCCTGCTGAGCTTGAGACTTTGAATTTCTTCGGCGTCGGTTCGTTTCCATGTCATCGATTGTTGTTTAGTTTCGGGATCAAAGTGGTGGATCCAGGTCTCGTCCATGGTCAAAAAATGTGACAAAAAATTCTCCTTGTCTGCTTGGAACTTTTCGAGATTTACTATTGAAATGTCAACTCGTTTCTTCTTTTGCTCGTCGGTTAACATTTTTGGCACCCAACGCGCGGAGACCTTTCTCATATGCAATTCTTTTGCAAGGATTCTTTGAATACTGCCATATGAGATCCCTGTGACCTCAGCTACATGCCTGATAGTCACTCTTCGATCTGCCAATACAACTTCTACAACTTTTTTCACGTTTTCTTCATTGAGGACGTGGATGGGCGTCCTTCACGATGTTCATCTCCCGTCGATGTTCTTCCCAGCTTAAATTCCTTGGCCCAGCGTGCAACTGTGGAATATGGAGGAGAAGAGTCACCCAATGTTTCCACCAAGTCGCTGTGTATGTCTTTGGTAGTCATTTTTTTCAAGCAGAGGTATTTGATGACAGCTCTGAGCTCGTTTTTTTTCCTTTTGATGTTCACTCCTCGGCAGTTCATATTCAAATGAATGTAGCTCCCGGGAATCGTGGCCTATTTAAGTGATTTTTTTTTCCTGGACTAGTGGGTACCTAAGAGAGAAGAAAGCATTTTATTTTAATTTCTGTGTGCAATAGAAATAACCGATTATCATTACTTTTGGATTGCCCCTCGTAGTTATATCAGGGACCCCAAGGCCTCCCCTCAGTTTACTGTTCAGCAAAGTAATTTTTTTAATTCTATGTCTCTTATAGGCCCAAACGAATTGAAGTATAATGGACTGTATATTGCGTAACTCTTTGTATGGTACACACACCGGAAGGGTCTAAAATAAATAAAGCAGCTTTGGCACAACAGACATTTTGACAATCGGAGATTCTTCCAAATAAAGAGAGTGGGAGCTTGTTCCAATTGAGTAGGAGTCTTTTTAGTTCGGTAAATAGTCTAGGATAATTATGTTGATATAAGAGCTTATACTTAGATGTTAGTTGTATCCCCAAATAAGTCAAGGATGTATCTTTCCATTTATAGTTGTAATTTTCTTGCAAGGAGGACATCCGCACCTGCGGAATATTAAGGGGCAAAGCCTTCGTTTTGCTCTGATTGATCTTATAACTTGACAGCCTTCCAAATTGTAATAATAGAGTATGCAAATTAGGAAGGGTGATATTTGGATGGGACAATATCAATAAAATATCGTCTGCATATAAAGATAACTTAAACTCTTTGTTTCGCACCAATACCCCACGGATATTAGGGTCCATGCGAATATTAGCAGCCAATGGCTCAATGCACATAACAAAGAGAAGGGGGGACTACGGACATCCCTGACGAGTGCTGTTGTGTATCTGAAACGGTTGGGATGTGGCATAAGGAAGCTTGACCGAAGCGGAGGGGCATGAATATAGACTTTTCAGGGCAGTAATAAATTCACCCGAAATTCCAAAATGACGCAACGTCTCAAACATGAATGGCCACCCCAGACGGTCAAACGCCTTCTCCGCATCCAAACTGAGAAGGAATGCCTCATTCTCCGTCTTATTGACAACCTCCACTAAGTCAATAATCTTCTTGGTATTGTACCCCCCTGTCTATATGGGACAAATCCCACCTGGTCTTTATGTATTAGGTGAGGGAGCAGGACCGAAAGACGTAAGGCCAATAACTTAGTAAAAAAATTTAAATCAGCATTAAGGAGTCCTATGGGCCTGTAATTGGCACATTCCATAGCATCCTTCCCTGGTTTGGGTATAAGTGTAATATATGAATGCAACATACTTGTGGGTATAGGGGAGCCCGTGAGGAAACCATTAAATAGTTTAACTAAATAGGGGGTGAGTCGATCTGCAAATGCCTTCTAATAGAAGTACGTCAGACCGTCTGGACCCAGTGACCTCCCATTAGGAAGTAATTTAAGAACCTCTCCCACCTCTTCACCCGTGATTTCTTTATTCAATGTATCTATAGCACTCCTAGTAAGAGTAGGTAGCTTAGGCTGCTTTCACACTACGTCTTTTTAACATGCGTCCTGAACGTTTTTTTGCCGCAAAAGCGGATCCTGCTTTTACAGCAAAAAACGCATGCAAACGCATGTGTTACTTTGCAGGATCCTGTCACTGGATGTTTAGGGGCGGGCATTGGAGTCATGTGATCGGGAGTGAGGGGAACTAAACGTGCCAGACTGGGAGCCGGCATCTGACAGCTGCGATGCTCGTAACCAAGGTAAACATCGGGTATACTTGCTTGGATACCCGATATTTACTTTGGTTACAAACGTCTGCAGCTGCTAGGAGCCGTCTCCCTGCACACGTTGCCAACGTAAACATCGGGTAACTAAGAGAAGTGGTTACCCGATGTTTACCTTGGTTACGAGTGTCCGCAGCTCTCAGGTGGGGGAGAGGGAGGGGGAGAGACAGAGAGGGAGGAGAGAGAGGGGGTGAGAGACAGAGAGGTAGGAGAGAGAGAGACTGATCACGGAGGCTGGCTTCTGGGCATGCTCAGTAGAGCAAGCAGGATCCTGCCTATCAGCATGCCAGCGTTCACATGCGTTTGCGTGCAGTATAGTCAGGATCCAGCAATTTGCAGAAGTTGGACGCAGCTCAAAAACGCTACAAGTAGCGTTTTTGAAAGATGTTAAAAAACTGCAAGTCGCTGGATCCTGACAATAACGCACGCAAACGCAGGTGAACGCATGTTAACGCGAGTCCATTGCAAATGCATTCGTAGTAAACAAGACAGGCGGGAGGGAACCAAAGATAATAAAAAAATAACTAAAGATGGGATCACAACCACTAGCACATTCAAGGCAAACAATTAGGTACACAAGAGAAAAAGAAAATGTGCAACAAGTGGGATCACCAGAAATGACCATGTAATATCAATTTATTAATCAAAAAGGACATACAAACACACATCTTTAGGTTGCATAGCGACCTCTCCCTCCTCCTCCTTGCCCATGCTGGTAAGCAATCTTCTTTGATTATAATGGCTATTTAAGACATACCTACCATAGTGTGCCTCACTTTCCCCTGAGGAAGCTACAACTCCTTGTAGCGATACGCGTGGGGTTTCCACCCCACCCTTCTCATGATATTTGCTCTGCCATTTACCCCGTGTAGGACCCCTGGGTATGTGATTTGCCTTATACTTGTTCCAGACCTTTGTTTTCAGGGCAGATTACTTTCATGCGGCTTTGAGGTATTTGTATGCAGCAATTGTCCTTCTGCTTGCTATTGTTTCATTTAGTATGCCGTGCTCACTGCCTGTCATTGATTGAACAAGGTTTTTTGGCTATCACACTCACTCTGACTTATCATGTGGGGTTTCTCTTTGGCTTGCTGAGAGGGTGGGGTGTATTTTGGTGGCTTATATTATTGGCACCAAATGTATGTACAAGCTTTTTGCTTTTTTAATTGTTTTTAATGAACATCTGTGTGTTTGTATGTCCTTTTTGATTAATAAATTGATATTACATGGTCATTTCTGGTGATCCCACTTGTTGCACATTTTCTTTTTCTCTTGTGTACCTAATTGTTTGCCTTGAATGTGCTAGTGGTTGTGATCCCATCTTTAGTTATTTTTTTTATTATCTTTGGTGCCCTCCCGCCTGTCTTGTTTACTACGATTGTGTTAGAGAAGGCTTTCCCTTCAATTCTGGGAGTGTGGCACAGTATACGGATTTGTTGATTATCATTATTCATATACAGCATGGATTTGGAGGCCAGGGAGGCCGCATGGAGTAATCAGTCTGGTGATCTGTTTGGATCTGCAGCTGAGGTTGTGGTACAGGATTCTTTCCAACAGCTATCCACGGAGCTTACTAATTTGCATAAAGCTGTGACTAAAACATGGTGGAATATTAAAACTCTAGAGGAATATCTAAAAATGGGGTTTGCACCGAGGGGCTTGAGGGTGCAGATTTTTCCCGCATGGGAACCTGACGCTGGATTTAAGGGGGTTTGGGAAGCCGGCCTTTTGAGGTGCTCGGATATCATTTTGAATATGTTAATTGAGCATGATAAAACCTTACTGAGTACGATTAAGGATAAAATCAGGGCCTGTGAAACCAAACTGAGAACTTTTGATTTGAATAACCAGGTTCTTCCCTTTCAACAAAAACTTAAAGAGTCCATTGATAAGTACGAGAAGGACATCATCAGGGGTAAAAAACAGAAATTTCTTAGGGACAAAAAGGACTTTGAAAGTGGCGCAGCATTTCGTTGGTCACATCATGGCAATCAGAGGTTTCGCAGGGCTGTCACGATGGGACAAACTGCACATAATGTCACGACTAGGGAGTTATCTTCCAGTGATTTTTTGTCGTCGGACGCCAGCGACAGGGAAGGCCCACCAGACGAGGGAGACGCAAATCCGCCAAGCACAACTGGGAGGTCGGCATATCAGACCCGAGGGAGACAAGGGCCCCCAACAACCAACAGAACCACAAGGAACAGGAAGAGGTGGTGATGGAGATTGACCATGGTTCCAGGGATCTGGAGCAGGACTCACAAGGTAACTTACAAATAATAAATCTAACTGAATATTCTTTATCTGAGATTGAAGTGAGTCTTCTTTCTAAAGGTCTCTCCTTTTCACCCACTAAGGCATTGGACAAATTTGAGCTCACGAAGGATGTGTATCTATTCTGCAGGCAAATGGTGTTCAAACTGATGTATCATCAGCCTGGGGTCATCGACACCTTGCCTGCGGAGGATAGGCAGGTATTCCGAGACCTTATGGAGCTTTTGGAAGAGGGCGATTCCTTCGGAGGTAAGAAACTGCCATTTCCATCTAGGCTTCCCTCTCAGGCCACACCCTCATTTTCCTTGTTTCCGGCAATCCAGATTTTCTTTGAAGCCATGTGCCGTGACATACAGGCCCTTAAGGTGATACCATTCCAACAAAACAACCTCAATAAGGCTGAACAAAGGGCTTTGTCTAATCTAAGAAAAAACAACTCATTCATTATCCGTGAAGCGGATAAGGGCGGCAACGTGGTGTTGTGGCCCGTTGAATTATATCTGAAAGAGGCCCATAGACAGTTGGGCAATCGAATCAATTATGCAATTCTTCCATCAGATCCCACTGATGCCTTTAAGGTGAAATTGGACAAACTTCTTGCACTTGCCTTTGATCTTGGTATAATTTCGAAACGTGAGAGGGATTTTCTCACCACACGCCACCCTACAACGCCGACGTTCTATATGCTCCCAAAGGTACACAAGTCTTTGGTGGACCCTCCGGGGAGGCCCATAGTATCCGGCATAGGGGGCATATATGAACGTCCGTGTATTTATGTGGACTTCTATTTGCAGCCATATGTCCTCACTTTGGATTCATACGTCAGAGATTCGTCGCACTTGATCACCCAACTCGAACAGGTGGAGGTACAGGCTGGTACACTCTTGGTCACCATGGACATCGAGTCGCTATACACGTGCATTGAACACGATTTGGGAATTCAAGCGGTCACCTATTTTCTGGATCGTCGCTCTACAGGTGATAGAAAACATGATTCGTTTCTTCTTGAACTGTTACATTTTGTTTTACAAAATAGTTTTTTCGTGTTCGATCGTGTTTTCTATAAACAAGCATCTGGGACCGCGATGGGTGCCCGCTGTGCCCCTTCCTATGCCAACCTGTTTCTGGGTTGGTGGGAGGAGACACAGGTGGCGCCCATCGCTTTGTTCCAGAGGCACGTGTCAAATTGGTTTAGATACATCGACGATGTTCTCTTTCTATGGACAGGTGACCGTGCGTCTTGTGAAGATTTTATTGCCCAGTTGAATGAGAACCCGTGGCATATCTGACTTTCTGCAAATATATCAACAACAATGGTGGAATTCCTTGATTTGAGGGTTATGTTGGAGAATAACCATATTACAACATCCCTGTTCCGGAAATAGACGGCCACCAACAGCGTGTTACATTATTCCTCTTTTCATCCGAGACATGTGCGAGACGGGATACCCAAGGGGCAGTTTTTGCGAGTCCGCCGCAATTGTACCGATGTCACCACCTTCAGGAATGAGGCACAAGATTTGACCACGCGATTTATCAAGAGAGGATACCCACGCAAGGTTGTTTCTAAAGCCTTCCAACATTCAGCCAACACCCCACGGTCCGACACGTTTCGGGGCAGACTGAGAACTGAGATGGGCACTATAAACCTGGTGACCACATATAACAACCATTGGGATAAGGTACGACAGGTTCTTACAAAAAATTGGAATATCCTCCTTAGTGAGCCCAGGTTGACTCCATTCATCAGCGCCCATCCCAAATTGACCGCAAAACGTGCGATCAATTTGAAGGATATGCTTTCTTCTAGTCATTTTAAGAGACCCACCATTCCTTTGGGTCGGGGACACAAACTTGTTGGGTCTTTCCCGTGTGGGGACTGTACCATTTGCCCTTTTCTTGTTGCTGACAGTTGTGTTCGCATTGGTGTTTTTCCAGGAACCATCACCACCAAATTTTACTCAAATTGTCGAAGTAGGAATGTTGTGTATCTCCTGATTTGCGAGTGTCCAAAACTTTATGTCGGACAGACCACACAGGAGCTTCGCCGCAGGATCCAGCACCATTTCTCTGACATCGGTCGAGCACAAAAAGACCAAGCTCAAGGTAAGCCCATTTCCTCTGTGGCTAAGCACTTCCTTGACTTACATGGTTGCTCGTTTCGCAAGGTCCAGATCCTGGTATTGGATCATGTTCAAATGAACATCAGGGGGGGCAGGGTATCTGACGAATTATTGAGAAGGGAAGCGAGATGGATATACCAACTTCAGAGTCTCTCCCCCCAGGGATTGAACGAGGAACTTTTGTTCACCGGCTTCTACAAGAAGTAAATGCTTGGTCTGCACCAATCACATGGGATATTCCCAGTTGGATGTGGCATCCCATTCACTTGGGGATTTGTGAGAGTCTCACCGCATTTACACAAGTATTTTTGGTGGGCCTGGCCTCTCACCCCTTCTCCCTCCCCCCCCCCTTTTCTCCCCTCCCCCTCCCTCCCCCCTCTTTCCACCTCCCCACTTTCTGGTGTGGATACAATCTTGATTATGTGTTTACCTTTTTGACATTCCAGGGTTCTGACCATATGGGCTTGGCTCCAGTTGCCCTGAATGGGGTCTGTCGACTACAGTTCGTGAAGAATTTATGTACACACAAATAATTACTTTTGGACGTCCGTTCCTTGATGTCCAGTGATGTGCAGACTGGAGTCTGTTCTTCTGGGCTTTTCCTTCTTTCTTGGTCCTTGGAGCTGTGGGATTACCCGAACTGTGATCTGAAGCGTTATTTTGTCTACCTTTCGGTGATGGATACATTCAAGTTGCTGACCACTTCTGTGAAGACCTGCCTCAATGGGACTCTGCCATTTATTTGGACATTATCTCTACCTGGCAAATCCCCTCTTTTTGGACACTTATATATTATGTGGATATGCTATACTTATATGGGTGACCTGAACACACCCTTTTGCTTGCTCAGTTTGGTCTCATGACCTGCTTGTAATTTCGAGGCGGTTTTTGGCTAGCCCCCTTGTAGGTTACCAACCCTTTAGTGGGGCTTTCTGTATTAATAATTTGGTCTTCTTGGTTCCCTTATGGACCTTCATATGCACATTACCTATTTCATGTATTTAGACTATGTGCTTGTGCCATCCAAGCACATAGGTCTATTTTTGTGCCAATCTGGGATGGGGGTTCGTGTACCTGTACTGTTTCCTGGTATGTCCTCTGAACAAAGACTTTTTTCTGTGACAAATTCATACAATGGCTGTGTGGTTTCCCTGTAGGCCCGTTGTAACGCCTGGTCCCACCAGACCCCGGGGGGGGAGCTCTCCCTCACATCTGCCCAGTCCCAGCATGGCTCCCACATGCATTCCTGCCCCCACTCCCAGGCAGAGAAGGCCTTCCACTTACCGGCCCCAAGGCTCTGCAGACGTTGCTCCCACTCCAAGGCCTGCTGCAGTTTCCTCCTCACACAGAATTGCTGTAGGTGATTCTAGGCTGCGTGCGAGGCCACGCCCCCTTTCTTAAAGTGGCATGCCCCAAATCCTGGAAGCGATCTCAGAGGTCACCTGCTGCCTAATAGGTATTTAAGTTCACTTCCCCCGGCAGCAGGCGCCCGAGCAACGCCTCTATTAGTGCATTGCCAGTGTCCTAATCTGTTTCTGCTATTGTTTATGATCCGTACTTTTGTTACCTGATTCTAATCCTGTGTCTCACCGTAGTGCCATCTATACCATACCGGCTGTGGACGTCACCACCTATTCCTACCGTGGACGTCACCGTGCCATACCTGCCGTGGACACTATCTGTACCGTACCGGCTGTGGACGTCACCACCCATTCCTACCGTGGACGTCACCGTGCCATACCTGCTGTGGACACTATCTGTACCGTACCGGCTGTGGACGTCACCTGCTGTGAAACATCTCCGGTGCCACTTCCGTGTTCCGCCTGCCGCGGACATCGTACCCGAGCCACGCCTGGCCGTACAGAGACTCCTACCTCTGGTCCCTGGCTGCCGTGCATTTAGGCCTTCTGGGGAGGCGCCGCACAGTCCCTGTATAGGGGTTCGCTGCTGGCCGTCTTCTCAGGGGAGTCCGGTGCACGGTCCAGTGGGTCCACCTCCGGACGTTCGCCGCTCCTCGGTGAGCGTAACACCCGTATTTTGGACAAACAGAGTCCTCTATGCTAGTATGCATTTATATAGCGCATGCGCATTAATTGGTGAGATAAATATCTTTCGGGAGCAGTATCTATATTCAATTTTTATTGGCTGTATGCGTGTGGTTCTGTGCGCACAGATTGTGAGTGCTTCAGTTCTTGCTATTTAGTTATACTGGCCTTAGTGGGCTGTGCTGCCCACTGAGATAATTTCTCTGTTTTCAGATGGGACATTGCTGATATCTCGGCGCATGCGCGATGAGTAGCACTGTTTTTGGCATGGTGTCATATGGAATGTGATGCAGGCCATAAGTGTCGGTGCGTGACATATCAGCATTGTGTGTGCATAACACAGGTACCCATATGATGGATTGATACTCAATGATCCCATAGTGATAACTTAAATATTACCACTGTGCTGTCAGGTTTTTTCATCCCTGCACTTGAAATGTCCCTTCGGGGATCTCTTACTGATACTGCGCATGCGCAGACTTACGTGGATTTCCGTATGTACAAAGTGACTTGCGTTATTTATCTAGCACATATGCACTACCTGTTTCGCAGGCAGTGTACAATACATATGTCTTTTGTATACCTATTTTACTATACCAAGGGTTTGTTAATCGTGCTTGTGGCGCTGATATTACTGCGCTTGCGTTCGGGCTGTGACGTTTGCCTGCAAAAAGGGACCACATGATTTGATCACATGATTTACAATGGCGGCGCCCATCGGCGTCTTCAGGTTGCATAGCGACCTTGCACAGGAGTTTGCGTTTGGGCTGTGACGTTTGCCTGTAAAAAAAAATAAAAAAATAAATAAAAAGGATCACATGATTTAATCACATGACTCACAATGGCGGCGCCCATCGGCATCTTTAGGTTGCATAGCGACCTCTCCCTCCTCCTCCTTGCCCATGCTGGTAAGCAATCTTCTTTGATTATAATGGCTATTTAAGACATACCTACCATAGTGTGCCTCACTTTCCCCTGAGGAAGCTACAACTCCTTGTAGCGATACGCGTGGGGTTTCCACCCCACCCTTCTCATGATATTTGCTCTGCCATTTACCCCGTGTAGGACCCCTGGGTATGTGATTTGCCTTATACTTGTTCCAGACCTTTGTTTTCAGGGCAGATTACTTTCATGCGGCTTTGAGGTATTTGTATGCAGCAATTGTCCTTCTGCTTGCTATTGTTTCATTTAGTATGCCGTGCTCACTGCCTGTCATTGATTGAACAAGGTTTTTTGGCTATCACACTCACTCTGACTTATCATGTGGGGTTTCTCTTTGGCTTGCTGAGAGGGTGGGGTGTATTTTGGTGGCTTATATTATTGGCACCAAATGTATGTACAAGCTTTTTGCTTTTTTAATTGTTTTTAATGAACATCTGTGTGTTTGTATGTCCTTTTTGATTAATAAATTGATATTACATGGTCATTTCTGGTGATCCCACTTGTTGCACATTTTCTTTTTCTCTTGTGTACCTCATTGCAAATGCATTGAAATGAAAACGCATTTGCACTGGATCCGTTTCTGCGTTAAAAAAACGTTCAGGACGCATGTTAAAAAGACGTAGTGTGAAAGCAGCCTTACACTGCTCGAGAAAAGAGTGAATCAATTCCCTCTGTTGTCCTGGGTCTGCGGGAAGAGAGCTAGGCAAGGAATATAGTTTCGACAGATACTCCTGGAAGATCTTTGCAACTTTAGTAGGGCCATAGAGGATATTACCCCCACATCTCTTAAGGCATAAATGGATGAGTTCCCCCTATCCTCTCTAAGTTGGCGAGCTAAAAGGGAATGATTCTTATTGCCTTTATCATAGGATTTATGCTTACTATAAAGTAGTAATTTTTCTGTTGTATTGACTGTTGTATTGACTGCTAAGTGCTTCAGTTGGGCACGGGTCTTTACTATTTCTCTGAGGGTACGTATTGAGGGTCATCCTATTTTCTAATTCTCGGAGACTTCGGAGGAGCTGGTCTCTCTGATAAAAAGTCTATCTTTTTTAACGCGTGTGCTTAATGCTATGCATTGCCCTCTAAAGACGGCCTTATGGGCTTCCCAAACAGTAGAAAAATTAGGCACTGACCCCTCGTTATTCTCAAAGTATTCTATCAGCCCCGCTTCCAATTTGTCTCTAGGGTGCTCTCTTGAGGAGGGACTCATTGAGCCTCCAGTGGCAGACTCTTGTACGGGAAGTTGTCTGATCTATGGTGAGCGTTATTGGTGCATGGTCTGGCCACGTTATTGCACCAATATCCACATTGCTCGTCAGTCTAAAGGCCGCTTTACACGCTGCAATATTGTTACCGATATCGCTAGCGTGCGTACCCGCCCCCATCGCTGCCCGTGGCGCACAAAATCGCGCGGACCCGTCACACTACTTACCTGCCTAGCAACGTCGCTGTGAACGACGAATCGCCTCCTTTCTAAGGGGGCGGTTCGTTTGTCGTCACAGCGACGTCACTAAGTAACCACCCAATCAAAGCGGAGGGGCGGAGATGAGCGGCACGTAACATCCCGCCCACCTCCTTCCTTCCGCATTGCCGGTGGACGCAGGTAAGGAGATGTTCATCGTTCCTGCGGTGTCACAGATAGCGGTGTGTGCTGCCGCAAGGACGACGAACAACATCCTACGTGCAGCAAAATGATAATTGGGAATAGGGGACAAGTCAACGATCAGCGATTTTGCACGTGTTTGCAACGATTTTCGATCGCACGTAGGTGTCACACGCAACAACATCGCTAAAGCGGCCGTGACCCCAACGACATCGCTTTAGCGATGTCGCAGCGTGTAAATCGGCCTTAAGGGCTTGAATGTTGCCAAAGAAAAAATCGATCCTAGTGTGTGTTCCATGAGGGGGAGAGTAGAAAGTAAAGTTTTTTTCTGAAGGATGCTTAATACGCCACAAGTCAAATAAGGCGAACCTGCGGATCAGTCTTCAAAAGGCAGCTGTCAATTTACGCTGAGACGGACCCAGCAGTTGATTGTTGATGGATAATCTGTCTAAGGAGTCAGAGAAAATAGTGTTAAAATCTCCACCCACAATCCATGCTGAAGAAGAAAGACGTGTTAGTTTAAGGAATACCCGATTTAAAAAGAGGATCTGGGAGGTATTAGGGGCATAGACATTACATAGCGTGATCGGAACATCCTTATATGTCCCTTGTAAGATAAGGTACCTACCCTGTGGGTCGGCTAAGGAAGTAGTGATTTGGATGAGTCAAGTCCTAGATATCAGAATCGCCACTCTGGCTTTTTTCCTTATTTGGGAGGCTAAAAAAAATGTAGGGTAAAGATATTTAGCAAAGTTGCAATTCCCATTGAGATTCAGGTGCATTTCCTGCAAAAAAAACACATCAGCTTGTTGGGTCCGCATCTCATTAAGCGCCATCCGCCTCTTGATGTTTGAGTTTAAACCCTTAACATTTAACGTCAACATTTTAACCATATTTTAAGTTGCAATAGTGTAAAGCACAAGTAGCATTGCATACAAAGGCTAACCAGAAATTGTGCATCTTAAAATTGCTCAAAGGCTCATGTTGGGCCCACATGGATCTCAATAGGGTGTAGAAGATTTCCTCACCACAATCAGGGTAGACATATAAAGGGAATGGGAGAAGACAATGACAAAACACACAACACATAGAGTAAAACATTTACATGTCTCAAATATCACCGGAGAGGAGTGAGGCCATGGGTAAGAACCTTCACCTCTGCCACCATCCTCTCCGGCGAGGGTCAAAGATATACAGTGCCTACAAGTAGTCTTCAACCCCCTGCAGATTTAGCAGGTTTGATAAGATGCAAATAAGTTAGAGCCTGCAAACTTCAAACAAGAGCAGGATTTATTAACAGATGCATAAATCCTACAAACCAACAAGTTATGTTGCTCAGTTAAATTTTAATAAATTTTCAACATAAAAGTGTGGGTCAATTATTATTCAACCCCTAGGTTTAATATTTTGTGGAATAACCCTTGTTTGCAATTACAGCTAATAATCGTCTTTTATAAGACCTGATCAGGCCGGCACAGGTCTCTGGAGTTATCTTGGCCCACTCCTCCATGCAGATCTTCTCAAAGTTATCTAGGTTCTTTGGGTGTCTCATGTGGACTTTAATCTTGAGCTCCTTCCACAAGTTTTCAATTGGGTTAAGGTCAGGAGACTGACTAGGCCACTGCAACACCTTGATTTTTTCCCTCTTGAACAAGGCCTTGGTTTTCTTGGCTGTGTGCTTTGGGTCGTTGTCTTGTTGGAAGATGAAATGACGACCCATCTTAAGATCCTTGATGGAGGAGCGGAGGTTCTTGGCCAAAATCTCCAGGTAGGCCGTGCTATCCATCTTCCCATGGATGCGGACCAGATGGCCAGGCCCCTTGGCTGAGAAACAGCCCCACAGCATGATGCTGCCACCACCATGCTTGACTGTAGGGATGGTATTCTTGGGGTCGTATGCAGTGCCATCCAGTCTCCAAACGTCACGTGTGTGGTTGGCACCAAAGATCTCGATCTTGGTCTCATCAGACCAGAGAACCTTGAACCAGTCTGTCTCAGAGTCCTCCAAGTGATCATGAGCAAACTGTAGACGAGCCTTGACATGACGCTTTGAAAGTAAAGGTACCTTACGGGCTCGTCTGGAACGGAGACCATTGCGGTGGAGTACGTTACTTATGGTATTGACTGAAACCAATGTCCCCACTGCCATGAGATCTTCCCGGAGCTTCTTCCTTGTTGTCCTTGGGTTAGCCTTGACTCTTCGGACAAGCCTGGCCTCGGCACGGGTGGAAACTTTCAAAGGCTGTCCAGGCCGTGGAAGGCTAACAGTAGTTCCATAAGCCTTCCACTTCCGGATGATGCTCCCAACAGTGGAGACAGGTAGGCCCAACTCCTTGGAAAGGGTTTTGTACCCCTTGCCAGCCTTGTGACCCTCCACGATCTTGTCTCCAATGGCCTTGGAATGCTCCTTTGTCTTTCCCATGTTGACCAAGTATGAGTGCTGTTCACAAGTTTGGGGAGGGTCTTAATTAGTCAGAAAAGGCTGGAAAAAGAGATAATTAATCCAAACATGTGAAGCTCATTGTTCTTTGTGCCTGAAATACTTCTTAAAACTTTAGGGGAACCAAACAGAATTCTTGTGGTTTGAGGGGTTGAATAATAAATGACCCTCTGAATAAACTTTTCACAATTTAAAAAAAAAAATAAAAAAAATAAATAACATTCTTTTTTGCTGCAGTGCATTTCACACTTCCAGGCTGATCTACAGTCCAAATGTCACAATGCCAAGTTAATTCCGAATGTGTAAACCTGCTAAATCTGCAGGGGGTTGAATACTACTTGTAGGCACTGTAGTTTTTTTATCGAATGGCACAGTGGGATCCTTAGGAAGTTCCATATACATTTCTTCATTTTCCAACTCCATTAAATTACGGTAAGTATTTTGTAAAGTCCTACATTTAAGACAATAGCCCCCCTTTATCTTCCTGGCGTAGTAAGAGATCTTTGTTGTCAATAAGTTCTTCTCTGGAGATATTATCAGTAATGTCTCTTTTATCTCTTATAGTTTTGTCCAGATCAATGTTCTTTTTCCACTATCTCTTGGAAAGAGTCCAAGTTGTAGGGATGGGAATGGATAAAATAGTGGATTAATTGTAATAAAACTGTGAAATTAATATTATCTTGAGATCTACTTTTCTCCATTGTTCTAAGATTCAGTAGTACAGTATTATTTCTTTTTTTTTCTATTATTCTTAAAATTACTTTCACTTGAATTGTTCTTGCTCCAAATTATCTTATGTTGCCAATCTTTATAATGAGGCAATAAAGGGATAACCTTACAGCAAAGTGAACCTGTCACCTTGGAAAATGCTATTTTGCTGCAGATATGGGGTGAATCTTCAGGTACAGAGCATTAGGGTGCCTTCACACTTTAGCGATGCAGCAACGATCCGACCAGCGATCTGACCTGGTCAGGATCACTGTTGCATCGCTACATGGTCGCTGGTGAGCTGTCAAACAGGCAGATCTCACCAGCGACCAGTGACCAGCCCCCAGCCAGCAGCTACGTGCAAGCGACGCTGCGCTTGCACGGAGCCGGCGTCTGGAAGCTGCGGACACTGGTAACTAAGGTAAACATCAGGTATGGTTACCCGATGTTTACATTAGTTACCAGCGCACACCGCTTAGCTTTGCTCTCCTAGCTACAGTACACATCGCGTTAATTAACCCAATGTGTAATGCAGCTACATGTGCAGAGAGCAGGGAGCCACGCACACTGCTTAGCGCTGGCTCCTTGCTCTCCTAGCTACAGTACACATCGGGTTAATTAACCCAATGTGTAATGCAGCTACATGTGCAGAGAGCCGGAGCCGGCAGCACAGGCAGCGTGAGAGCTGCGGAGGCTGGTAACTAAGGTAAATATCGGGTAACCACCTTGGTTACCCTATGTTTATCTTGGTTACAGCTTACCGCAGCTGCCAGACGCCGGCTCCTGCTCCCTGCTCGCTTCATTTCGTCGCTCTCTCGCTGTCACACACAGCGATCTGTGTGTCACAGTGGGAGAGCGCCTTTGAAGAAAACGAACCAGGGCTGTGTGTAACGAGCAGCGATCTCGCAGCAGGGGCCAGATCGCTGCTCATTGTCACACACAGCGAGATCGCTAATGAGGTCACTGCTGCGTCACAAAAAGCGTGACTCAGCAGCGATCTCGGCAGCGAGCTCGCTGTGTGTGAAGCACCCCTTAGGCTGGGTTCACATGTGCTGTATCAAACCTCAGTCTGTACTACTTTTATATAAAAAAATATTCATTTATTATCAAATATCAAAGTTATATACATACATATACACAATACTAAAAACAATAGAATAGGAAAGAATAGGAGGGAAGAAAGGGTTTGTTTTTTTACCCTTTCCTTTCCCTTCCTATGCTACGGGGGTCAGCGTCCTAATAGCAATGACACCCCCCTTCCGCGATGGCTATACCCTAAGCAAATCCCTCCCTAGTTCTGAATAGAGTGCACTAACTCAAAGGAGTGTATTAACCCAAAGCGGAAAGACCACAGAGAGAAAAAAGTGCACAGTCCGAGGTGACTAATTTGTCTGTATCATCATCCAGGGCTATCAGGGATTGGGGCTTATGGGTCGTCATATATGTCACTCACTCTGTGTGCTCAGTAACAAGTAGTGAATGAATAATAGGTAGAAACAAAGAAAAGCTATCCAAGAATCGCCCAACGCGTTTCGCCCTTTCTGGTAATAATGATCCCTGGGCTCATCAGGGGTGTCTCAACTAGATTCTTGAAAAGTTCTTTAGTTCATTCCAATCTATACAAAAATAAGAAAAAATCATTGTTACTTCGGAGTCCAATAATAACCCTCTCAAAAGTGCATGAATTAGTCTCCTTTGTCATACTGTTTAAAAATGGATACATCCATACTCCATGATTAAATGACATCAGTGGATCCTTTATGTCCAATATCTGAACTGGTCAATAAATTACCAGAACATAATATTGTGCCACCGAAATGCATCAATAGGGTAAAAAACACACAAATCAATCCTTTCAAATACATGGATCTGCATTGTATGTTTAAAGCCTTTTTCACATACACAGTACCTCAGTCCATAGCGGCATTTTTGTAATTACTCCTCTACCGTTGGTGTCCAAAAATACCTTCATGGGTCTATAAAGGAATTTTCCAGTTAAATATACCATATTTTACACTTCTATCGGTATAGATACCTTAACAATGGATATACCAGTATTGACTATGTGTATTAACCCATAACCCTATTACCTTCACTGGAACTGTGTCCCAGGGGACCATGCTTTAGTTCATAAACAACGGCACCAATACGATAACAGAGCAATAGATTATGCTGTCACAAGGGCAAGTGCTTAACCGTCCGGGACCTATTCTGCAACAAAAGTCAGCAATCATCAGTGTTGCCCCCATAGGAGTATATCTCGCCAATAGAATAAGGTAACTTGAAGGATGTACCTTGCTAACACATAATTAGTTGTCAGCCAGCTCTCACTCTAATTTCTACAAATTTCCCCTCCAGCGGCTCTATCAAGCAGGCTCAAATGCCATTGTTCGCACGGACCCACAAAAAAATCCTACAAATAAAAATGTGCTGTAGTCATCCATTATGACGGATCCGTTACAGATCCGTTTGCAAAAAAAAAGTTCTGCCAACACAATTTTTTCGTCCGTTGTTAAGTAACGGATGTTGGCTGGATCATTTTTTAACATGTAGGGTCTATGGAGGACGGATCCGTTAACAAATTGCTATTTATCATCAATTGCACATTATTTAATAAATTTTCTACTAAGTAAATTTTTGTGGGCCTGATTTGGTTTCTGTAGGTTTATTACCAGTCACAAATCAGTAGGACGTGTTCAGGCCTTTGCTTTGAAATACTTCGGCACATCTGCGGCCACAGGACATCACTAGTCTCGCACACTGCTCTGGTGTGACTTTGGACCACTCTTCTTCCAGCCTCTTCCACAGTTCTTTGACTGTTGTGAGTCTTTTGGCCATAACTTTGACACCAAGGATTTTCCAGAGGTTTTCTATTGGTTTAGATCAGGAGTCTGGGCTGCGGCCATTTCATTGGTTCAATTTTTTTTGTTTTAAGGAACTGTTTTACCCGTTTTGCTGTGTGATAGTGGGGCATTGTCCTGCATGAAAATTGCTGGCTGATTGAGTGATGAATATAAGTAAGGAACCACGTGTTGTTGAAGAAGGTTCTGATACACACTTGCATTCACTCTGCCAACTTCTGCTGCAGAAAATATTCCCTAAACCATGACACCCCCTCCACCACCTTTCACTGACTTCTTAAGGCTCAGTTCACATTTCCGTTGTTTTGCATCAGTCACATGCGTTGCTTGACGCATGTGACTGATGCGCTGTACAACGGATGACAAAGAACAGAATTCGTTATCGGACTTCGTTGTGTGCGGGGGGGCAGAGCGCGAAGGGGCGGAGTTTGGGGTGGGTGGAGCCGAGCGAGGCCGTGGGACTGAGGACGTCAGTGCCGCGGGGACTGCAGGGCTGGGGACAGGTGAGTGTGTGAGTGTGAGTGTGTGAGTACATGCTGAGTGCGGAAGGGGGCGGAGCCGAGCGGGGAAGTGTCGGGCTCCGTGCACAGCCAGGGTAAATATCGGGTATAAGCAAAGCACTTCTTGCTTGGTTACCCGATATTTATCTTGGTTACCAGCATACACCGCTTAGCGCTGGCTCCCTGCACACGTAACCACTGTAAATATCGGGTAACTAAACAAAGCGCATTGCTTGGTTACCCGATGTGTATCCTGGTTAGGGGTGCAGGGAGCCAGAGAGAGCATGCGCAGCAAAATCCTACGGATCGCGCTGCTCAAAAAATGTTACAGGCTGCGTTGCTCCCACCCGGCGGTCAGTTAAAAAACGACTGACCGCGACGCAGCGGATGCAACGCAGCATCATCAGTTGCAATCCGTCACTAATAGAAGTCTATGGGGAAAAACTGGATTCCTGCAAAATATTTTGCAGGATACCGTAATTCCTCAAGGTGACGGATTGTGACTGATGCAAAACAACGGAAGTTTGAACTTCGCCTAACACACTTTGGGTTCAGTCTTTCTCCAGTTTCTCGATGAACATAATGTTTCCCATCAGACCCAAATAAATTTAACTTGCTTTCATCATTAAGATGAGCTGGGAACCACTTCTCCTCTGTCCACACAACATGCTCCTCACCAAGGTGAGTCTAGTCTTTTGATTCTTTGTGCTAATTAGAGGTATGGTCACTGCAGAGTGGGGGCTTTCAGTCCAAATGATCTTAAATGTCATGACACTGTATGACAAGACTGATCAATACCCTGTTCACAGTGCTGAACTGGCGAGCAATACCAGCTGCAGTGTTGAAACGATTACCCATGTAGATTCTCTGCATTATCATGTCCTCTCCTGCGAGGGCAACCGGCCTTCTTGGGGGACTTGAAAGAGTTTCTGATGTTGTAAAGATGCAATATTCTCAATATCAGAGTTGGAACGACCAACTTCTAGTGCTATGGCTAAATGGTCACCCCTTTGGCCTTCATCTGGACAACCTTCTGCCAAAGGGTTTCAGTCACTTTGGAACGGCACACCATTTTTACAAAGTCAGTGCAAACTGAAAAGTTAGGCTGCCAGTTATACAGGGTTTGGCAGATAATTAAGGAAATTAGCACCAGATGCCAGGGTAACACCAATAACTTGCAGGTATCTGAAAGTGTTCTCTAATTTTGATCAGTGTTCTATTACATTTGTCTCATTTACATTTTTATTATGTGCTTTACAATAAATTAAAATTCTGAAAGAAGTTTAAAATACAGCGAGTTTCCTCATGTTAGGATATAGTCACAAAGGACTACACAATGACCACAACATTTAGGAAATTGTGTGTTGTTCTCTAATTTTGATCTCCGGTGTATATGTATTATATGAGACCCATTAAGCAATTGGAGTAGGGTGAGGAGAAGCCGCCAAGGAACCCATCGGACTAGTCAGGTCTTTCCCATAGTCAACGGCCAGGTTTTTAAAGTATTGATGTACTCAGGAACACCACAACATTTTAGAAAAAGATTTACCTGGCTTCAGTCATGGAGCCAGGCTCTGATCTATGCTGCCCATGGTCCAGGCAACATTAATCCACTGTCAAATTCCCTTATAAAGAGAACCTGGCACCATGATTTTGTAATGTAAAGTTAAGACATGGCTGTAATACTTATTAAATTTATACCTTCGGTGAAGAAATTCGCTTTGTGGCTCCTCATTAATCACCATTTTATGTTTTCTGCTAATCTCGGTGCACAGGAGCCGGACTGTACACTGGGTCTTCTCCTCCCCATCTGTGATTCCCCTGGCCCCCCCCTTGGCACGACTTGCCTCCTCTGCTTAAAATCTCAGCAATGACCTGTCACTCAGAGATGGGAGGCAGGCAGAGGCGCTGGGGAATCACAGACAGGGAGGAGAAGCCCCAGTGTACAGTGTAGCACCGAAATGTAATTAGCAGAAAACTTCAAATAATGATTAAAGAAGAACCACAAAGCGGATTTGTCCACCAAATTTATCAATTTAGTTCACAGTCTGTGATTCCCCAGTGCCTATGGCCTTTGGATGACTTGACTCATTTGCTTAAAATCTTAGCAGGGACCGGTCACTCAGAGACCAGAGGCAGAGAGGCCAGGGAATCACAGACAGGGAGGAGAAGCCCCACTGTACAGTGCAGCCCCTGAGCACCGAAATCTAGTTACCAGAAAACTTCAAATAATGATTAAAGAAGAATCACAAACCGGATTTGTCCACCAAATTTATCAATTTAGTCAGTATTACAGCCATGTGTTTACTGTAAGTAACAAAATCGTGCTGACAGCTTCTCTTTAAAATGAACATGCACACTGATGAGTTGAATATGTAGGTTCATGGTGGAGTCAAGAAATATAGCTGTTGAATGACAGTTACCGTGTGTGTATGGCCACCTTAAAAGGAATAAAAATCCTATGTCCTCCTTGCTCGTTCTTCCTGCAGCATAAAGAATCATACGGAGAGGCTTTCCGAGCCATATCATGTCAATATATGCTATGGATCTGCGGGTGTTCTCTGCAGGTAGAAGAGAGGGGACGTCTGCAGCTGCCCGAACACTGACTGTGGGCACCGGCCACTGCGGTCTCCTGCGGAGGGAACTCACAGCCCTGTAGGAGAGGACACGCAGAATGTCTGGGCACATACCCTAAGATGTGAGCTGCCATACTGCCCAGCTGAAAGATTCTAATAGCCCTATACAGGTTATCTGGTAAAGAATGGAAGATATATTATGATAGTGAAACATATTCTATTTATTATACATTCAAATCCCATCTTTCCATGGGAAAAATACATAAGGAATGAGTCCATAACACAGATACTGAAATAAAACATATTACAAAGAACGTATAAAACGTCATACTACATCATGGAAGATGTAATATATCCACTGTTACATGGTAAGGATCTGACACTGAGAGGTATAAATGTATAGAAGAGTATAGAACCTTTACTTATGTCAGTACATAAGAAAGAGGGACATTGTTACCACGTATGCTGATCTAGTATTGTAAAAAAATAGGTTAGAATTCACAATAATATCTACGTGTCGATTTAGGCGGAGGGGAAATGTTTAGCAGCTACTTCTAAGGCTGCGATCAGAGTTTCTGAGAGATGTGCAAAGTTAGTTCCTGGGAAAGTATGAAGCTCCCATTCACACAAAGCTCTAGCAGCTACTGAAGGCTTCAGCCAGGATACAGCAATTGATGTTTGTGTTTTAAGGCCTCATGCACATGGCAAAGAGGTTGTACGACAACACATAGTGTCCTTTATGGCTATGGAGTTGTAGGACTTCAGTGAAATGAATAAATGTTGTGTTGTAGGTTACAGATCACACTTGATCTACCAGTATAAACAACAATGTATACACTTAAAGGAGCCTTCAATGTCCATTTTGCCACCCAGCCTGGAATATTCATGTGCAGTGAAAGAAAAACTGAGGTTCTACAATAGTTGTATTCTCAAGGCACTCCCTATGGCTGGTTTCACACATCAGTTTTTTGGCATCAGGCACGATCTGGCGAAAAAACTGATGCAACGGATCCGGCGAAAAAAACAGATCTGTTGCATCAGTTTTTTCCATCAGTTTCTTCCGTTTTTTGACAGATCCATTTTGATACGGAGCATGCTCAGTTTAAAAAAACGGAAATCTGCACCGGATTCTGGCATATGACGACGGATCTGGCATCCATAGGTTTCCATTTTAAAAAACGCCGTACGGCGTTGGATCCAGCGCAATCTGTTTTTTCCCCGCATACAAAAAAAAAAAAAACAAAAAACATTCACTTCATCGTTCCATCCGGCCACCGGACAAGGAAATTTTGCCGGAATCAGTGAAAGCCGGATGGAACGCAAGGCCATCCGGCGCTAATAGAAGTCTATGGGGGAAAAAACGCATCCAGTGGCAAAAGACGCCAGATGCATTTTTTCATGTTGTTGCAGGATTGTGCCTGATGGAAAAAAACTGATGTGTGAAACTGGCCTATATCATCTATAGCAAACGTTTCTGTGCCATATGCAAATGACTGGTTAGGAGTCCGCTGGGCGTTCCTGTCTTCTGAAGAGTCTGGTGTATATGAGTTTTTGCAGCACCTTCTCCCTGTAGGTGACATTACCACCTCCAGGACGGTCCGTGGCTATCTGTGTGACATCCGGATAGCACATGGACAGCATGAACTTGTATGCTTACCTGTCTCTGCTGTCACACTTGATTCTTGGTCCGCTGTCAGTGCAGTGAAAATTCATGAGGCATAATGAGCGGGCCAGGAAGCATTGCAGCGCTGGAGACAGGTAAGTATATATTTTTTTTAAGTGATGTGTTTTCTCCGGTACGTGTTACACGGATGAAATCAGTGTGTGGCCCATGTAACACCCATGTTGTAACCAGAAAATGGACATGTCGCCTTGTGATCCACAACGACACATGGTCCGTGTCAATACATGGATGTGTGCACAAACCAATTGAATTTAATGGGTCTACGTGTGTCCGTGTCTCCGGAACATGTTTAAATGGACATCACATGTACCAGAAACACAGATGTGTGAAGGAGGATAATGTATACTGCATGACTGAATGGGCAAATGGAGATGACAGGTTCTCCTTATAGGCCAAATGCATATAGATGTCCTTTTTGGCACATTTGGCCAACATACATTGCAATTCCACATGCTTTTCAATAGAACTGTACAGCTTTGCTAGAGGCAGCACACAATTGCATATACCTGGCCATATGCTCAGCACAACTATTAAATGGTCGTAGCAAACAACACTGAACACAGGATGAATTTAGGCAAATTATATTACAGCACAGAGGCGAGAAGGAAAAGGAAAGAAGATGTAAGAAAGCAAATCATGTATCGAAATTCATTTTTCGTGCTACCTAATTTCTGTGAGGCAGATAACGTTGTAATAAAACGCTGTATTTTGTCTGCCCGGACAGAGTACATGACAACTATGGTCTTCTGGCTACATCACCCTACGTGGTTTAGCTGGAACCCATCGACAAACGCAATGGAACAGTTCTCCCACCTGTAATATGGTGTCACACAAATGCAATAATTCAAAGGGAATCTGTCACCAGGTTTTTGCCACCTAATCTGAAAGCAGCATGATGTAGGGCCAGAGACCCTGATTCCAGCGATGTGTCACTTGTTGGGCTGCTTTTTCTACTGCAGATCTAGCAGTTCTCTGAATGCTAAGCTCTCTATAACCTCGCCCACACCACTGATTGGCAGGTTTCTGTCCACGTACAGTGTACACAGAAAGCTGCCAATCAGTGGTGGGAGCGGGGTTATATAGAGCTCATGAATATGAAGGACTATGTGGTAATACGTTTATTAGTCCTCTAGTGATAATCTACTGCTGATAAAACTGATTTTTTAAAAAAAAAACAACAAAAAAAAAAAAAAACTACAGCAAGCAGCCCAGTAAGTGACATCACAAAAATCAGGGTCTCTGTCTCTACTTTATGCTGCTCTCAGATTAAGTGACAAAAAAACCTGGTGACAGATTCTCTTAAATGCTAGATTTGGCACAGATTTCAAATACTTTTTTTTAAAGAACTTAATCATCAAACTATGACATTATTAAATTGGTTGTGTCCAATCAGAAAAGCTTTTCCTAGAAGTTTGGTCAGTAGTAAAAGAAATAAAACAAAATCTGCTTTGCTTGCCCTCCGTAGGGTCAGCACAGAGTCTATGATGCCAAAAATGGAGCTCAGTGCTGTCAACATGACAAACATTGGGGCAGCAGCAGAGACTTAAAGGGCTATTCCCATCTTGAAGAACCTATCCCAATACGTAGTAGGTGTAATAATAATAGCAAATACCTACAATTAGAAATGTAGTACAGTTCTCCTTATACAGCCATGTCTCATGTGCAGGGCATTACAGCTTAGGTATCCATGGTTACGTCCACTCTTATATAGTGACAGTTAGGTATCTATGGTTACGACCTCAAGCAACTAACTAAGCTGCAATGCCCTGCACATGAGGTATGGACATGGCTATATCAGGAGAACTATACTACATTTCTAATTGGAGGCATTATTGGGGTAGGATCTAGGTGGAAACACCCCTTTAAGTCCCCCATACACATTAGACTAATGTTGGTCGAACCTGTTAGCATTGATGGGTTCAGCCAACAATCAAATATGTATGGGGGTGCGGGTCAACTGATGGTCGGGGAGAGGTTGACTGGACATGTCCAATATCGGGGTGCCAATCACACTGTTCTGGAGATAAACCTCCAGCCAACATGTCAGTTGTGGCTTTCTTATAGAGAGCACATGAGAAGGAAGCGCTTATGTATCTGACTGCCATCCATTGGGCTGAAAGCCATTTATTCTGTATGGAGGTCTTCCAGGCAGGAAGAGAACAGTCCAGTTTTTTTGTTTTGTTTTTTTTTTTTACTCCTAATATGGCTCATAGGAAAAACTTTTCTGAAAGTGGACAACCCCTTTAAACATTGAAGCTTATTTGTTATCAGGTATATTTTAAATTGGGCATATCCATCTTCAAAATAATGCAGTATATTCTCATCAGTAACAGCAGTGCCGAGATTGTCAGGCAGCTTCCATAGACTCCTACACCTGCCTGTACTAACCAAACCTCACACTCAGGGACAACCTTTGTGGATGGAGGGGCATGTGGTACAATTTGTGCACTGAGCCTGAGTACATGTGTTACTCTGGAGTGTGCTGAATGGCGTGTACTGGCCACAAGGCATCTTATGGCTACCAGACAAGACTGAAGAGCGGACGATCAAGGGGGCATGGCCTCACTAATGACACAAATTCAGTAAGGCTGGGGCCACACGGGGACTACTGCGATCCCCTTGCATGACACTCTGCCCGTGCTGGCAGTACAGCAAAGCTGAGTGTCATGCGTGTGTCCTTGCAACTGAGGTCCGTTTGTGCGAGCAGACCTCAGCTGCGGGGGGCGGGCTGGCTCTGAGGAGGGGCGGGAGGGATTTCTCCCCCTCTCTCCTGCGTAGCCGGCTATAGCCATTCTCGCACTGCACTAGCAGTACACCGGTGTACCGCGAGTGCAGTGCGATTTTTCTCTCGCCCCATTCACTTGAATGGGTGCGAGAGAAAGAGTCTCGCATTGCACCCGCAGCATGCTGCGATTGTTTTCTCGGTCCGATTAGGGCTGAGAAAATAATCGCTCATGTGCGCTGACACACAGGCTAGAATTGGTCCGAGGGGAATGCGATGTTTTATCGCACTCCACTCGCACCGATTTTCTCACCGTGTGGCTTAGGCCTAAAGGATAGAATAGGAGCTAACCCTTTTAGACTGAAATGTGAACAATAAGACAAAGAGAATCTTCAATGGAAATAATCCTTAATCCTTAGGGCCATTTAATAAGCCAAATTGCAGAATTTCCAGGTGCGTGATGAGTTGCATCATGTTAAACTCATTCATCAAAGCTTTCTGACACTTTTATACTTAGAAAAGTGTCTGATAAAGTTAGGTTTGTGCCACTTCATTGAGGCGGCATAAACAGCAGAGGTGAGAAGTCCTGGCACACAGCGTGCCGGTATGATGAATGAGCATAGCATGGAGATCATGTAATAAGGTTTAATGCCGATAAACGTGAACAACAAAAAACAGATAACTTACATTAAAAATTAACTTGGAGAAAAACAACTGCTCTGTAAATGTGGAAAGAAAACACGGCAGGACAATTTTACTGCACTTCGTCATTCTGTCTTTCCAGAACAATAAAGGAGCAAAGTTCAAATACTTAACGTCCAAGATGAAAAACACTGGAGAGGAAAAACTGGATTGTTTGCGTGCACATCGGCCCACGTCTCCGGTTACAGCCTTGTGACAGAACCTGAACTTGTATACTGTATGGCCTATAGTCCCGTACAAAGCTTACGTCCTATGCAGTATATGTGGGAAGTACTGTTACCCAAAATCGGTGGAGAACCATAAAAAAAGCCATTCTACCCTTCTTACTTATTCCAGAATATCAAAGTCACATATAAACTAAACAGAAATCACCGAGCCTCTGTCTAGTGGGTTCTTCCAAGAAAAGGAGAATAGAGGGCAATGTAACAAGATGACAAGACCAGGAACTTTGCAGGAAGTCTATTTTAAAGGGATTGTCCGCTACTCAATCCACGTTACCCCCACAGTTAAAATAATAACAACATCTATAATCACCTCTGGTGCCATTCCATTAGTATCATCACTAGCACTCCCGGGGATTGTGTGACTTTATGTCACGCGATCCCTGTGGCCCACAGGTGCTGGCTTCACTCTCCCGTCCTTTGGTAAAATCAGACATCCAAAGGAAGTGCTCTATCACAGTCTCTGAGTTTCAATGACGTCCAAAAGGACAGGAGTGTGAAGCCAGCGCTTATTGGCTACAGGGATCACATGACAAAGTCACACAATCCCCAGGAGAGATATTGCCGACATTGCTAAAATGGTGCTAGTAATGGAGGAGAATTTAGTTGTCTTTTTACTGTGGGAAAGCATAGGGATTGAGAAGGGTTTGTCCAAGTAGTGGAGAACCCCTTTAACTCTAAGGTTCTGGAAATGCCGCTTTATATGCAGCAACATCGCTAAAGTGATGTCGTTGGGGGTCACGGAATTCGTGACGCACATCCGGCCTCGTTAGCGATGTCGTTGCGTGTGACACCTACGAGCAATCGAAAAAGGCCGCAAAATCGTTATTCGTTGACACGCTCCTCCATTCCAAAATATTGTTGCTGCTGCAGGTACGATGTTCTTCGTCGTTCCTGCGGCAGCACACATCGCTATGTGTGACACCGCAGGAACGAGGAACCTCACCGTACCTGCGGCCGCCCGCAATGAGGAAGGAAGCAGGTGGGCGGGATGTTACGGCCGCTCATCTCCGCCCCTCTGCTTCGATTGGGCACCCGCTTAGTGATGTCACTGTGACACCGAACGAACCGCCCCCCTTAGAAAGAAGGCGGTTCACCGGTCACAGTGACGTCGCTAGGCAGGTGAGAAGTGTGACGGGTTCGAGCGATGTTCTGCGCCATGGGCAGCGATTTGCCCGTGACACACAACTGACAGGGGTGGGTACGCACGCTAGCGAGATCGCAGCGTATAAAGCGGCCTTAAGACACCACAATACTAGACTGACAGATACAAGCAGGGCCCAATGAACCACATGGACTTAAAAATAGGTTTTGTCTGAAGAGGTGTTAGTCATTTAATGGCAAACAATAGCTCTGAAAGGGAATCTGTCATTAGATTTTTGCTTCCCCGTCTGAAAGCAGCATAATGTAGGGGCTGAGACCCTGATTCCAGAACCTGCATCAGTGCACATAGCCTAACTGCGGGCTCTGCCCCATATATGTATTTATGTTTGCATATAATGTTAGGTTAATGATGCCACTTTAACAACGAGGAATATTCAGAATCTATTCTAATGTCCTACAGAAAAAGGTGAATGTAATAAAACAAGGAAAATTTAGGGTCAGAATTAAATAATTCAAAGTATATTAAGTTAAAAAGCAGGTCAGTGCCCACATTGGAGGGTGATGTATGCTGGTTAGCTTGGTCCATTTTGCCTGTTAAAGCTGTTCCCTCCGGGGGGTTGTATTTGAACAGAATCCAGGAGAGGACGGAGGGCCTGTCCGAAAGGTCTGCAAGAAAGAAAAAAAATGTGTAAATCAAGGATTTCTTTTTTCACAAAAACAAATGTTTTGCTTGCAATCGAGCTAAAAGGGAAGGTCTGAGAAGCTGCGAGGCTATAGGAAATGTCCCTGGAGGTAAAACAGCACAAATACCCATGCTCTGCAAAATGCTCCTTTTTTAGGTTTCATGTCTGATTTTATTCAAAGGTGGTACAGTGCCATTAAGTATATTACACAATTGATCATCAGGAATTAAATTAATTAAATAAATAAAACATTGTGCCAAATTTATGAAAATGAGTACTAGGGAACGTTGCGGGTTTCATTAGCGGTATTCTCATGTTCTTAAGATTGCTTTAATTAAGCAGAATAAAAATAAGTATGTTTGCAATTCTCTTGCCATGAAAGATTTTATCTTTCACAGTGTACAGCTGGTTTCTATGGAGCCGGCCACTAGTGCCTGGCTGAAAGTATGTAGTAGTTATATTCTTGTGTAGGGGGGGTTAACTCTTAGCATCCCAGTCAGCTCCCTCCAGCCCACTCATTTCTATACAGCAGTCAGCTGCTCACCTCCTTCTCATCTTCTGAAAAGAGATATACAGTTCTTGCAGCAGAGCTGTGTGTGTGCTGTGAATGAAGCAGTGTTGTGTGCTCTGCATAGCCATGTGCATAGTGTGAATGCTGCATAGAAACACTAACAGAAGCTGACTGTTTGAACGCCTGATTGAGTCCTATTTTTTTTTCGTACAAGTGCTATCTGCAGTTTTCACAGGCAGCACTTGTACCTGTAATAGTCTATGGGGCCATTCACATGGCTGTGATATTTTGTGGACAGAGTGGTCCGCAGAAAGACACGAAAACATGTCTGATCTTGACCCAAGGGTCCAATCAAAATCGGCAATGTAAGTCTATGGGTCTGTGAAAAAAAAATAAAATAAAAACAACAAAATGGTCAGCACTTGGATGGCTGGCATCCGCTTTTCACAGACTCGCAGACAGGAGTAGGAGGTGGAGAAACCCCATTTTCTTTTCTTCACATATGAGATATATTGATGACACTTGGACCCCACTCTGGTGCAAATTTTTTTTTTTTTTAAAACAATGTGGTCAGTTTTATTTTTGGATGTGTAAAAAAGAGAATTTTGTTTACATACCGTAAATTCTTTTTCTTATAGTTCCGTCTTGGGAGACCCAGACCTTGGGTGTTTAGCTTCTGCCTCCGGAGAACACACAAAGTACTACACCTAAAAGTGTAGCTCCTCCCTCTGAGCTTATACACCCCCTGGTGAGCCAGTCCCAGCCAGTTTAGTGCAAAAGCTGAAGGAGAATAGCCACCCACAAGTAGAACATAGCAAGAGCCGGAACAACCGGAGACTCTGTCCACGACAACAGCCGGTGATAACACGCGGAACAAGGAAATTGCCAACAGGCAACAGGGAGGGTGCTGGGTCTCCCAAGACGGAACTATAAGAAAAAGAATTTACAGTAAGTAAACAAAATTCTCTTTTTCTTTATCGTTCCTTTGGGAGACCCAGACCTTGGGACGTTCCAAAGCAGTCCGTGGGTGGGAATAAACAGAAAAACTAAGAAGTAGGCAGAACCTAACTTCACAAATGGGCGACAGCCGCCTGAAGGATGCGTCTGCCCAAGCTCGCATCTGCCGAAGCAAGAGCATGCACTTGGTAGTGCTTCGAGAAGGTATGCAGGCTAGTCCAAGTGGCAGCCTGACAGACTTGTTGAGCCGTAGCCTGGTGCCTAAAAGCCCAAGAGGCACCGACAGCCCTGGTCGAGTGTGCTTTGATCCCCGGCGGGGGAGGCACCTGAGTACTCTGGTAGGCGTCCGAAATGGTCGACCTAATCCAACGGGCTAAGGTCGGCTTAGAAGCAGGGAGGCCTTTGCGCCGACCTGTGGTTAGCACAAAAAGAGAGATGCACCGCCTAAGCGCAGCGGTGCGAGACACACAGATGCAGAGAGCACGCACCAGATCTAGAGTATGCAGCGCTTTTTCAAAGCGATGAACAGGGGCCGGACAGAAGGAAGGTAAGGTAATGTCCTGGTTAAGGTGGAAGGGAGAGACCACCTTAGGAAGAAAGTCCGGAGTTGGACGGAGAACCACCTTGTCTTGATGAAAAACTAAAAAAGGTGACTCCGAGGAGAGCGCAGCCAAATCAGAGACTCTCCTGAGAGAAGTTATGGCAACCAGAAAGGCCACTTTCTGTGAAAGCCGATACAAAAAAACATCCCCAAGAGGCTCGAAGGGGGGCTTCTGCAAGACCGTGAGAACCAAGTTAAAGTCCCAGGGATCCAAGGGCCGCCGGTAAGGCGGAATGATGTGAGACGCGCCTTGCATGAAGGTGCAGACCTGAGACAGCCGAGCGAGACGCCGCTGGAACAAAACTGACAGAGCTGAAACTTGTCCCTTGAGAGAGTTGAGGGACAGTCCTAGCTGCAGACCGGACTGTAGAAAAGACAGAAGGGTCGGCAAGGAGAATGGCCAAGGAGGATGGCCGTTAGAGCGACACCAGGACAGGAAAATTTTCCAAGTCCTGTGATAGATCTTAGCGGAGGAAGACTTGCGGGCCCGAGTCATAGTGGAGATGACTTCAGGAGGAATACCAGAAGCCGTCAAAATCCAGGACTCAAGAGCCACGCCATCAATTTGAGAGCCGCAGAATTCGGGCGGAAAAATGGACCTTGCGAGAGTAGGTCTGGACGATCCGGGAGATGCCACGGCATCTCTATGGACAGTTGGAGCAGGTCCGGATACCAAGATCGCCTGGGCCAGTCCGGTGCAATGAGGATGAGTCGACGGCCCTCCATTCTGATCTTGCGCAGGACTCTGGGCAAAAGAGCTAGAGGGGAAAACACGTAGGACAGACGAAACTGGGACCAGTCCTGAACCAGAGCGTCCGCGGCGAAGGCCTGAGGATCGTGGGAGCGAGCCACGTAAACAGGAACCTTGTTGTGACGGGATGCCATTAGGTCCACGTCCGGAGTGCCCCATTTGCGGCAGATTGACTGAAACACTGTCGGGTGCAGGGACCATTCGCCACCGTCCACGCTTTGACGGCTGAGATAATCTGCCTCCCAGTTGTCCACGCCTGGGATGTGGACTGCGGATATGGTGGACCTGGAGTCCTCCGCCCATTCAAGAATGCGTTGTACCTCCATCATTGCCAGGCGGCTGCGTGTCCCACCTTGATGATTGATGTAGGCAACCGCTGTCGCGTTGTCTGACTGGACCCGAATGTGCCTGCCCGCCAGCAGATGGTGAAATGCTAGGAGAGCTAGAAGCACAGCTCTGGTTTCCAGCACATTGATTGAAAGGGCTGACTCGGACGGAGTCCAAGTACCCTGCGCTCTGTGGTGGAGACATACCGCTCCCCAGCCGGATAGGCTGGCATCCGTGGTGAGAATCACCCAGGACGGGGCCAGGAAGGAGCGCTTCCTTAATAATTTCATCTAGTTGTTCACCGAACAGCCTAGACCCAGCAAATGGGAGCCCAGCAAGGTACTTCTTTGAAGAAGCGTCTGCCTTCCACTCTCGAAGCCACAAGATCCTGCTGATAGCGAGGGAATTAGCCGAAGCCACCGCAGTGCGGTGAGAAGCCTCCAGCATGGCAGACATGACGTAGGATGAAAAGGCTGAAGCCTGGGAAGTTAAGACAACCATTTCAGGCATAGAGTCCCTAGTGAGGGAATGCATCTCCTCTAGAGAAGCAGAGATGGCTTTGAGAGCCCACACTGCTGCAAAAGATGGGGAGAACGAGGCCCCTGCCGCCTCATATACAGACTTGGCCAGAAGGTCAACCTGGCGGTCAGTGGGATCCTTAAGTGAGGTGCCATCAGCCACTGATACAACGGTCCGGGCTGAGAGCCTAGACACCGGAGGGTCTACCTTTGGGGAGTGAGCCCACTCCTTGACCACCTCATGTGGAAAAGGAAAACGGTCATCAGAACCACGCTTTGGGAAGCGTTTGTCAGGACAGGCCCTGGGTTTGGTCACAGCAGTCTGAAAACTGGAGTGGTTAAAGAACACACTCTTTACTCTCTTAGGCGAGGTAAACTGGTGCTTTTCTGCCAGAGAGGGTTGCTCCTCTGATACTGGCGGATTGAGATCCAGTACAGAATTAATGGAAGCAATCAAGTCACTAAGATCTGAGTCACCCTCGGAAAGATCAATGCGGTACATGGAGTTAGCCTCCGAGCCCCCTGTAAAGGCATCCTCATCATCCTGCGAGTCAGCTCTTGAATCAGAGCCGCGGGAGGAGGAGGGGGAGGAAACCCTGCGCCTTCTCTTAGGAGGACGGGGTCTGGGCCCTGATGATGAATCCTCTGTGAGCTCCGGTGGACGGAGGTCAGATGATAGAGATCCTAAGGGACCCTTAGCAGTAGAGGCACCCTGTGAACGGGGCTGATGCATATTCATCAAAGTCCTGGACAGAAGTCCCATGGACTCAGAAAAAGACTGGGAGATAGACCTAGAAAAGGATTCTACCCAGGCCGGGGGTTCAGCCACAGGTGCAGAAGCAGCCTGAGAGACCACTGGGGGTGAGACTCCAGGCTATGGCACCGCCAAGTTAGAGCAGACATCACAATGTGGATAGGTGCTCGGTTCAGGCAGCAGGAGCTTACATGCAGTGCATGCAGCATAAAGCTTTGGAGCCTTGCTCCTCGTGTGAGACATGCTGCTGGAGTGGGGACTCTACAAAGAGAATGAACCCCAGGGAGTATATACGGAGGTCCACAACCAGAGACCAGTTGTGGCTTACCAGACCGCTGGAAGCGGTGTTGTGTGCCCTCCAGATCCCGAAGCCCGGACCCCCAATGCACAGCACCTCAGCAGGGATGCAGAGTGCAGGCCAGCGCAGAGTGAACCCTGTCTGAGAAAATGGCCGCCGGAGCGAAGAGAGGGGGCGGGACTTGGGGGCGTTCCTGTAGGAAAGCTGCTGAGACGCAGGGCCAGGTCCCTGGGGATGAGTGCTCCGGTCCAGCAGGGTCCTAAAGGGCTGCGGATGGAGACCGGTCTCCTGCCAGGCATGGAGACCGCGCTGGCTCCCACTTCAAGCCAGAGCCCAGGAGGGATGGTGAAGGAGCACGGCATGTAAGGCTCCAGCCTTGGAAATCAACCTTACAACACCACCGACACAGTGGGGTGAGAAGGGACATGCCGTGGGTCCAGACATGGACCCGCACTTCTTCAATCTCATTCCAAAAAGGAAAAAATCATATGAGAATGCATGTGTGGATGTATGCCTCCTGAACACAAAGCGATAAACTGGCTGGGACTGGCTCACCAGGGGGTGTATAAGCTCAGAGGGAGGAGCTACACTTTTAGGTGTAGTACTTTGTGTGTCCTCCGGAGGCAGAAGCTAAACACCCAAGGTCTGGGTCTCCCAAAGGAACGATAAAGAAAATCGGATCTCTTAAGCTTTGTGCCCACGCTGCATTTTTTCCTGCAGATTACAATACTGCAAGGAAAACTGCATCCCAGCAAAGTGTATGAGGATCCTGACACGCTGTGCACATGTTGCAGATTTTTTCCTTGCAGATTTTGATGCAGAATAAAATCAGCATGTCAATTCTTTCTGAGTTTTTTCCTGTGTTTGATAAAATGCACTGCAGTACTCAAGCTCGATCACTGCAGTGTCAATGAAGCACTCACAGCACTGACACTTCGCTTCCACACCATGCATATGGCATGGTCTGTGAGGCGACTCGTAGCTCAGTAACTCGGGGTCATCATGGCTACGAACCAGGGAGGCTATGGCAGTGATCGGGTCCCCGTGATCGCATTAGAGGGACAGGTAAGCGATTCCTCTCCCTGCCTCCTGAATGCTGTATTTAGGGGGTTAAATTGCTGGAAGCGGCGTGGGCACCGCTCAGGGCAGTGAAAGTCGGGTCCCAGCTGTAACCTCACCTGGAGACAATTGCGAGGGGTACAGCACAGGAACCACCGCGACTGACATGACCTAAAAACTTATAAAAACAACGCAAGGAAAAACACATAAACCCTGCGAAAACACGATAAAGAATGCGCGGTTTTTTTTCTCCTGCGTTTTTCCTGCCAAAACATGCAGTTGTGTGCAAAAAATCTGCACACAAATCTGCTATATGGGCAAATACCCTTAATGAGCCCTTAACCCAACTGCCTTTGCCTCTGTATACAGTCTCCCTATAGAACTCCACACAGCACTGTCTGATCCCCGTAATATGGACCCTCCACACCTGCTGAATTACACCACCAGAGAAGTTTTAATCAGTAAAAAATATATTTTTCTAGGGTGTGTCTTCTAGTAAGGTACAAAAGGATAAAGAGTTGCACACCAGTCACAATGTATATGGGAATGATGAAAAGCAGAACTGCTATGGGAATACTAGACTGAAAAATACAATGAACTATCTGAAAAAGTGAAAAAACATGAAAATGGAATATGCATAACTGCTATTAATAATAGGAATGAGAGATGTTTTACCATTGTATTGATCAATGCAAAGGAGCCCCAAGACCAACGCCAAGGTAATCTCTATTTATTTTCTAGTAAGGTGCGTCCTATAGTCTGGAAAATATTGTAGTCCTGGTGCAACCAAAAGATCACTTCTCTAAATGAAGACGGCTCATACCACCCATCGTCTCTGGAGAGAAGTCTCCCTGCTATATTCTGATGGGATCCAGTCCTGCTCTCTGCTACAATTTATTCTGTGGTACATTTTCTTTTATAACAGTAAATGGGGCAAAAAAAAACCCAAAACAAACTGAATTAATCAGACAGCTATCTGTATAACCATCACCTTGTGCTTAACCTCTTAGTGATGTATACAGCTTTTAAAATTCCTATTCATCACTAGGTAAAGGCTGCTCAATTTCTACAGCATAGCCACGATACAGAAAAAGTAAAATCAGAACAAGAACAAAAAAAGACCCCACAAAGTCTGTTAACACAGACCAGCTTTGGGCGCTACATGACCACTGACTTGTAAATATATTCTGATCAGTAATTTAATTTAATAGCATGGACCATGGAAAATGATGCGCTCTTAACATTCTGTAATAGATCTCTCTGCAAATAGGTTGCCATTTTACTTGGCAGTGCGAGTCCCGTTTACACAGAACAATGTGGTGCCGACAATGTTGATTAAAGGGAATCTGTCACCAGGTTTTTGCTCCTCCATTTGAGAGCAGCATAATGTACCGTAGAGACAGAAATCCTGATCCCAGCGATGTGTCACTTACTGGGCTGTTTGTCGTCATTTTGATAAAATCAATGTTTTCTCTGCTGCAGATCAAGCAGTTATACAGAGCTCATGAATATTCTGGACAACCTGCAGCATGTCAAGTAGTCCTCTAATGATAATCTACTGCTGATTAAACTGTGCTTTTATATAAACTGGACTAAGCAGCCCAGTAAGTCACACATCGCTGGAATCAGTGTTTCTGCCCCTATATTAAGCTGCTCTCAGATTTGGTGGCAAATACCGGGGGACAGATTGCCTTTAAAAATAATATCAGCTGATGCGTTTTACTTGTTCATTTACGCAGGCAACTAATTTGAAGTTTGTTATAAAATGCTCATTTGTCTATCAGGAGGTCACTGGTCACTCTGTAAATATCAAGTTAAAATTTTAATAATCTAAAAAACAAAACGATGACGAAAATGAGAAAATAAATAAATAAATAAATAAATAAATCACAAAATACTCAAGAAATGTACTTACGTGGACAGGACTTCAGACGGCAGCTCTGTAATGTAGGACGGGATCTTCCTCCCAGTCAGGAACTGAGCGACTTCATTAGTGAATGTATTGCAATTGTGATCAAACAAATGGTAGGACTCCCCACTGTGGAGAAGATAGAAAACAGCAGAGAATGAAGAAACAGCATTGGCGTCAAATAAGATGAAAAACAGGACATTAAGAGAAGCAAACGTGATGAGGTCTTGGAATAGATCAGTAAGGGGAGAATTCAAGTGTTTTTCATAAGGAGAGATGGAAATCTCCACTTCGGTTTAGAATAAAACACGATCTGCACGCTCTTCCTCACGTGAGTGTGTGCTGATCAGCTCGGCCAGGTAGGGTCTTAGGGAATGAAGGTCACATAACATCTTACAATACAACTATCCTCCTTCACGTGTGGAGCTGATCAGGTAAGAAGTAAAGCTGGTGTCACACATAACGACGACGACAACGACGTCGCTGCTACGTCACCATTTTCTGTGACGTTGCAGCGACGTCCCGTCGCTGTCGCTGTGTGTGACATCCAGCAACGACCTGGCCCCTGCTGTGAGGTCGCCGGTCGTTGCTGAATGTCCAGCTTCATTTTTTGGTCGTCACTCTCCCGCTGTGACACACACATCGCTGTGTGTGACAGCGAGAGAGCGACGAAATGAAGCGATCAGGAGCCGGCACTGGCAGCTGCGGTAAGCTGTAACCAGCGTAAACATCGGGTAACCAAGGGAAGACCTTTCCCTGGTTACCCGATGTTTACGCTGGTTACCAGCCTCCGCTCTTGCTGCCAGTGCCGGCTCCTGCACTGTGACATGTGGCTGCAGTATGCATCGGGTAATTAACCCGATGTATACTGTAGCAAGGAGAGCAAGGAGCCAGCGCTAAGCAGTGCGCGCGGCTCCCTGCTCTCTGCACTGTGACATGTAGCTGCAGCACACATCGGGTTAATTAACCCGATGTGTGCTGCAGGAGAGCAAGGAGCCAGCGCTAAGCGCGGCTCCCTGCTCTCTGAACTGTGACATGTAGCTGCAGCACACATCGGGTTAATTAACCCGATGTGTGCTGCAGGAGAGCAAGGAGCCAGCGCTAAGCGCGGCTCCCTGCTCTCTGAACATGTAGCACAGCGACCTTATGATCGCTGCTTCTGCTGTGTTTGACAGCTAAGCAGCGATCATAACAGCGACTTACAAGGTCGCTGTTACGTCACCGAAAATGGTGACGTAACAGCGACGTCGTTGTCGCTGTCGTTTAGTGTGACACCAGCTTAACAGCAGATGTAGGGAGATCAGATATTATGGCTGCCTGGAGGGTATCATCAGCATCATACAGGGGCAGTTTATGGCACGTTACTGCCAAGATTGACCACCATGACACCTTTATTTTAGAAAAGTGGGTTTATGCTTTAGAGACATTTATAGCTGAACTTACACACAATACTGCCCTTATAACTCCACTACCTCTCTATTCCTCGCCCACCACCGGTCGCCTGTAAGTGATTGACAGGTCACTTACTGTATCTTTTCACTCCTGCATTGGTCATTCTAGTGAAAATGATGGTCAGTGTCTGGTCAATCTGCAAATGACAGCCGAACAGACACTGACAATCTCCTTAGTCAGGACTTGACAGTGCATACACCGCCCTGGGAAAACCTGGCGAGAGAGGCCAGTCACTAAAAGGAGAGCAACCTGTCAATCACCGATAGGACGGAGGGAGCAGAGCTACAAGAGCAGTGTCCACCCACTGGAACTGTGCATAACAAATTTAAGGGGTAGTCAAAATATCCTATTCCAATATGTATTAAGATTATTATTATTATTATTATTATTATTATTATTAATAATAATAATAATAATAATAATAATATAATATCAATTACTTCCAATTAGAAGAAGGGAATTTTGTTTACTTACCGTAAATTCCTTTTCTTCTAGCTCCTATTGGGAGACCCAGACAATTGGTGTATAGCTTCTGCCTCCGGAGGCCACACAAAGTATTACACTTTAAAAAGTGTAACCCCTCCCCTCTGCCTATACACCCTCCCGTGCATCACGGGCTCCTCAGTTTTGGTGCAAAAGCAGGAAGGAGGAAACTTATAAATTGGTCTAAGGTAAATTCAATCCGAAGGATGTTCGGAGAACTGAACCATGAACCAAAAGAACAATTCAACATGAACAACATGTGTACACAAAAAAACAACAGCCCGAAGGGAACAGGGGCGGGTGCTGGGTCTCCCAATAGGAGCTAGAAGAAAAGGAATTTACGGTAAGTAAACAAAATTCCCTTCTTCTTTGTCGCTCCATTGGGAGACCCAGACAATTGGGACGTCCAAAAGCAGTCCCTGGGTGGGTAAAAGAATACCCCGATAAAAAGAGCCGAAAACGGCCCCTTCTTACAGGTGGGCAACCGCCGCCTGAAGGACTCGCCTACCTAGACTGGCATCTGCCGAAGCATAGGTATGCACCTGATAATGTTTCGTGAAAGTGTGCAGACTCGACCAGGTAGCCGCCTGACACACCTGCTGAGCCGTAGCCTGGTGCCGCAATGCCCAGGATGCACCCACGGCTCTGGTAGAATGGGCTTTTAGCCCTGAAGGAATCGGAAGCCCAGAAGAACGGTAGGCTTCAAGAATCGGTTCCTTGATCCACCGAGCCAAGGTTGACTTGGAAGCCTGCGACCCCTTACGCTGGCCAGCGACAAGGACAAAGAGCGCATCAGAACGGCGCAGGGGCGCCGTGCGAGAAATGTAGAGCCTGAGTGCTCTCACTAGATCTAACAAATGCAACTCCTTTTCACATTGGTGAACTGGATGAGGACAAAAAGAAGGTAAGGAGATATCCTGATTGAGATGAAACGGGGATACCACCTTAGGGAGAAATTCTGGGACCGGACGCAGAACCACCTTATCCTGGTGAAAAACCAGGAAGGGTGCTTTGCATGACAGCGCTGCCAACTCCGACACTCTACGGAGCGAAGTGACTGCCACTAGAAAGGCCACCTTCTGCGAAAGACGTGATAGAGAGACATCCCGCAGTGGCTCGAGAGGTGGCTTCTGAAGAGCCTTTAGCACTCTGTTAAGATCCCATGGTTCCAGCGGCCTCTTGTAAGGTGGGACTATGTGGCAAACTCCCTGCAGGAACGTGCGGACCTGTGGAAGCCTTGCTAGACGCTTTTGAAAAAATACGGATAGCGCCGATACTTGTCCCTTCAGAGAGCCGAGAGACAAACCCTTGTCCATTCCGGATTGAAGGAAGGAAGGAAAAGTGGGTAAGGCAAACGGCCAGGGGGTAAAACCCTGATCGGAGCACCAGGATAAGAAGATCCTCCAAGTCCTATGATAGATCTTGGCGGACGTTGGTTTCCTGGCCTGTCTGATAGTGGCAATGACATCTTGAGATAAGCCTGAGGACGCTAGGAGCCAGGACTCAATGGCCACACAGTCAGGTTGAGGGCCGCAGAATTCAGATGGAAAAATGGCCCTTGAGACAGCAAGTCTGGTCGGTCTGGGAGTGCCCACGGTTGACCCACCGTGAGGTGCCACAGATCCGGGTACCACGACCTCCTCGGCCAGTCTGGAGCGACGAGGATGGCGCGGCGGCAGTCGGACTTGATCTTGCGTAACACTCTGGGCAGCATTGCCAGAGGAGGAAATACATAAGGTAGTCGAAACTGCGACCAATCCTGCACTAATGCGTCCGCCGCCAGAGCTCTGTGATCTTGAGACCGTGCCATGAAAGCCGGGACTTTGTTGTTCTGCCGAGACGCCATGAGGTCGACGTCCGGCGTCCCCCAGCGGCAACAGATCTCTTGAAACACGTCCGGGTGAAGAGACCATTCCCCTGCGTCCATGCCCTGGCGACTGAGAAAGTCTGCTTCCCAGGTTTCTACGCCCGGGATGTGAACTGCGGAGATGGTGGAGGCTGTGGTCTCCGCCCACAGCAGAATCCGCCGAACTTCTTGGAAGGCTTGACGGCTGCGCGTGCTGCCCTGGTGGTTGATGTACGCGACCGCCGTGGCGTTGTCCGACTGTATGCAGATCTGCCTGCCTTCCAGCCACAGATGGAACGCGTTTAGGGCTAGGTACACTGCCCTTATCTCCAGAACGTTGATCTGAAGGGAGGACTCTGTCAGAGTCCAGGTTCCCTGAGCCCTGTGGTGGAGAAAAAACGCTCCCCACCCTGACAGACTCGCGTCCGTCGTGACCACAGCCCAGGATGGGGGCAGGAAGGATTTTCCCTTCGACAGAGAAGTGGGAAGAAGCCACCACTGAAGAGAGGTTTTGGCTGCCAGAGAAAGGGAGACGTTCCTGTCTAGGGACGTCGACCTCCTGTCCCATTTGCGGAGAATGTCCCATTGGAGTGGACGCAGATGAAACTGCGCAAACGGGACTGCTTCCATCGCTGCCACCATCTTCCCCAGGAAGTGCATGAGGCGCCGCAAGGGGTGTGACTGGGCCCGAAGGAGAGAGCGCACCCCAGCTTGCAGCGAACCCCGTTTGTCCAGCGGGAGCTTGACTATCGCTGAGAGAGTATGAAACTCCATCCCGAGGTAAGTCAGTGATTGAGCCGGAGTCAATTTTGACTTTGAGAAATTGATGATCCACCCGAACCTCTGGAGAGTCTCCAGAGCAACAGCCAGGCTGTGTTGACATGCCACCCGGGAGGGTGCCTTGACCAGGAGATCGTCTAAGTAAGGGATCACCGAGTGACCCTGAGAGTGCAGGACTGCCACCACGGCTGCCATGACCTTGGTGAAGACCCGTGGGGCTGTCGCCAGGCCGAAAGGCAGTGCCACAAACTGAAGGTGTTCGTCCCCAATGGCGAAACGCAGGAAGCGTTGATGCTCTGGTGCGATCGGCACATGGAGATAGGCATCCCTGATGTCGATTGATGCTAGGAAGTCTCCTTGTGACATCGAGGCGATGACAGAGCGGAGAGATTCCATGAGAAACCGTCTGGTGCTCACATGTCTGTTGAGCAATTTGAGGTCCAAAACGGGACGGAATGATCTGTCCTTTTTTGGCACCACGAACAGGTTGGAGTAAAAACCGCGACCACGTTCCTGAAGGGGAACGGGGATCACAACTCCTTCTGTCTTCAGAGTGTCCACCGCCTGAGCAAGTGCATCGGCTCGCTCGGGGGGCGGAGATGTTCTGAAGAAGCGAGTCGGAGGACGAGAGCAGAACTCTATCCTGTAACCGTGAGACAGAATGTCTCTCACCCACCGGTCTTGGACATGTGGCCACCAGGCGTCGCCAAAGCGGGAGAGCCTGCCACCGACCGAGGATGCGGTTTGTGGAGGCTGAAATTCATGATGAGGCCGCCTTGGAGACGGTGCCTCCGGCGGTCTTTGGAGGACGTGACTTAGACCGCCATGTAGAAGAGTTCCTCTGGCCCTTCTGTGGCCTGTTGGACGAGGATGATTGGGATCTGGCTGAGGGTCGAAAGGACCGAAACCTCGCCTGAATTTTCCGTTGCTGAGGTCTGTTTGGCTTGGATTGGGGTAAGGACGAGTCCTTTCCCTTCGATTGCTTAATAATTTCATCCAATTGCTCGCCAAACAATCGGTCGCCAGAAAAAGGCAAACCGGTCAAGAACTTCTTGGAAGCAGAGTCTGCCTTCCATTCGCGTAGCCACATGGCCCTGCGGACTGCCACCGAATTGGCGGATGCTACCGCTGTACGGCTAGCAGAGTCCAGGACGGCATTCATGGCGTATGACGAAAAAGCCGACGCCTTAGAAGTCAAAGACGCTACTTGCGGAGCAGAGGTACGTGTGACCGAATTAATCTCAGACAGACAAGCTGAGATAGCTTGGAGTGCCCACACGGCTGCAAAGGCCGGGGCGAAAGACGCGCCTGTGGCTTCAAAGATGGATTTCATTAGGAGCTCTATCTGCCTGTCAGTGGCATCCTTGAGCGATGAACCGTCAGCCACTGCTACTACGGATCTAGCCGCCAGTCTAGAGACTGGGGGATCCACTTTGGGACATTGAGCCCAACCCTTGACTACGTCAGAGGGGAAGGGGTAACGTGTGTCATTAAGGCGCTTAGAAAAGCGCTTGTCCGGAAAAGCTCTGTGCTTCTGGACAGCATCTCTGAAGTTAGAGTGATCGAAAAAAGCACTCCGTGTACGTTTGGGAAACCTAAACTGGTGTTTCTCCTGCTGTGAAGCCGACTCCTCCACACACAGGTAGAGGCGGGGGAGATAGATCTAGCACCTGGTTGATTGACGCTATAAGGTCATTTACTATGGCGTCCCCATCAGGTGTATCAAGATTGAGAGCCACGTCAGGGTCAGAGCCCTGGGCTGCGACCTCTGCCTCATCCTCCAGAGAGTCCTCAAGCTGAGACCCCGAACCGCGTGATGAAGTCGGGGAAGATTCCCAGCGAGCCCGCTTAGCCGGTCTGGGACTGCGGTCCGTGCCGGAGTCCTTCACGGGATACGTAGGGGCCACCCCAGGAGCATGCTGCGGCACAGACCGAGATGGGCCTGGAGGCGATGACCCCGCAGTGTCCGGGGCCTGTGTAAGGGCCGGTCTGGACTGTAAGGCTTCTAGTATCTTAGCAGACCATTTGTCCATAGACTGAGCCATGGATTGTGAAAGTGACTCAGAGAGTTTCTCAGCTAAAACTGCAAACTCTGTCCCTGCCGTCTGGACAGGGGAGGCCGGCGGTTCTACCTGGGCCGAGGGTCCCACCAGTGCCCGAGGCTCCGGCTGAGTGAATACCCCAGGGTCCGAGCATTGCTCACAGTGAGGGTAGGTGGAACCTGCAGGTAGCATAGCCGCACAAGAGGTACAGGTTGCAAAATAGCCCTGTGTCTTGGAACCCTTGCTCCTTGTGACCGACATGTTGTTCTCTCCTATGAGAGTAATCACAGAGGGTATATAGCAAAGGGCTAAACACTGCGGCTGAACCTAGAAAATGTATACAAATATAATATACAGTTCGGCACCCTAGGGGGACCAGCACCGGGTGACCGGTGTGGCTTACCGACCGCCCAGAGCGGTGTGTGTCCACCAGATTCCCTGCCTTGGGTCTCCCAGAGCTGCAGACAGAAGTCCTCCACCGGCAGAATGTGTTTAAAACATGGCTGCCGGCGTTCTAAGGGGAGGAGGGAGCCGTGGGCGTGCCTCAATAAGTGCGGGAATCTGGTGCCCCAGAGTGATGAGTGAGGGGGGAGGAGGACACCAAAGTATGCTCCAGCCCTCACAGTCGGCGTCAGGCCGACCGTCCCGCCCTTACCCCTGACTGGCAGGCCCGGGGGCGGGAGTTTAATGCACTAGGCCGCAAAAGCCGGGGACTAAATTTAATACCGCGGCCGGCAAGCAGGCGCGGTCGGCGCGGTAGTCCCGGTCTTCACGCAAAAACAGCAGCCGCTGCAGCGTCTGAGACCAAGTGCTCCATGCACCGTCCCCAAGGGGACACAGAGTACCTTCATGATGCAGGGCCTGTCCCTGATGATACTCAGTCTCCTGTCCGTCAGAATCTCACAGGGGCTGCGGAGGGAGCCCGGTCCCAGTGCCTGGATGACCGGTTAGGATCCCACTTCTCCCAGAGCCTCTAAGGGGTGGGGAAGGAAAACGGCATGTGGCTCCAGCCTGTGTACCCGCAATGGGTACCTCAACCTTAACAGCACCGCCGACTTAGTGGGGTGAGAAGGGAGCATGCCGGGGGCCCTGTCAGGGGCCCACTTTTCTTCCATCCGATATAATCAGAAGCTGCTGCTGACTAAAATGTGGAGCATGAGTGAATGTGTGCCTCCTTCAACACAAAGCAAAAAACTGAGGAGCCCGTGATGCACGGGAGGGTGTATAGGCAGAGGGGAGGGGTTACACTTTTTAAAGTGTAATACTTTGTGTGGCCTTCGGAGGCAGAAGCTATACACCAATTGTCTGGGTCTCCCAATGGAGCGACAAAGAAATGTAGTATAGTTCTCCTGATTAGCCATGTCTCTTACCTCATGTGCAGGGCATTGCAGCTTAGATATTCATGGTTACGACCACTAGCAAATAACTAATTTTCACCATGGATACCTAAGCTGCAATGTCTGGCATATGAGGTAAGAGTAAAAGCTAATCTGGAGAACTATACTACTGTATTTTTCAGACTATAAGATGCTACTTACCATAAGAGGCACCACAGGTTTATAAAGCAGAAAATAAAAAAAAACAATTTTCATATAAATTAAAGCTCACCTGGTGGTGTAAAGTAGAGAGGTCATTAGCACTATTTTTAATGTGCTAGGGCAGAATAGGGAGGTAATAAATCTATTGTTCGTGTCTCTTTGCAATGTGTATTGAACACACACACAGCTCTGCTATATGCAAACTACATGTAGATATAGACACATACCACTCTGCTACATGCACATATAGACACATATCACTCTGCTACAAGCACATATAGACAAATACAGCTTAGCTGCATGCAAATATGCACATACTTTACATTACCCCATTTTGCAGTTACACTTACACATATTACTGCACCTTGCAGTCTCCCACACATATACTATACATTATGACATCTTGCAGTTTTTGATAAGGAGCTGAATGGAGGCTGCAGCAGCTGAAGAACCTTCCAGTTTAGGACCTTTCAGGTCATGTGATCAGTTACATGAACTAAAAGGTCCTGCAGTTAAATGGTTAGAAAGTCCTTCAGCCTCCGTTCAGCTCCCGGTAGTTTCCTCTCTTGCTCAGCAGCGATCACATAGATCACTGTGCGGCAGGAGGACAGCTCTCTTTCATCGGGGAGAATGCGGTGTCTGTGTTCTCCTCCATCACAGGAAGCTGTCTCTAAAGTTTAGGACGCACACACTTTTTATCAGTTTTTGTTGTTAAAAAAAAGTCAATCTTATAGTGTGAAAAATATGGTACGAGGCATTTGCTGATATTATTATTACTATATATTGGTATAGGATCTTGGAGATGGGAATATCCCTTTAACAATAAATTTATTCGACTCGTAAACTCAGATTAGCTGGCATTAGTGTGTAGTTAAAAAAAAAAGGTGGGCTGGGGGGAATCTTTCTGCCTCAGGACACTGTTTATCGGCAGCTTATACATACATGCACATAGCATTTTTTCGGTAGGTTTACTTCTCCATCTAAGGGTTCCTTTTTGTTTCTCCCATGCATACGTCATTTTACTATCTGGAGGGGGTCTATCTGGGTATTATACCAGTGATGCATAACTATCTTTTTACCCCCTACCTTAGGAACCAGTTTTATATTAGATCGTTTGACATAACGTATACTTTGATTATTATACTACATCTACCTATTATTGTGTGATCATGCATCATGCCCCTATCAGTGCTCTCTTTTGTATGTTTTTAACCTGATTTTGGTACTCATGGTTAAAAGGAGATTTGTGTATATAATTTCTAATTGGAGGTATTTGCTAATATTTTTAGATTGGCTACATATTGGAATAGGAAATGAGAATACTCCTTTAAGTGCTGGGACACACGTATGCTCCACCCGGACACACGGCCCATGTGAAAACACACACGTGTGTGCAGGCCCATTGATTTTAATGGGTCTACATGTGCCCATGTCTCCAGTATGTGTGAAAACGGAAGTCACACGTACCGGAGACACGGATGTATGAAGGAGGCCTACATTTCTATTTAACATCGCACTCCTGAGTCCTTCCCTGGTGAGAGGGGGGAAATCAGATTAAGTCTGGTCAGGAGCAATGTCAGGACAGTTACTCAGGCATCTCCACCATTAGGAGTGTCCCTGAGATTAGGGATCACATAGGGCCCCTTAGTGTGAGGGACAGCATAGGTGCCCTATCCCTCGTTGTCCAACAAGTCACATTGTGACTATAATATGGAACAGTCCATTTTGAGTTTTTTTTAGTTTTGAAAAAATATTATCATTGGGAGGTTTGTCTAATAAATTGTGGATTTATACAACAACGGCCGATGATTTGAATGTTAACCTCCCTCATTTGCATTGATCATTTAGGAAAATCATAGAAAAATAGCATTTGCATAATAATTTGTAGCATGATGTAAAGAGGATTTTGGGAAATAGATTCTTACAAGGGGTGGCCCGACACCTACAATTTCCTTTCTAAATTTCTATTTTTACACCTCAACCACTTTTGTAATTGGCTTTATTATAAAGTGCGCTACCTTCTTCCTATCTAGCTAATCTCTAAGTGTGGTTTTTTTTAAGCACTTCCTGTGACGTTTTGTTTGAGAGGGTTCTCAAACGAGAAGTTACAGGGGCTGCACTTCCTTCTCTGCAGCGTCTATCGCCCCTCCTGGAACCTGACATCTTCCTGTCCAGCACTGCAATTACTACAGTTTTTTGCATTGCTGCCCTCTAAAGACATCCTGCATCCATGGTGACAGAAGCTGTGGGAAATGTGAGTGCAGCGCCGGCCCTCTGCTGCTATCTCCACAGCTACACTGTGAAACAAGACTTCATCAGGAGGCGGAGATCGAAGCAGTGAGTGACACCAGCGCTGCCCCAAAGCTTCTATCACCAGCCCCTGATGATGATTCCTTTGAGGCCGCTGCTAGAAGCTATGAAGACTACATAAGTAAGGATGGTTGACCTCGGGGAGATCAACATCCAACACCGCGGAGACACCATCACGTGTTTCTCAACGCAGTGACACTAGAACAAGGCCCCCTGGGAAAATGTGCAAAACAAGAATGCCGCGGAGACACCATCACATGTTTCTCAACGCTGGCAGGAAACTAGCCAGGTCTTTCACCGGGAAGGAACAATCACGGGAAGGGCAGTCTCCAGTCAAGGAGACCACTGCCCTTCCCGTGGTTGTTCCTTCCCGGTGAAAGAACTGGCTAGTTTCCTGCCAGCGTTGAGAAACATGTGATGGTGTCTCCGTGGCATGCTTGTTTTGCAGAAGCTATGAAGCAGCGCTGATGTCACTCACAGCTTCTATCTCTGCCCCCTGACAACATCTAATTTCATGTGGGAGCTGCTGCTGTATATAGGAGGCTATATGGGGGCTCCTACTGTATATAGGGGGCTTTGCCACGCTGACTACACCATCTAGGTTTACTGTTAGGCCACTTTGCGTTCCTTTTACGTGGTATATGGTACACAATCTACTAATCACAGTCTGACACATTCATTATAGTTTGAAAAAGGTCTGATGTTAAGACCAAAACATTACAGTATTTTCTACAAATAAAAAACTTTTTTGTTGATCATACTCAATACAGGAGTGCTAATTCTCTATTTAATGTACATAGGAAGCTATGTGGGGGCTCCTACTGTATATAGGAGGCTATGTGGGGGCTCCTACCTGGGTCCAATCATCCAAAGGGGGAGTTCACATACCCAGTAATCATCCGTTTGAAAAAGATCCAGTCGTTTTATTTACTGGATCCATTTCAAACTGTTGCACACCAATGATTTAACAAAAGCATCCAGCAGCAATCAGTTATTTTTTTAGCTGGACTAAGAATTTATGAAGATACCACTATTTTGTCCAGCTAAATAAAAAAAAAATGATTGCTGCTGGATCCATTTGCTAAATTGTTGAAATAAATGTGAACGGATCAAATATAAAGTTGATAACTTCACTGGATCCATTTCCTACTGCTGATTACTGGACATGTGAGCAGTGCAGAGACAGGGAGGCCGGAGGGCTGTGACATACAGAGGCTAGGCTGAAGATACATGTCCTGTGATCATCCGTTAAAACAGATCCTGCAGAGATCCATTGGCAAAATGATGTGTGCCGGATACGTTTAACATGGAATCTATGGAGAATGGATTCAATAACTGTTGCTATTTATCTTCTATTTGTAACGGATCTTGAAAGACAAAAATGGATCCGTTACAAATGCAAGAATAAAAGGACGACTAAATAGCAATCCATTCATGGATCCGTCCTCTATAGACTCTAATGTTAAAAAAAGGATCTGGCGGAAATCAGTTATTTAACAACAGACAAAAGTTGTGTCTGCAGAACTTTTTTCTGCTAACGAATCTCTGCATGATCCGACGATGTGAACTCAGCCGTATGTGGTTTTCATTTATATTACAGGGCTGCCCACCTGAAGCCAGACTCTCCCAGGGATGCCAGGTACTCGAGGAAGATGTCCTCTGTCACTTCAGTGTTTCCGAGGTCTACTACATTGTCGGGTTCCCCCAGCATTGTTCCTCCCTTGGAATAAAGAAAAAAAAATAAATTGAAGGGAAAAATGCATCTGATCTGAATGAAGAACTAGTGTCATTTCAGTCACATTATTGTAGAGTTTTGTTATGTTATATATATATATATGTATATATATATATATATATATATATATATATATATATATATATATCATTTAGAATGTTGTCTGCTTTGCTAAAAGTCTACCGGCATTATATGTGACCTCAGACTTCTGAATCCTAAGGGGTACTTTGCACACTACGATATCGCAGCTGCGATGTCGGTGAGGTCAAATCGAAAGTGACGCACATCCGGCCTCGCTGTCTTCATCGGAGAATGTGAATCCTTTTTGATACGATTAACGAGCGCAAAAGCGTCGTAATCGTATCATCGGTGTAGTGTCCAACATTTTCATAATTTCTCTGCAGCGACAGGTACGATGTTGTTCCTCGTTCCCCTGCGGCAGCACACATCGCTGTGTGAGAAGCCGCAGGAGCGAGGAACATCAGCGTACCAGCGTCACCGCGGCTCACGCCGGCTATGCGGAAGGATGGAGGTGGGCGGGACGTTTACATCCCGCTCATCTCCACCCCTCCGCTTCTATTGGCCGCCTGCCGTGTGACGTCGCTGTGACGCCGCACGACCCGCCCCCTTAAAAAGGAGGCAGGTCGCCGGCCAGAGCGACGTCGCAGGGCAGGTATGTGCATGTGAAGCTGCCGTAGCGGCATGCTACGGCAGCTATCACAAGATATCGCTGCTGCGACGGGGGCGGGGACTATCGCGCTTGGCATCGCTGCCATCGGCTTGCGATGTCGTAGTGTGCAAAGTACCCCTTAGTGTAAGGTGCACACACTGTCAGGATTTTCTGGTATTGACAGTCACATGACCAATTTGCATACTATTAGCCACATCACAACTAGACGTGCTTGGTTCCTCTCAGTACAAGTGAATTGAGAGAAGCCAAGCATGTCTAGCCAGCATGTCACAACATGTATGCAAAACGGATACTTGCAAAACTAGTGAATCCTGACAGTGTGCACAACACATACTGTCAGGATTCTTTAGTATTGACAGTCACATTACCACTTTCCATACTTCTGGCCACACTCCAACTAGATGTGCTCAGCTCCTCCCAGTACAAGTGAATTGGGAGAAGCCAAGCACGTCTAGTCGACATGTGACAATATGTATGTAAAACTGCTGAATCCTGACAGTATGTACCATGTGCTGTCAGGATTCAAACATCCGTAATAACAGAGTGATTGCAGACTTTTTCAGAAAACTGGCAACCCCTTTAACGCTATATGGGAAGAAATTTAAAGAAAACCTGTCATCAGGATCATTAAAAGTATAGGCATAAAGGTGCTATTCTACTGATTATTAGGTAAATTTTAGTTTAGAAATCCACACCCTGGTTGTTCTTCAATGATCATTAGAAGTTGTGGTGCAATAAGCTTTTTGTGCATCGGCATGGGACGGTGGGGCTTGACTGAGAGTGGGGTCTTCAGCTCTGCCACAGCCCCTCAGCTGCCTCTTAGGGTCAAATATTCTTAGTACACTGTGTGCAGAATTATTAGGCAAATGAGTATTTTGATCACATGATACTTTTTATACATGATGTCCTACTCCAAGCTGTATAGGCTGAGAGCCAACTACCAATTAAGTAAATAAGATGATGTGCATCTCTGTAATGAGGAGGGTGCGGTGTAATGACATCAACACCCTATATAAGGTGTGCTTAATTATTAGGCAACTTCCTTTCCTTTGGCAAAATGGGTCAGAAGAGAGATTTGACGGGCTCTGAAACGTCCAAAATTGTGAGATGTCTTTTGAAGCATGATCACCGAACAATCAAGCATTTCATGGCAAATAGCCAACAGGGTCGCAAGAAGCGTGTTGGGCAAAAAAAGCGCAAAATAACTGCCCATGAATTGAGGAAAATCAAGCGTGAAGCTGCCAAGATGCCATTTGCCACCAGTTTGGCCATATTTCAGAGCTGCAACGTTACTGGAGTATCAAAAAGCACAAGGTGTGCCATAATTAGGGACATGGCCAAGGTAAGGAAGGCTGAAAAACTACCAGCTTTGAACAAGAAACAAGATAAAACGCCAAGACTGGGCCAAGAAATATCTTAAGACTGATTTTTCAAAGGTTTTATGGACTGATGAAATGAGAGTGACTCTTGATGGGCCAGAGGCTGGATCAGTAAAGGGCAGAGGGCTCCACTCCGACTCAGACGCCAGCAAGGTGGAGGTGGGGACTGGTATGGGCTGTTATCATCAAAGGTGAACTTGTGGGACATTTTTGGGTTGAGTATGCAGTGAAGCTCAACTCCCGGACCTACTGCCAGTTTCTGGAAGACAACTTCTTCAAGCAGTGGTACAGGAAGAAGTCGGTATCGTTCAAGAAAAACATGATTTTCATGCAGGACAATGCTCCATCACATGCATCCAACTACTCCAGAGCGTGGCTGGCCAGTAAAGGTCTAAAAGATGAAAAAATAATGACATGGGCCCCTTGTTCACCTGATCTGAACCCCATAGAGATCCTGTGGTCCCTCATAAAATGTGAGATCTACAGGGAGGGAAAACAGTACACCTCTCGGAACAGTGTCTGGAGGCTGTGGTGGCTGCTGCATGCAATGTTGATCGTAAACAGATCAAGCAACTGACAGAATCTATGGCTGGTAGGCTGTTGAGTGTCATAATAAAGAAAGGTGGCTATATTGGTCAGTAATTTTTTTGGGTTTTGTTTTTGCATGTCAGAAATGTTTATCTCTAAATTTTGTGCAGTTATATTGGTTTACCTGGTGAAAATAAACAAGTGAGATGGGAATAGATTTGGTTTTTAATAAGTTGCCTAATAATTCTGCACAGTAATAGTTACCTGCACAAACAGATGTCCTCCTAAGATAGCCAAATCTAAAAATAAATCCCACTCCAACTTCCACAAATATTAAGCTTTGATATTTAGGAGTCTTTTGGGTTGATTGAGAACATAGTTGTTGATCAATAATAAAAAAATCCTCTAAAATACAACTTGCCTAATAATTCTGCAGACGGTGTATTTAAAATTTTGCAGCAGTGGCATCTCTTGCACACACTGATCTCCCATTGGCTTTGGTAAAATGGCGCCGGTGTTGGTACGTGCAGATTTAGATCTTGGCTCAATGAGCAGCCGAGATTTCAATCTGTGTATGAACCGCCCCGACACTATTTTACTGAAATCCACTGAAAGGTCAATGCCAGGGAGTGGGTCTAAAACATGGAAAATATCCAAATCTTTAAATTATTTTATTTTTTTGCAATTTTCATTTACACTGAAAAAGTTATTCATGTGTGAATGAGGCCCTAGGGCAGGGGAACCTCCGGCCCGCATGCAGCCTATGATTACATTTCCTGTGGCCCCCGGGCAGATTCCCAGGGACCGCAGTGTTCAGGCGGCGGCTGCATCTTGCTGTCTGCTGGCCCTTTAAACTCTGTACACAATGCACACCCACCAACCTGGAGGGAGCACATACATTTTAAGCTCAACCATGCATACGATAGAGTATTACGTTCTCCCGCTGTCCAATGCCAGCGTGAGGACGTATTTTGTGAATGGGGTAAGTCTGCAATGCGCTCTTGTTTCACAGAAGAGGAGCGGATGCCCCTCCAGCCTCCTCCCCGGGCCTGTGTGTGGGCCCCTCCAGCCTCCTCCCCGGGCCTGTGTGTGGGCCCCTCCAGCCTCCTCCCCGGGCCTGTGTGTGGGCCCCTCCAGCCTCCTCCCCGGGCCTGTGTGTGGGCCCCTCCAGCCTCCTCCCCGGGCCTGTGTGTGGGCCCCTCCAGCCTCCTCCCCGGGCCTGTGTGTGGGCCCCTCCAGCCTCCTCCCCGGGCCTGTGTGTGGGCCCTTCCAGCCTCCTCCCCGGACCTGTGTGTGGGCCCCTCCAGCCTCCTCCCCGGATCTGTGTGTGGGCCCCTCCAGCCTCCTCCCCGGACCTGTGTGTGGGCCCCTCCAGCCTCCTCCCCGGACCTGTGTGTGGGCCCCTCCAGCCTCCCCGGGCCTGTGTGTGCCTCCCCAGGGCTGTATATACCACCAATGATGTTTGTATCCCCCCCCCCCAACTATGTCTGTGCCCTCCAGTGATGCATATGTACTGCCCCGAGCTCGGCTGCAACCGAGCCGCTTGGATCGGGGCTCGCTGGTGGGTGGCTCAAGCGTCTCCGGACCCGGGGGCCCCGTGGTCACCTTCGATCTGAAAGGGGGGCTGGCGCTTTTTTGGGGGGGGGGGACGTAGGTGTACAGCCGGAGCCGTGTTTGAGTTCATGACGCCACCCACGGGATGTGGTGAAGGTAGGTACCACCGCTGCAGTTACGGGTCCTCCTTCGTACTCCTCAAGACTGTATGGTGGGGGAGGGGACTGGGCGTGCCTCTGGGTACTACGGCTCACCCCCCTCTTTACGTCGAGGGCGAACCATCCCCTCAATGTCGGGTGTAGCTCACAAGCTCTCCTGGCTTCAGATCCCGGTCGGGATGACCAACGGGAAGATGCGGGTACACGTCCCTCCGGGACACAAATATTTCCGCTTCCAGGCCCATCCACGGCGGGGGTCAAACTGATGCACCTGGCCTTCAAAGGTCGGGCCCCGCACCTTATAGGTGGCGCTGCGGAGGTTCTCCTTCTCTCAGATGGTCCGGACCAGCACCTCCGCCTTCTTCTTTTCTCGAGCCGCAATCTCCCGGCCCAGCTGGTTCTGCTGCCGCTCCCAGTACGGAGCGCCTGCCTGCTCCGGGTCACTCTGTGCAGGGGTCGGGCCCAGCCGGAGCTCCCCTGTGTCGGCTACGACTGGTACCTTCTGCGTTGGGGAGCCCCGCTGTGTCGTGGCCTGCTCAGCTGCCTTGCAGTGGCAACCCCGCGATGCCTCAGCCGAGGCCTGGGTTTTGGGAGCGGCCAGCTTCGCCTGCTGGGCCCACTTCCGGTCGGCGGCCACCTCCATCTTGGCTGGGCGGACTGCCGGGGCCTTGGGTAGCTGGGACACGACTTCCTCCGGGACTGGCGGGTTCACTCTTGGTCCGGGCACTCTCCGGGGGCCACTCTTCCACGGGAGCGGGATTGGTGCTGGTGGGATGATCGGCCGTCCACGGGCTGCTTCCACAGGCGGGTCCTCACGGGCGGATAGGACGGGCTCCATTGCCGGGGGCAGCGGCAACCAGTACAGGCGGCAACATAGAGGGCAGGGGCAGACCGGGTCCCTCAGCCGTGTAGGCCGGTCCCTCAGGGACATAGGGGCATGGGTCGCTTACCCGCTCCTCCAAGATTGCCTCCACTTCACGTACTCGCACGGCCGCAGCTATTTCCTCCATCTTGGCCACCCACCGCTCCATTAAGAAGCGCACCTGGGCCTGCAGACAGCGGCACATCAGCGTCGTCCGGGCTTCCACCCACGCTGCTGTTCCAGGCGGGGGCTCCGGGACTTCGGGCTTGCCGGACGGGTCAGCCATGTCGCTTTCTCGGGATCCAGGAACCAAAAGGGTAGCAGGGTCCTGGAGTCCCTGCCCTTTATCAGCTCGGTCACATGTCGCTGAATCTTCACCCGCCCCCCCCTTGGTCTTTTGCCGGCACTTCGTTCTTTTCTTTTTGCTGGAAGTCTCGTTTTGCGACTTCCGGCTCACTTTCCGACTGTGTTCCCAGGGGACGGGGCTTCAGCTTTCACGTCCTTTCTGCGGGGAAGATGACTCTGGAAGGAATCTTCGCGCCAAAAGAGGCGGGAAGATGGCGGATTTTCCGAAATTTCACAACGGATCACCGCTGACTTCACTTCAAGGCGCACTTCACTAGGTAAGTGAATGGGTAAGTATCCTGTTCGTGACGCCAGAAGAGTTGATGTGTACCGCCCCGGGCTTGGCTGCAACCGAGCAGCTCGGATCGGGGCTCGCTGGTGGGTGGCTCCAGCGTCTCCGGGGGCCCCGTGGTCCACTTCGATCTGAAAGGGGGACTGGCGCTTTTTTAGGGGGGACGTAGGTGTACGGCCAGAGCCGTGTTTGAGTTCGTGACGCCACCCAAAGGATGTGGTGAAGGTAGGCACCACTGCTGCAGTTACGGGGCACCCGGGGGAGATTGTGATGCAGCAAGTTGTTAACCCCTCCGTGGGCAGGGATGGTGGCCCCGGGACCCGTTGGGGGAGCTTTGGCGGTGCAGGGAGATGGGCGGCCGGGGGGCACTGGTGTACTCACTATTGGAATGAAACACTCGAGTCTCTGGTAAACCAAGATGATGGTGGTCGGTGCCCGCAGCCGGCTGCAGTCTGGTCCCCCACCCGGTTGGTGGTCTCTGCCTTTTTCCTGCACCGTGTTGTGTATCTGTGGAATGCCTGCGCTTCAGTGATGGTAGTCCGTTCCCCGGCTTCGTGGATGTCGGGAGAGCCCTTTTGCCCACAGACGCTGGCCCGTGGGATCTCTCTGCCTGTGCGGTGGCTTTCTATCTCCCTCGTTGGGCTGTTGTCTTCAGTTGGGACTTTGGGTGGGAAAGGACTTATAGTCCAGACCGCAATCAGTTAATTAACTCGGTCCAGTGGTTTCTGGACCTCGTTTCAGGGTCTGAGTACCCCCCTTTGTGCTCCAGTTTTCGAGTCAGTTCCTCGGGTCGGTACCGGCGGGCCACTACCCTGTCCCAGTCCACCACGGTTCCACCGAGCCGTCTTCCCGGCTCCTGCAGGCTGAGGCCACCGCTTGCCTCTTAGCCAAAGGTGCCCGGGCTCCAACCCCGTAACCTGTCAGTCTGTCACAGGCCTGTCACACAGGCCTGACCTCCTCTACTCAACTCTCAAACTGATCTGACTGTGTTTCCTGCCTCAGGCTCTCTGAACTCCTTGGTGGGCGTGCCAACTGCCTGGCTCCGCCCCCTGGTGTGTCCATCCAGCACTGAGAGAGGTGATTAAGGTTTAATGGTTGGCGGATGACAACTTTTTAGGGGACTGGTGTTGTGCTGGGCCCTATCTGTGACTACCTGGCTAGTCCAGGGCGTCACATATATATCCCCAGTGATGTCTGTACTCTTTAGTGATATTTATGCCCTCCAGCTTCCCTAGTGATGTATATTCCTCCCAGCCCTCCCCAGTCATGTATATGCCCTCAATGTCTACTGCGAGGGCTATGTTCCCCAGCCCTCCCCAGTGATGTATATTCCTCCCAGCCCTCCCCAGAGATGTATATTCCTCCCAGCCCTCCCCAGTGATGTATATTCCTCCCAGCCCTCCCCAGTGATGTATATTCCTCCCAGCCCTCCCCAGTGATGTATATTCCTCCCAGCCCTCCCCAGTGATGTATATTCCTCCCAGCCCTCCCCAGTGATGTATATTCCTCCCAGCCCTTCCCAGTGATGTATATTCCTCCCAGCCCTCCCCAGTGATGTATATTCCTCCCAGCCCTCCCCAGTGATGTATATTCCTCCCAGCCCTCCCCAGTGATGTATATTCCTCCCAGCCCTCCCCAGTGATGTATATTCCTCCCGGCCCTCCCCAGTGATGTATATTCCTCCCAGCCCTCCCCAGTGATGTATATTCCTCCCAGCCCTCCCCATGTGATGTATATTCCTCCCAGCCCTGCCCCTGTGATGTATATTCCTCCCAGCCCTGCCCCTGTGATGTATATTCCTCCAAGCCCTGCCCCTGTGATGTATATTCCTCCCAGCCCTCCCCAGTGATGTATATTCCTCCCAGCCCTGCCCCTGTGATGTATATTCCTCCCAGCCCTGCCCCTGTGATGTATATTCCTCCAAGCCCTGCCCCTGTGATGTATATTCCTCCCAGCCCTCCCCAGTGATGTATATTCCTCCCAGCCCTCCCCAGTGATGCACTGTATATTCCTCCCAGCCCTCCCCAGTGATGTATATTCTTTCCAGCCCTCCCTTGTGATGTATATTCCTCCCAGCCCTCCCCTGTGATGTATATGTCTTCAATTTCTATTGTGATGTATATGCCCTCAGCAGTCCCATCCGACAAACCTGGTAAAGCAGTTGTGAGAAGCAACAAGATCAATATCGTCTAATATCACAGCCGCACCAAAAACAAGAAGCTCCAGCTGCCACAGTGAGTTAATTGTTTTACTAAATATAGCAGGGTAAATTTCAAGTTGATAATTTTGTGTGGCCCCTGAATGATGGTAGAAATTTCCAAATGGCCCCCGGAAGAAAAAAAAAATTCCCGCCCCTGACCTAGGGTGTACATTTCCTTTTTTATGATTTAGGCTGGTTTCACACTACGTTTATTTAACATCCGTCCATAACGTTTTTTTAGCGGAAAAGCGGATCCAGTGCAAATGCGTTTTCATTTCAATGCATTTGCAATGGACTCGCGTTAACATCCGTTCACCTGCGTTTGCGTGCGTTATAGTGAGGATCCAGCGACTTGCAGTTTTTTAACATGTTTCAAAAACGCTACTTGTAGCGTTTTTGAGCTGCGTCCAAATACTGCAAATTGCTGGATCCTGACTAAACAGCACGCGAACGCAGGTGAACGCTGGCGTGCTGATAGACAGGATCCTGCTTTTGTACTGAGCATGCCCAGAAAGTACTGAGCATGCCCAGAACCAGTCTCGCGTGATCTGTCTCTCTCTCTCCTCCTCCCTCCCTCCCTCACCCTCTCTCTCTCTCTCTCTCTATGTCTTTCCCCCTTCCTCCCCTTCCTCTCTCTCCCACCTGAGAGCTGCGGACACTCGTAACCAAGGTAAATATCGGGTAACCACTTCTCTTAGTTACCCGATGTTTACGTTGGTAACGTGTGCAGGCAGCCGGCTCCTAGCAGCTGCAGACACTCGTAACCAAGATAAATATCGGGTATCCAAGGCTGATGTTTACCTTGGTTACCAGCGTCTGCAGCTGTCAGAAGCCTCCTCCCAGTCTAGCTCCCCTCACTCCCGATCACATGACTCCAATGCCCGCCCCTAAACATCCAGTGCAGGATCCTGCAAAATAACATATGCGTTTGCATACGTTATTTGCTGTAAAAGCAGGATCCGTATTTCCGCTAAAATAACGTTAAGGACGGATGTTAAATAAACGTAGTGTGAAACTAGCCTTACATAATCACTGCAACGTTAAAAAAAAGAAACCAACCAAAAAAACAAGACAATTATGACTTTTCACCAATTATTAAAACTTTTCAGTCAGCCCTTACCGGCACACAACTAGTGATGCCGCCTCCACCATAGAAGAATTCCTCTTTAAATACAATAACAGAGGTGTGCCTGAAAAACAAAAGCAACAATTATCCATGGCCTGTAGTGCGGAGTGACGTCTCAATTTTCCCTCAGTTTAAACTCTTTACGATGACTTGTACAACTTTCAGTTTCTGTGTACAACTTCCTGGATGACTATAGCTGCAAAGTCATGATCGGCCTCCTCTTCCAACACTAAGAAGTGCTCCCCCTGCTGGACACTGCGCTCACAGCAGGGAAGTGGATTTCATGATAGTTCTTCATAGGTCATCAAAAATAAATAAATAAAATGGACCTTTATTTTGTAAATAGAATGAACATGAATAATACATTCCCGCAGCCCCTCATTCACGACCAGTGGCCTGTCTGCAGTGTATGTGCCGGGGGTCCTGGGCTAGGGGGCCGCCATCTCTGAGGATAATCACCTCTTCTTATTGTCTTCACTTATACCTGGGGAAGGGTACAGTGCCCAAAATGTTGCTGGATTGTGGCAAATTAATAATCTGCAGTGTCAGAGTTTGGATCTGGGAATACACTCGAGAATGATGGCTGGCTTTCAGGCATAACCTGTGTCATTTGCAGACATGTTCTATACTTCTTGAGTCTTTATTATTTTTTTTACTTTTTTTTTTCCATTGTAAATATACTTTGCAATGAAATCTATGACCAGGGATTTACTGCGATGGGATTTTATACACCTATTCCTTCCCTGTCTGTACAGGAGCTCTCCTTCCTCCCCCTACATTCTCCATAGATGTTAATGGGAGCTGTAATCTGATTCTTCAGTGAGCCTGCGGTCTGTTTTGCTTTAGCTGAGACCGTTTTCATATTTATTTTTATTCACAGTACCTTTCCACATGTATATTTTGGATCAAGCCCCTGTCACTTTTACAAGCACCTCCAATGTTCTTTTACATGTTGGAAAATGGATTGTGACTTGAAGGGACTGATCAAGAGATGAAAAATAGCCAGTTTTACTCTTATTTTATTCCCACTGCTCCAGATTTTTTTTAAAGGGAAGCTGTCACCAGGTTTTTCCCTTATAACCTGCGGCCACCATCAGTGGGCTCTTATATACAGGATTCCAGAATACCTGGTGACAGGTTCCTTTTATATCCACCATACTGTTCCAGAGATATGGGCTATTATACTTGGTGCTAAGGTGTATGGTCCTTGCAGGAGGTGTGGCTCACAGGATCCTCAGGGGCGTGTCTGACAGGATCCTCAGGGGCAGGCTATAGGCTGCTCTGCAATGTTTTCCTCTGTGAGCCAGACCCCCTGGGTGTAGCCTACAAAAAGTAAGACAAGATAAAGAGCCCAGATCTTTGGATCTGTATGGGGAACAGCAAGGATAAATATGAGGAAAAATTGGCCACTTTTCACCTGGTGAGATGTCCTCTTTAAATGGGTAGATCCTGCGGTTTACCTGACATCTGCCACCTACTGCACCACATAGCACCTGGCAGAGTAGCGGGGTCATGTCTCAGCTTATCTGTATTACACCTGGCACCGCCGGTATTCCCACAGGATCTGGCAGCAGCACAAGCAGGATGGGGGGGGCAGCAGTACCACCACAGGCAGGAAGGGGGGGCAGCAGCACCAAAGGCAGGATGGGGGAGCAGCACCAAAGGCAGGATGGGGGGGGGGGCAGCAGCACCAAAGGCAGGATGGGGGGCGGGCAGCAGCACCAAAGGCAGGATGGGGGGGGGGGGGCGGGCAGCAGCACCAAAGGCAGGATGGGGGGGGAGGCGGGCAGCAGCACCAAAGGCAGGATGGGGGGGGGGGGGCGGGCAGCAGCACCACAGGCAGGATGGGGGGGGGGGCGGGCAGCAGCACCAAAGGCAGGAATGGAGGGGGGGGGGCAGCAGCACCAAAGGCAGGAATGGAGGGGGGGGGCAGCAGCACAGGCAGGATGAGGGGCGGCAGCACAGGCAGGATGAATGGCGGCAGCACAGGCAGGATGAGGGGCGGCAGCACAGGCAGGATGAGGGGCGGCAGCACAGGCAGGATGAGGGGCGGCAGCACAGGCAGGATGAGGGGCGGCAGCACAGGCAGGATGAGGGGCGGCAGCACAGGCAGGATGAGGGGCGGCAGCACAGGCAGGATGAGGGGCGGCAGCACAGGCAGGATGAGGGGCGGCAGCACAGGCAGGATGAGGGGCGGCAGCACAGGTAGGATGAGGGGCGGCAGCACAGGTAGGATGAGGGGCGGCAGCACAGGTAGGATGAGGGGCAGCAGCACAGGTAGGATGAGGGGCAGCAGCACAGGTAGGATGAGGGGCAGCACAGGCAGGATGAGGGGCAGCACAGGCAGGATGAGGGGCAGCACAGGCAGGATGAGGGGCAGCACAGGCAGGATGAGGGGCAGCAGCACAGGCAGGATGAGGGGCAGAAGCACAGGCAGGATGAGGGGCAGCACAGGCAGGATGAGGGGCAGCACAGGCAGGATGAGGGGCAGCACAGGCAGGATGAGGGGCAGCACAGGCAGGATGAGGGGCAGCACAGGCAGGATGAGGGGCAGCAGCACAGGCAGGATGAGGGGCAGAAGCACAGGCAGGATGAGGGGCAGCACAGGCAGGATGAGGGGCAGCACAGGCAGGATGAGGGGCAGCAGCACAGGTAGGATGAGGGGCAGCACAGGCAGGATGAGGGGCAGCACAGGCAGGATGAGGGGCAGCACAGGCAGGATGAGGGGCAGCACAGGCAGGATGAGGGGCAGCAGCACAGGTAGGATGAGGGGCAGCAGCACTGGCAGGATGAGGGGCAGCAGCACTGGCAGGATGAGGGGCAGCACAGGCAGGATGAGGGGCAGCACAGGCAGGATGAGGGGCAGCACAGGCAGGATGAGGGGCAGAACAGGCAGGATGAGGGGCAGCACAGGCAGGATGAGGGGCAGCACAGGCAGGATGAGGGGCAGCACAGGCAGGATGAGGGGCAGCAGCACAGGTAGGATGAGGGGCAGCAGCACTGGCAGGATGAGGGGCAGCAGCACTGGCAGGATGAGGGGCAGCACAGGCAGGATGAGGGGCAGCACAGGCAGGATGAGGGGCAGCACAGGCAGGATGAGGGGCAGCACAGGCAGGATGAGGGGCAGCACAGGCAGGATGAGGGGCAGCACAGGCAGGATGAGGGGCAGCACAGGCAGGATGAGGGGCAGCACAGGCAGGATGAGGGGCAGCACATGGGGCACACACCAGATACATCTATGTAGTGACAGTGAACAGGCTGGCAGTCAGCAGAGCCGGAGCCATACAGAGAGGAGGACACTTACCAGATCCCTTCCAGCTGTTTACCTAGAAGAAGGAGAACACACGGTCAGTGATCGGCTATATCGCTCCCTGATTTCTAGGCTTGCCCGCACCTGACTGACCAGCAGGTGGCAGCACCGAGCAGCACGACCAGCAGTCAGCGCTCATCACATCACCTGTCCCCGGAGAAATCCATCCATGACATATACAGGCGCCATGCCCCCGCACTACTTACCGAGCATGACCGGGCTGAGCCGGCGAGCCAGGCCCCGCGACAGGTCGTACACGTAGAGCTGCACAGGCTGGGGGCTGCCGGTATCTTCCATGGTATCTCTGCAAATCCTCACTGTCACCGCGGGCCGGGTACACCGTCTGACAGCCCGGTACCACAGGGCGAGCTTACTCTGTGCGAGACACGCCCACTGCGGTGAGCACAGCCAATCACAAAGGCTAGCAAGAATGCCACAGCACGCAAACCGGAGGATGCCGAACACTTTCCTGTAGGACACGCCTATTTGCTATGTCACGACCAATCAGGAAGGCGATGTGTCAGGAGCCAAACATGCTGATGCATCATACCACGCCCCTTGTTAATCGTACCACGCCCCCTGGTGCTGTCGCGGGGTAATGACGTGTCTGCTGGAAGTTATTGAGTTCGTTCAGGAAGAGACACGTCCGCGTACAGGAGGTGTTGTGTCCTCTCCGAGGTACCGTACCCGGGACCGAGTCTCTGTTATCTGGGAGCGGCTGGTGCTGTCACCGCTGCTCGGGCTCCTGTGCGCGGATAACTGTGTAATGTGACAGAACGGAGCGGCCAGTGCTGCAGGGACATGGGGCGATCTGCGGCTCGTGTGTTCATAGTGGCTGGGCGGACAGAGCACAATGGCGGGAGTAATCCGTTACAGCGGATCCTGTAGAGATCCGACAGCAAAATAGTTCTGCAGACACAACTTTTATGACTGTTTTGAATGAACTGATTTCAGGTGGATCCGTTTTTTTTTTAATAACATTGGAGTCTATGGATAACGGATCCGTTAACAGATTGCTATTTATCTTCTATTTAAGGCTAGGTTCACATTTCCGTTGTTTAGGATCAGTCACAATCCGCGGCTCGGATAAACAACGCAATCCGTTTGGCAGATTCCGTTGCTTCCCATAGACTTGTATGAGCGGCGGATTGTGACTGATGACGCTGCGTTGCATCCGCTGCGCATCAGTTGTTTACTGACTGACCGTCGGGCAGGACGGACGCAGCATGCAAAGTTTTTTGTTGCGGCAAAAAAAAATGCACCCCTCAGGATTCTGTTGGAATCCGTCAGGAGTCATACTGCAAGTCTATGGTGTAGGATTCCGTTATCCTGCGTCATGCAACGGATTCCAGTGCAGAAATCCATCACGTTTTACTGAGCATGCCCAGCAGAACGTCCAAAATCATGTAAAATCAGTTCCTCTCTTCCCCTCACCCCCTCCCCATGCAGGTTTTAGGCTATGTTCCCACGTGTGTGCGCTCTGCACCGCAGCGTAACGTCACTGCATGTACGCTTCAGAGCGCAACTGAAAAGCTCCGTTCTGAAGCTTCGGTGACTGCAGAATTCGTGCGTTCTTGATGCTGCCTCTGCCATAGACAGAGCGGGGGCTGCATGCAAAGCGCATAAAAGAAGTGACATGTTGCTTTTTAGAACGCAGCGCTTCAGCAGTAGCCAAATCGCTGCGTTCTAATACGCCACGTGGGCATAGATTAGGCACAATCTTCAGATTGTGCTGGGGACGCAGGACGCATGCAGGTACGCTGCGGTGCAGATCGCAGCGTAACTGCATGAAAATACGCCACATGGGCACATAGCCTTAAACTGAAATTATTGGCTTTTCAGAGTGATCAGCTGATTGTTCTCTCTCATCAGAATCCACTTTCTCATGACAAGAAATTCCATTTTTTGTCACCCGTTGTACAAAGCATCAGTCAGAAGCGTTAAGCAACGCAGGTGACTAATGCCAAAAAACCCCGGAAATGTGAGCATAGCCTAAAACGGAGTCTGTAAGAAAAAAATGGATCCATTGCAAATGAAAGAAAACGGATCTCCATAGACTCCCATGTTAAAAAAAAAAAAAAAAAAATCTGAGCTCCATCAGAAAGCAGTTATTAGATGGTCAAATAAAATGGTTTGCACAATGGATTGCTGCTGGATCCGTCCTAACAGACGATTACTGGACGTGAGCTGAGCCTATGGGTACAGAAATAAAGAGGCTAATGAGAATCCTCCATATGAAAGGACGTACCGAGACTGAGCAAAAGGAATGTAACACACTGCACCAAAAGTATACAGCGCAGGGTTCCTCAATATGTTAGAGGTGGAATGGACGTGGACTATATATAGATTACACCGGAGTGAGCACTTCCCATATGAACAGGTGTATATTATATTCACTGTACCACTTAGGTGGGGAATGAATGTGAACTATATGTAGATAATAGGGAAATGCACATATACCCCATATAACCAGGTGTATATTTTATTCCCTGTGCTTGTTAGGTGGGGATTGAACATGGAATATATGTAGATTACAGGAGAATGAACATATATCTCATATAAACAGGTGTATATTATATTCCCTGTACTTAGGTGGGGAATGAACGTAAAATATATGTAGATAATAGGGAAATGCACATATATCCCATATAAACAAGTAAATATATTTCCTGTGTTTGTTAGGTGGGGAATGAATGTGAAATATATGTAGATAATAGGGAAATGAACATATATCCCATATAACCAGGTGTATATTATATTCCTTGTGCTTGTCAGGTGGGCAATGAACACAGACTATATGTCGATTACAGGGGAATGAGCACATATTAAATATAAAGAGGTGTATTTGGGAATGTACATGAAATATGTGCAAATTATAGAGAAATGAACATAAATTCCATATAAACAGATGCATATTCCCTGTGCTTAGATGGGGAATGAACATAGAGTATATGCAATATACTGTATATGGGATATGTGTTTCTTTCCCTCTAACCTGCGCATAATTCATCTTCAATCCCCACCTAACAAATGGGATATGTGTTCATTCCTCTGTAATCTACATATATTCCATGTTAATTCCTCACCCAACAAGCACAGGGAATATAATTTTCACCTGTTTATATGGAACATGTGGTGATTTCCCTGTAATCTGTATATTGTATAATCAATGTTCATTCCATGGCTAAGATGTCCAGGAAACCTCTTATACCTCTGTATATTTTACACCAATAAATTATGTTCATTTTTTCTGTACATCCGCTATATGAACAATGTGCAGATTACAGAGGAAAGGGTGGAAACACATCTATGCGAGTAAAATCGGTCCGACTGGACTGAAAAAAACTCGGCTGATTTTAGTTCACGTTAGGTGCGAGTGCAACGCAAGTGCGATGCTATTTCTGAATAAATTAATGATTTTACTAGCGTGTGTAATGCGTGTGTAATGCGTATTTTTTACTATGTCATCTGCCATTCAGCGCTGTTACATGGCCGCTGACAGCAGACACAGACAGCCATGTAGCAGAGCTGAATGGCAGATGACAGCAAACCTACAGACAGAGCCGCACAATCAGAATGAACTCGGGTGAACTTCACCCGACTTCATTGTCATGCTGTGGCTCTGTCTGTGCCGCGTCCTGATTAGCGGTCACCAGTGAAGGGCTCACCGGTGACCACTAATCCCCCGAGTGACTGAAGTTAGCAGCCCTCTCTCATACTCACCGATCCCCGGCGCCGCGCTGCACGGCATTCACACTGCTCCGGCGGCTTTTACTATTTTGAAAAAGCCGGCCGCTCATTAAACAATCTCGTATTCCCTGGTTTCCCCGCCCACAGGCGCCTATGATTGGTTGCAGTGAGACACACCCCCACGCTTAGTGACAGGTGTCTCACTGCAACCAATCACAGCAGCCGGTGGGCGGGTCTATACTGTGCAGTGAAATAAATAATTAAAAAAAATGGCGTGCGGTCCTCCCCAATTTTAATACCAGCCAGGTAAAGCCATACGGCTGAAGGCTGGTATTCTCAGGATGGGGAGCTCCACGTTATGGGGAGCCCCCCAGCCTAACAATATCAGTCAGCAGCCGCCCAGAATTGCCGCATACATTATATGCGACAGTTCTGGGACTGTACCCGGCTCTTCCCGATTTGCCCTGGTGCGTTGGCAAATCAGGGTAATAAGGAGTTAATGGCAGCCCATAGCTGCCAATAAATCCTGGATTAATCATGTCAGGCGTCTACGAGACACCCTCCATGATTAATCTGTAAGTTACAGTAAATAAACACACACACACATGAAAAAAATCATTTATTAGAAATAAAAAACACAAACAAATTCCCTCATCACCAATTTAATCAGCCCCAAAAAGCCCTCCATGTCCGGCGTAATCCACGGACCTCCAGCGTCGCTTCCAGCTTTGCTGCATGGAGGTGACCGGAGCTGCAGCAGACACCGCCGCTCCTGTCACCTCCAAGCAGCAACTGAGGTGAGTAGCGCGATCAGCTGAGCTGTCACTGAGGTTACCCGCTGTCACTGGATCCAGCGGTGGCCGTGATTAACCTCAGTGACACCTCAGCAGATCGCGCTACTCACCTCAGTTGCTGCTTGGAGGTGACAGGAGCGGCGGTGTCTGCTGCAGCTCCGGTCACCTCCATGCAGCAAAGCTGGAAGCGACGCTGGAACATCCAGGATTACGCCGGACATGGAGGGCTTTTTCGGGCTTATTAAATTGGTAATGAGGGAATTTGTTTGTGTTTTTTAATTCTAATAAATGATTTTTTCGGGTGTGTGTGTTTATTTACTGAAACTTACAGATTAATCATGGAGGGTGTCTCATAGACGCCTGACATGATTAATCTAGGATTTAGTGGCAGCTATGGGCTGCCATTAACTCCTTATTACCCCGATTTGCCAATGCACCAGGGTAAATCGGGAAGAGCCGGGTACAGTCCCAGAACTGTCGCATCTAATGTATGCGGCAATTCTGGGCGGCTGCTGACTGATATTGTTAGGCTGGGGGGCTCCCCATAACGTGGAGCTCCCCATCCTGAGAATACCAGCCTTCAGCCGTATGGCTTTACCTGGCTGGTATTAAAATTGGGGGGGACCGCACGCCATTTTTTTAAATTATTTATTTATTTATTTCACTGCACAGTATAGACCCGCCCACCGGCTGCTGTGATTGGGTGCAGTGAGACACCTGTCACTCAGCGTGGAGGCGTGTCTCACTGCAACCAATCATAGGCGCCTGTGGGCGGGGAAAGCAGGGAATACGAAATTGTTTAATAAGCGGCCGGCTTTTTCACAATAGTAAAAGCCGCCGGAGCAGTGAGAAAGCCGTGCAGCGCCGCGCCGGTGATTGGTGAGTATGAGAGAGGAGGGGAAAATGACCAACAGACTGTGAGAGAGGGACAGACAGACAGAGAGACCGACAGAGAGAGAATAGAGACCGAGAGGGAGAGACCGACTGACAGAGAATAGTGATTGACAGACATTGTGAGACATCACTCGTTTCCAGTGTTTTAGGAAACATGCGAGAAATGTATTTAGAAAATCGGATGTCACTAGGATGGTGTGAATGCCGTCCCGTGACATCCGATTATTTACACGCTCCCATAGACTTGCATTGGAGAGACTCGCAGTAGAAACTCGCAAAAAAGCAGCATGCTGCGATTTTTTTCTCGGTCCGATTTGGACTGAGAAAAAAATCGCAGATGAGAGCTGAATCATTCACTAACATGTGTCCGATTCCAATGCGAGATTTTCTCGCATTGCTCTACTGCGAGAAACTCGCAAGTGAGAAGCAGCCCAAAGGACACACCGGGTGTACTGTATATTGTATTCACTGAGCATAGTAGGTGGGGAATGAACATAGAATGCGTGCTGAATATACATGAAAGGACACGTATCACGTGCATTGCTGGTGGAGATTTTGGACTCCAGTTCATGCAATGGTTTGCTTTTGTTCTTATTGGAATGTGCACATTGTAGATTCAGATTGACGGCAGCAAAACCTCAAAGGAACATATGGAAACGAGTAAAAAAAACGTATGAAACAAACGAGGAAGTGTGGTACATCTTATACTCCTCCTTTTACTCTGATAACATCTTTACACCCATCAGGTATGACTCGTCAATCGTTCATGTGTGGAATCACTGACATCAGAAAGGTCTTGTGACCATGGGACGTGCTCTGCAGAGGCAGTGTTGGTGCACAGTTCCATGCAACCATTCTAAGGCAGAATATGGCAATATCCATTCAACTAAGTAACAAAAAACAACACTCCATTACTTTAATACATGAAGATCCATCATTCTGGAAAATTCTTAGAATTTTAAAGGTATCCTTAAAGGAAACCTGTCAGGTCATGTATGTGCTCTAACCTACAAACAGGGTGATGTGTGCCTAGCCATCCCTGTGTTGTAATACTGTGTAATGTGCATGTATAAAATGTGTTTTATTACTTATGTGTACCCTATGTAAATGAGGAGGGTCTCTAGCCCCATGGGCGTCGCATCACCCTGTGGGCGTGATACCATGGATTTATTTGAGCGAAGTGACCATCGCTACTTGAGATCTCGCGATACGTACTTACCATTTTCGCAGCCTTGTTATCCGGTTGCTTGCTTCTCATCTTCAGAAGCGCTCGGCACATGACCGGAACCACAGGAGTCTTCTGAGCATGCGCAGAGCGTGTCTGAAGACGAGAAGCAAGCACCCGGACATCAAGGCTGCTGGAATGGTAAGTGCGCACACGCGGGATCTCAAGTAGCGACGGTCACGTTGCTGATGTAAATACATGTTAACGTTCCCACAGGGGCAGGATACCACAGAAAACATGCAAACACCAACAGGGTGATGCGACGCCCAAGGGGCTACAGACCCTGCTCATATACATAAGGTACACATAAGTAATAAAACACATTTTTATACATGCACATTACACATTATTACAACACAGGGATGGTTAGGAAGGGGTTACTAGGCCACATATCACACTGTAGGTTAGAACACATAAATGACATGACAGGTTCCCTTTAAGTAAAGTCATGATTGACATAAATCACTATGAGTACTTTCATGAAGACCGCCCCAGAATAGAAAGACGAAGAATTACCTCTGCTGCAGAGGATAAGTTCACCAGAGTTATTATCCTCAGAAATGGCAGATTGACAGCCCCTCAGATAACAACCCTCATAATTGATGCACAGACATCATATAGCAGACATATCTCAACATTAACTGCCCAGGGGAGACTGTGAGAAGCCTTTATGGTCAAATTCTTACAAATAAGCTAATTCTGAGGACTGCAGACAGAAAAAAAGAGCCTTGCTTCGGTGAGCTAGTATAGAGACTTGATGTTACATCAGTAGAAATCTGTACTGTGGTCTGATGAGTTTGAAGGTGGGATTTTTGGTACCAACCACCATGTCTTTATGACATGCAGAAAAGGTGAGTGCATGGTTCCTACATGTGTGATGCCCATCATGACGCATGGTGTGGGGGTGCTTTGCTCACATCACTGATGGTGATTTTTTTTCCAAATATGATGGCATGTTGTTGCCTTCAATCTGGTTTGCACTTAGTGAGTCCATCATTTGTATTGCAAGAGGACAATGACCCGAAACACCTCCAGGCTATGTAAGGACTCAATGACCAAGAAGGAGAGGGATGCAGCACTTATCCCATGACATGGCACAATCTCCTGACCTCAATCCAATTGAAATGGTTTGGGATGAGTGAGTTGGACACAGAGTGAAGGTAAAGCAGCCAACAAGTGCTCAGCACCTCTGGGAACTTCTTCACAACTGTTGGAAGCCATTGGATGGGACTATGAGATGAAGCTGCTTGAGAGAAAACCTAGGGAATGTAAACTGTAGAGATAAAGGGAAATCTAAGGCTTAATTTCTAGTCTATTTCACACTTCTTTTTTTACTCCTAGTGCTTTAGTGGTTTTGCCGCCTTCAGTCTGAATTTACAATGTGCACATTCCAAAAAGAACAAGGTGCATACACAGGTGTATCCAAACATTTGACTGGTACTGTATGGAAAAAGATGCAATTTGAGATTTTTTTTCCCCTTTAGATAGAGAGCATAGAGAAAGTAATGCAAAATAAACACTTATCCCATATAAAAGGATATTGACTTCCCTGTGATTGCTTACATAGCGAATGTATGGAATATAGGAATATTATAGTGACATGTACACATTCCATATTATTTATGCTGGTCAATAAATGTTATATCTTGTATATTAGTGGAATAAAGGGAAGCTGACCGCTGATACATGCCCACGCTTTGGTCAGCAAGTGTCAGTGGCTGTATGATCACAGCCAGGTATGTTTAGCGCTGAAACTCTGGGGCGTTTCAGAGAAAAGCATAGTTCAATAGCCACCGGGGACTGAGTTGCACGGTAGACTAGTCAGACAGGCGGATCCCCAGCTGTATCTCCCTGCCCACTGACAGTAACTGACAAGTCTCTGCCTATGTGTGCGCGTGTAGGCAGAGGCCTGTCACTCCAGGGCAGCAGGCGGAGAGAAGCCACCGGGTACCCGCCTGGCCAACTAGCTTACAGCTCAACTCAGTCCCTGGTGGCTATTAGACTGTTTTTGACCAAAACGCCTTTCAGAATCAAACATACCTGGCTGTGATCAAACAACCCATTTTTTGGGCAGCAGGAATCAGCTGTCAGGCTCCTTTTAAAGCACTAATTGGCAGAGATACTATGCTATAATATAGGGCATGTGGGTAAGACCACACCTTTTAACCTTTTACTGACAGATAACTGCTCCCTGATTTGATGTGAGCTAAGAAAATGAGCTTGCATCCCTGCTGGCAGATGATGGCTGTTATATGCAGCCATCATCGGCCCCTACTAGACGCACATGGGGCAGATCTCTGCCCTCGGCTGATGACCTGATAAATGCTGCTGCCTACCTTTGACAGTGGAAATGACAGTGCGCTGTTCTATCTGCCCATCAGTGCTCCTGCAACCAGTTTGCAGGGGGCCGTGACAGTCAGGCGTCTGCTGAAGACCCCTGGTTCTGTCATGACGGTACTCCTGTGAAAGCCAGCCTGTTGCTGGCACTCATAGGAGACTGTGATTTCTTTATCGTTCCTATGGGAGACCCAGACCATGGGTGTTTAGCTTCTGCCTCCGGAGGACACACAAAGTACTACACTTAAAAGTGTAGCTCCTCCCTCTGAGCTTATACACCCCCTGGAGAACCAGATCTAGCCAGTTTATCGCTTTGTGTTCAGGAGGCATACATCCACACATGCATTCTCATCTGATTTTTGATTTTTGGAAAGAGTTTGAAGAAAAGCGGGTCCAAGTCTGGACTCCCGGCATGTCCCTTCTCACCCCACTGTGTCGGTGGTGTTGTTAAGGTTGATTTCCTAGGCTGGAGCCTTACATGCCGCGCTCCTTCACCATCCCTCCTGGGCTCTGGCTTGAAGTGGGAGCCAGCACGGTTCTCCATGCTTGGCAGGAGACCGGTCTCCATCCGCAGCCCTTCAGGACCCTGCTGGACCGGAGCACTCATCCCCAGGGACTTGGAACCCTGCGTCTCAGCAAGCTAAGTACCTGAGACGTTTATATATTGGGGGTCCCTGTACTTTATTGTTGTGGGAGAGTGTGCTGATTGTGTTTTATGACATTTCCGGCGGGTTCTCTGGCTGTCGCCTGAGAACCGCGCCGATGGTGCCTGCACGCCGGCCGCGCCGCTCAAATTTAGGCCCCGGCTTCGCCGGAGGCCTAGTTTCGGTTTCACTGCCCTCGCATGTCAGTCATGCAGAGGGACAGGCTCGGCTCCGCCCGGCGGCCGTTCTGCACAGGGGAGGGACACTCCTCACTGCAGTGTATGTCCCCTCCCCTGTAGGTCTCTATGGCCCTCCAGATCCCGCTCCTCAAGCAAGTCCCGCCCCCTCTCTTCGCTCCGGCGGCCATTTTCTCAGCGTTCTCTCTGCATTGCAGTGCTGGTCTGCAGCATCTCTGCTGAGTTGCTGTGCTTGGGGGTCCGGGCTTCGGGATCTGGAGGGCACACAACACCACTCCAGCGGTCTGGTAAGCCACAACCGGTCTCCGGTTGTGGACCTCTGATTATACTCTCTGGGGTTCATTCTCTTGCAGAGCCCCCACTCCAGCAGCATGTCTCACACGAGGAGCAAGGCTCCAAAGCTGTATTCAGTATGCACTGCATGTAAGCTCCTGCTGCCTGAACCGAGCATATTCCCACATTGTGATGCCTGCTCTAACCTGGCGGTGCCTCAGCCTGGAGTCTCACCCCCAGGGGTCTCTCAGGCTGCTCCTGCTCCTGTGGCTGAACCCCCGGCTTGGGTAGAATCCTTTTCTAGGTCTATCTCCCAGTCTTTTGCCGACTCCATGGGACAGCTGTCCCGGACTTTGCTGAACATGCATCAGCCCCTTTCACAGGGTGCCTCTGCTGCTAGGGCTCTCTCAGGACCGGAGCTCACAGAGGATTCATCATCTGGTCCCAGACCCCGTCCTTCTAAGAAGAGACGCAGGGTTCCCCCTCCTTCCTCGTCCCGCGGCTCTGATTCAGGAGCTGACTCGCAGGACGAGGAGGATGTCTTTACGGGGGGCTCGGAGGTTAACTCCATGTACCCCATTGATCTGTCCGAAAGTGACTCAGATGTTAGGGTCATTCCGTGTCAAGTGGACCAGTGGTCCCCACTTGATGTTCTCCGATTTTGCTGAAAATTTATAAGGATGTACATGTATGTTTGAAAAGAGGTTCTGTAAATTTTTAGGGCCAGATCTCAAATATATTGGGCACTGTTGACCTTTCACTGGAGGCCCCCCCCAAGGCTGCGGCTTCAGCTAAGAGGATTTTGCAAACTTTGGCACATAGCCAGTATCGAACTCTAATGGCTATGATGCTGAAATTTGGCATACTAGCTCAACTTTTGCTGCTAAACGCGATAAAATTATTACCGGCTATGACAAAACGATATTTCGGCCGCAATTTTGTGTCAAAGCAGCTTGCAAAACGCCTCGCATAAAATTTATGCCAAACTTTGCCCATATATAACTCAAGACCAAAAACCAATAGGAACTGGTGCTTTACCCTGTACAACAAACATCTTCATGACTTTGCATTGCTGCAATATCACGGTCAAAGCATATGTATTTGTGGAAATATTCACACCCACATATGATGACAAACTTAAAAAAACCGAATTTTACCTAATAATGTTCAGTCTAAGTAAGTGGTCTGGAATTGTTGCTGAATTTGCAACATAATGGGTTCAGAGAAGCTGTATTGTCGGCCCATTGCTGTTGCAGCTGGTGCTGGAATTATTGCAATGATCGACTGCTCGGGAATCCAGCATGTATCATTTCTCACAGGCCAGTGACAGAAGCTAGCTGCTCCATGAGGATGCATAAAATGTATTAATGCATCATGGTCGTCGACTGAAATTTCAGAAATATTTCCAATCCACCAGTTCCTATCGTAAATGCAGGCAATGTATTGCCCTGGCTGGAAGTTTGCAATTGGCACAAAAGGCATTTCTGATCTGACAGATCCATCTACATGGGCAATGAAAGATGAAGGGTCATTTGACACCCTTGAAATGCAAATCTTTTTGTCATCAATTTCATTCTCCATCACTAAAAAATAAATAATATATGCATTAAAATGTAACAATAGTCAATAGGTTTATAGGTTTTTGATTATAATAGACATTGCTAGCAACAATACAACTCTGTAACATGTGATAAGAATCTGAAAATCAAACGCAAAATCAATGCATTACGTGCATACATAACACCATGTTCAGTGGCATTTTTCTTTTCTTAAATGGAGAGACTCCAAAAAAACCCCCAATGATCCTTGTAGAGAAAAATGTGCTCTTTCAAATGATAACAGAATTAATAAATTTTAGGGGTACCCTTTTTGGGAAATTTGACCTAAAAATAGGTAAAATTCGTTTTTTTTAAGTTTTTCATCATATGTGGGTGTGAATATTTCCACAAATACATATGCTTTGACCGTGATATTGCAGCAATGCAAAGTCATGAAGATGTTTGGTGTACAGGGTAAAGCACCAGTTCCTATTGGTTTTTGGTCTTGAGTTATATATGGGCAAAGTTTGGCATAAATTTTATGCGAGGCGTTTTGCAAGCTACTTTGACACAAAATTGCGGCCGAAATATTGTTTTGTCATAGCCGGTAATAATTTTATCGCGTTTAGCAGCAAAAGTTGAGCTAGTATGCCAAATTTCAGCATCATAGCCAGTATAGAACTCTAATGGCTATGTGCCAAAGTTTGCAAAATCCTCTTAGCTGAAGCTGCAGGCTTGGTGGACCCTCCAGTGAAAGGTCAACAGTGCCCAATATATTTGAGATCTGGCCCTAAAAATGTACAGAGCCTCTTTTCAAACATACATGTACATCTTTATAAATTTTCAGCAAAATTGGAGAACGTCGAGTGGGGACGATTTTTAAAACTGGTCCACTTGACACGGAATGACCCGTTAGTGATTTGATTGCGTCCATTAATTCTGTACTGGATCTCAATCCGCCAGTATCAGAGGAGCAACCCTCTCTGGCAGAAAAGCACCAGTTTACCTCGCCTAAGAGAGTAAAGAGTGTGTTCTTTAACCACTCCAGTTTTCAGGCCGCTGTGACCAAGCCTAGGGCCTGTCCTGACAAACGCTTCCCAAAGCGTGGTTCTGATGACCGCTTTCCCTTTCCACCTGAGGTGGTCAAGGAGTGGGCTCATTCCCCAAAGGTAGACCCCCCGGTGTCTAGACTCTCAGCCCAGACCGTTGTATCGGTGGCTGATGGCACCTCTCTTAAGGATTCCACTGACCGCCAGATTGACCTTCTGGCCAAATCCGTATATGAAGCGGCGGGGGCCTCGTTCTCCACGACTTTTGCAGCAGTGTGGGCTCTCAAAGCCATCTCTGCTTCTCTAGAGGGGATGCATTCCCTCGCCAGGGAATCTATGCCCGAAATGGTTACCTTAACTTCCCAAGCTTCAGCTTTTTCATCCTATGCCATGTCTGCCATGCTGGAGGCTTCTCACCGCACTGCGGTGGCTTCGGCTAATTCCCTCGCTATCCGCAGGATCTTGTGACTTCGAGAGTGGAAGGCAGATGCTTCTTCAAAGAAGTACCTTGCTGGACTCCCTTTTGCTGGGTCCCGGCTGTTCGGTGAACAGCTGGATGAAATTATTAAGGAAGCTACTGGCGGGAAGAGTACTTCCATGCCACAAACCAAAACCAGGAAACCTGTCCAGGGCAGGAATCAGTCGAGGTTTCGTTCCTTTCGTTCCTCCAACTGGTCGTCCTCTAAGCCCTCGGCCTCGTCCACTAACTCAGCCAAGGACCAGAAATCCAACTGGCGCCCAAAAGCGCGTCCACAAAAGACCGCAGGAGGTGCTGCCGCCAAGGCAGCCTCCTCGTGACTATCTGTCCGCGCCAGCTACGTCCTTAGTCGGTGGCAGGCTCTCCCACTTTGGCGACGCGTGGTTTCAACACGTCTCCGATCAATGGGTGAAGGATATCATCTCCCACGGCTACAGGATAGAATTCTCTTCCAGCCCGCCAAACAGATTTTTTCTGTCAACTCCCCCCTGCTCCAAGGCCGCTGCCTTCTCTCAGGCCGTGACATCCTTGCAGGCCAACGGAGTAATTGTACCGGTTCCCGCCCGGGAACGGTTCAGAGGTTTCTACTCAAATCTCTTCCTAGTCCCCAAAAAGGACGGTTCCTTCCGGCCCATCCTGGATCTCAAGCTTCTCAACAAGCATGTTCAGGTGCGGCATTTTCGCATGGGGTCTCTGCGATCAGTCATTGCCTCAATGACCCAAGGGGATTTCCTGGCATCCATCGACATCAGAGATGCCTATCTGCATGTGCCAATTGCAGTTTCACACCAGCGTTGGCTACGTTCTGCAATCGGAGAGGAACATTTCCAATTCGTGGCTCTCCCCTTCGGGTTGGCCACAGCTCCTCGGGTATTCACCAAGATCATGGCAGCAGTGATTGCGGTCCTGCACCTACAGGGGTTGGCAGTGATCCCTTACCTGGACGACCTTCTAGTCAAGGCTTCATCCAGCGTGGACTGTCAGCGGAGTGTCTCGCTCACTCTCGCCACTCTAGCCCAATTCGGGTGGCTTGTCAATCTTCCCAAATCCACTCTGACTCCGACCCAGAGTCTCACGTACCTAGGGATGCAGTTCGAGACACTGCCGGCACTTGTGAAGTTGCCCTTAGTCAAACAGCAGTCCCTCCAACTGGCGGTGCGCTCTCTGCTGAGGCCCCGCCGTTATTCCCTCAGGCGCCTGATGCAGGTGCTGGGTCAGATGGTGGCGTCAATGGAGGCTGTTCCCTTTGCCCAGTTCCATCTGCGTCCCCTGCAGCTGGACATTCTCCGCTGTTGGGACAAGCGGCCTTCCTCCTTGCACAGGTAAGTGGCTCTGTCGCCACAGACCAGGAGCTCTCTTCAGTGGTGGCTTCGGCCCCTCTCTCTGTCTCAGGGGCGCTCCTTTCTGGCCCCGTCGTGGGTGATCCTCACCATGGATGCCAGTCTATCCGGCTGGGGAGCGGTATGTCTCCACCACCGAGCGCAGGGCACTTGGACTCCGTCCGAGTCAGCCCTTTCGATCAATGTGCTGGAAACCAGAGCCGTGCTTCTGGCTCTCCTAGCTTTTCACCATCTGCTGGCGGGCAGGCACATCCGAGTCCAGTCAGACAACGCGACAGCGGTTGCCTACATCAATCACCAAGGCGGGACACGCAGCCGCCTGGCAATGTTGGAGGTACAACGCATCCTTCAATGGGCGGAGGACTCCAGGTCCACCATATCCGCAGTCCACATTCCAGGCGTGGAAAACTGGGAGGCAGATTATCTCAGCCGTCAAACCGTGGTCCCTGCACCCGGCAGTTTTTCAGTCAATCTGCTGCAAATGGGGCACTCCGGACGTGGACCTAATGGCATCCCGTCACAACAACAAAGTTCCCGTTTACGTGGCTCGCTCCCACGATCCTCAGGCATTCGCCGCGGACGCTCTGGTTCAAGACTGGTCCCAGTTTCGTCTATCCTACGTGTTTCCCCCTCTAGCTCTCTTGCCCAGAGTCCTGCGCAAGATCAGAATGGAGGGCCATCGATCATCCTCATTGCTCCGGACTGGCTCAGGCGAGCTTGGTATCCAGACCTGCTCCATCTGTCCGTAGAGGTGCCGTGGCATCTTCCGGACCGTCCAGACCTTCTCTCACAAGGTCCGTTTTTCCGCCTGAATTCTGCAGCGCTCAGATTGACGGCGTGGCTCTTGAGTCCTGGATCATGACGGCTTCTGGTATCCCTCCTGAAGTCATCTCCACTATGACTCGGGCCCGTAAGTCTTCCTCCGCCAAGATCTATCACAGGACTTGGAAAATTTTCTTGTCCTGGTGTCGCTCTTCCGGCCATCCTCCTTGGCCATTTTCCTTGCCGACCCTTCTGTCCTTTCTACAGTCCGGTCTGCAGCTAGGACTGTCCCTCAACTCTCTCAAGGGGACAAGTCTCAGCTCTGTCTGTGCTGTTCCAGCGGCGTCTCGCCCGGCTGGCTCAGGTCCGCACCTTCATGCAGGGCGCGTCTCACATCATTCCGCCTTACCGGCGGCCCTTGGATCCCTGGGACCTCAATTTGGTTCTCACGGTTTTGCAGAAACCCCCCTTTGAGCCTCTTAGGGAGGTTTCTTTGTTTCGTCTTTCACAGAGAGTGGTCTTTCTAGTGGCCATAACTTCCCTCAGGAGAGTCTCCGATTTGGCTGCGCTCTCTTCGGAGTCACCTTTTTTGTTTTTTCATCAAGACAAGGTGGTTCTCCGTCCGACTCCGGACTTTCTTCCTAAGGTGGTCTCTCCTTTCCACCTTAACCAGGACATTACCCTACCTTCCTTTTGTCCGGCTCCTGTTCATCGCTTTGAAAAAGCGTTGCATACTCTGGATCTGGTGCGTGCTCTCCGGATCTATGTGTCTCGCACCGCTGCTCTTAGGCGGTGCACTTCTCTTTTTGTGCTAACCACAGGTCGGCGCAAGGGCCCGTTAGATTAGGTCGACCATTTCGGACGCCTACCAGTGTTCTCAGGTGCCTCCCCCGCCGGGGATCAAGGCACACTCGACCAGAGCTGTCGGTGCCTCTTGGGCTTTCAGGCCCCAGGCTACGGCTCAACAAGTCTGTCAGGCTGCCACTTGGACTAGCCTGCATACCTTTTCAAAGCACTACCAAGTGCATGCTCATGCTTCGGCAGATGCGAGCTTGGGCAGACGCATCCTTCAGGCGGCTGTCGCCCATTTGTGAAGTTAGGTTCTGCCTACTTCTTAGTTTTTCTGTTTATTCCCACCCATGGACTGCTTTGAGACGTCCCATGGTCTGGGTCTCCCATAGGAACGATAAAGAAAAAGAGAATTTTGTTTACTTACCGTAAATTCTTTTTCTTATAGTTCCGTATTGGGAGACCCAGCACCCTCCCTGTTGCCTGTTGGCAATTTCTTGTTCCGCGTGTTATCACCGGCTGTTGTCGTGGACAGAGTCTCCGGTTGTTCCGGTTCTTGCTCTGTTTTTACTTGTGGGTGGCTATTCTCCTTCAGCTTTTGCACTAAACTGGCTAGATCTGGTTCTCCAGGAGGTGTATAAGCTCAGAGGGAGGAGCTACACTTTTAAGTGTAGTACTTTGTGTGTCCTCCGGAGGCAGAAATTATACACCCAATGTCTGGGTCTCCCAATACAGAACTATAAGAAAAAGAATTTACGGTAAGTAAACAAAATTCTCTTTTTTTGCTATCTAGAGCAAACACTGTAGCACTGCTGTATATAATACAAGGGATCAGATGATCACAGGTTTAAATCACCTATGCGGGCTACTAAATAAAATATATATTTTAAAAAGAATATGGAAAAAATATCTATAAAAGTTTAAATCATCACCCTTTTCCCTCATTTAAGAAAAAACTAAACATATTTGGTATTGCTTTGTCCATAAAAGTCCAATCTATAAAAATCCAAAATAATTGAATCTGTAATATTGAAGAAAAAAATAACAACACCAGAATTCCATTTTTTGGCTGATGCAACAGTTAAGAAAATATAATAACAGGTGATGAAATCATAATATCTACACCAGAAATGGGATTAATAAAAACTTTGGCTCAGAATGCCAACAGCTCAATCTCTGGAAAGATCGCAATAAAAGCAAAAATCAATATTTTTTCAAAATTCTGATTGATTTTTTTTCCACCACTTAATTAAACTCCAGCAAATCCGCGGCAAAATCCGCAGCGTGCGCACAAGGACTAAGGGAGCATTTTGGTTAATTTGAAAGTCAAACACAAGAACATTAGTGTAGAAAAGGGAAAAAAAAGCCAAAGATAAAACCCTCTTCTGAATTTTTACCCGTTCCTGGATCGGGCTTACAACATCCTGTAGTGTGAATGAAGCCATACTGGTAATTAGACATTGCCCTTGTGTGACTGAATGTAAAGGCCACATTCCCAGTAATGCTACATGCTCATTCTCTGCAGCAACCTGAAGTAATGGCTAATTGGGGATCCTATTACGTTAAAGAAGAGGGTGATGAGGATGAAGATCGGGAAGATGGGGAAGCAGACGCAAGTGGTAAGAGGCCATAGTTAAATGTGTGTTGAATACGCAGGACAACTGTTTAAAGGGAACCTGTCACCATGTTTTTCCCTTACAACCTGCGGCCAGCGTTCTAGAATACTGTATATAAGAGCCCAGGCCGCTCAGTATAACATAAAAAACACCTTTATTATATAATCCATAGGACGAAAGGCACTCACCGGTGTTGCTGTACCACAAAGAATTTATACCTGCATCAGATTACATGTGAAGGTGAACGGGGAGGGGACAACACAGAACACACTAGACAACGGCCGTTTCGCGTCCACACACGGCGCTTCCACGGGGCCACCTTTATTATACTCGCCTGCGGGGCAGTCCAGTCTGATGCGCGTTGCTGCTATCTGATCCAGAATCTCCTCCATCCTGTGCAGTTGTCGTCCTACTTCCCAGCTCTGTGTGGATGACTTATCCTATGTCATTCACACAGAGGTCTCCATTGCGCTCCTGCGCATGCGCACTTCTCTCTGCCCTATTAAGGGCACATTAAAACATTGTAGTGCACAGGCGTTCTCTGACCTGTCCGCTCGCCTCGCTCACTTTGTGCTGCTCACGGCAGGGTACAGAGAAGCGTGCAGGAGTGCAATGGCAGCCTCTCTGTGGATGATGAAGGACGTGTCATTCACACGGAGCAGGGAAGGATGACGGTGATGGAAGAAAGAAAGAAGGCGCCAGACCAAGATCAGTGACACCCATTGGACCCTACCGGCTCACAGGTGAGTATAATGAAAGCTTTTTTACATTATACACAGCGGCCTGGGCTCTTATACACAGCGTTCTAGAATCCTGTATATAAGGGATCACTGGTGGTGGCCGCAGCTTATATGGGAAAATCCTGGTGCATTTCTGTGTTTTACTTTTAGTTTTTAGCCCAATATTTGTGCTCTTTTTTTGTGTCCAGTCAGTGTACTTCTGTGTAAAATGCTACATTTTTCTATCTTTTTTTTCTACACCTGAATAGAGAATCGCTTCGGAGGACGGGATAGTCTGATCTTTCTCGTTGATGCATCTAAACAAATGTTTAAGAGCTCGTCTGCAACTGATGGCGGCGTACCACCGTTTGATATCGCTCTACAGGTAAGTTATTGTATTGGTTTTAGAACTGTTCCATCTGCCGGTAGGGGTTTGTACTATTCGGGAGCCGCTTTGATGCATGCGTACTATTTTCTAGGCCGCCGGGCTCTTATACAGCAGTGTTGCGCGTGCGCTATTACTGTATTTCACGCACGCGCATAGTCTGCCAGGTCTCTGTGCCATTGCACTCTTAGATCCTGAGACTGGATTTTGTGCCCTATGGTCTTGCATTATGGCAATGCCCGTGCACTGGGAACGGACGTTGATGCTGATCCACTGCACTTCCAGATCCTTAGTGTGGTTCCTGCATTCTGAGCCTTGCAATGTGCATGCGCTGGGAATTAACCCTGCCTGTGCGCATGGGCTGCTGGCATCTTGTGCCTTTTGCTTCCGGGTCGTAACTCTGGACCCGTGGATAGTGACCACATCCAGCGTCCTTAAGTATTGTAATCCTCTTCAGCTGGTAAGCAATTTCCACATTATTTGACATGCTTTATAGAATCCACAAGCCTTAGGGATCCTGCTTATTTGCTCTATAGCCCTTGAGAAAGCCACATCCGGTGGCAAAACGCATGGGGATGCATCCCACCCTCCATTTCCTCCATCCTTTCATCTTTTACTTCTGATTGTTGTTGGCTTTTGGCAGGTTGTGGGCACTTTATTATGAGGGTCCTGTGTGGGGTGTACTTTTTTAGCCTTTTTTTAAACGATTTTAAGATTTATTCCTTGCTTGTTTTTTTCATTTTGCTAATAACAATATTGATTTTTGGTTGATCCCTGTATATGGCACATGTTGTTCTCCCTTTTGTATCAGTAGGTGACATGGTCGCAGTGGGGATATTTCTGTGCCGAATACAGTGATCCGTAGATTGCATAGACTGGGGAGACCTTGGTGCTGCGTGTTCCTACTGATCCCTACAGCGCTCCTTATAGGCAGCAGGGCCAGGGCTCTTATTACTGATGGATGCTCCTTTTTGACTGTTTCTACCTATATAGAGCGTATACCTGTATTATCTGCTGGCCGGAGAGGTTGGTTTAGCCTGCAGCCGGGTCGCTATCCTCTTTATTTGCCACCTTTCCTGTTAATCATGGTTTTTGTCTTTTGACTTATTTTTGTTTTTTTTTTTAGTGCATCCGAAGTGTCTACACCAGCAAGATCATCAGCAGTGACCGCGATCTCCTGGCCGTGGTGTTCTTTGGTACCAGGGAAAGCAAGAGCTCGGATTCTTTCAAACACATCTATGTTCTTCATGATTTGGATACACCAGGTAAACGGTTTAGTGTAAAAATGAATATGGTTAAACAAAAAGCAGATCTGAGGTTATTTCTTTTCCTTTAATCTTGATTCTGACTTGATGCTTTTTGTCATTGATTATCTCTTTAGTTTGATACTTAGTGGTTTTCCCCCCTTCAGGCAATACTTGGTCTTGGCTGCACTTTGTTAAAAAATAATAAACCATGCTGTACTCACCTTCCTCGGGTCCACTGCTGAGTCTCCACCAATGCTCCCAATGTCTGTCATTTGCTACGACACTGACATCACATCTCCACTGTAGCAGCCAATTGGTGAGCTCAAAAGCCCTGAAGGCGGCATTACATCTACAATTGCAGTGTCGCTGACCCCTGACTGCCGCGCTGTGCAGCACCCAATGCCAGATATCGTGAGGTTGAGTACAGCGCCATTATTTTTTTTTTTTTTTTAACAAACTGCATTTGATGCCAGACATTACCTTGGTTCCACTTGCGTTTTGCACGGATGAGTGCAATCCGATAAAACATTTGACTGCACTCGCACCAGTGCAAAACTATGGGGCAGTGTCCATCTGCGATTGATTTCTCATGCCATATCGGCCTGAGCAATGAATTGCAGCATGCTGTGTTTGGCTGCGAGTCTCAGCTCACACCCCCCTATACAAGTCTATGGGAGTGTGTGAAACATCACACTGCACTCACATGTCATCCGACCGCAGTGCGATATATTCAGAGACAGGCCGGGGAAGAGATGGGAATAAAGTGCTCCCCCCTCTTTTCCGCATCTGTGACCCGATCTCAAGATCACATAACCCTTGACTCACACTCGCAGCAGAGGGTCATTAGCATATTGCATCGGAAGCTATACGCTAGTGGAACTGAGGCCTAAGGCTGGATGCACACGTTGCAAATTTGATGCAGATTTTCTTCGTGTGCGGAAGAAGTGCAGCATAATACAGTACCAGCTAAGATAGGGCACTTTCATTGCGTTTTCAGCTACGTTCACTGGTCCTGTCGGGGCATCCGTTCGAATCCCCCTCCCCCCCACCTGAAAAACGTGTTTTGGGCGCATACACCGACGCGGCCATTGACTATAATGGAGCATATGGAGTCAGTGTGTGCTCTGTCTTGCTCCATTTTCAGGCATATATGTTTTCTGCAGGCGTTAATAATGGTACAACATATGGTGCAATGCTTTGTACGTGTACATGCTTTCTTTTTACTTGCCTCTGGCCCATTGTTCACTCTGGCCCATTGTTCACTGATGTGTGTGTATATAGGTGCAAGGCGGGTTCTGGACCTGGATAAATACCGAGAGGAGAAAGGAAGGGCCTACTTCTCTGACACCATTGGGCATTCATCGGACTTCTCCCTGGGGGAGGCTCTCTGGCTATGCTCAAACCTCTTCAGCAACGTAAAGCTAAAATTGAGTCACAAGCGTATAATGTTGTTCACGAACGAAGACAATCCACATGCCAATGAGTCCGCCAAAATCACACAGGCAGTTACCAAGGCAAATGACCTCTCTGCGCTGAGTAAGTAATGGCTAGGCATTTTGTTGGTTTAAAGTGTACATACAATTATAAAGGTTTTTCTTTTACATGGAATGAAAACCCTCATCCATTACTGCTGTATATCTGCTGGTGTATTAAAACGGAGACATGCACCAATTTGAGTGACAGTAATAGGCTCGACTTGATATAACCGCTGCAGGCAAACAACACTGGTGCAGTGGTGGGGAGATAGTGATATATCTTGGTAGGGGAAGTACAGCTTATTTCATTTTTTCTTACATATGCAGTCATGGTTGAAAGTGTTTGCACCATTGAACTTGTTCCACACAATTTAGTATTTTTCCAAGAAAATTATTGCAATTTCACGTGTTTTATCATACTTATCTTTTTTTGTATTGGAACAAAAAGACTAATTGGACATAATGTTACACAAACCCCCAAAATGGGGCAAAATTGTTGGCACCTTTCTAAAATTGTGGGTATACAATTTTGCTTCAAGCATGTGATGCTCATTCAAACTCACCTGTGGCAAGTAACAGCTGTGGGCAATATGAAAATCACACCTGAAACCAGATAAAAAGGGGAGACGTTGACTCAGTCTTTGCATTGTGTGTCTGGGTATGCCATACATAACATGGAGAACAGAAAGAGGAGGAGAGCACTATCTAGGGACTTGAGAACCAAAATTGTTGAAAAATATCATCCATCTCAAGGGGTACAAGTCCATCTCCAGAGATCTTGATGTTCCTTTGTCCACAGTGCGCAACATAATTAAGATCTTTACATCCCATCATACTGTAGCTAATCTCCCTGGATGGGGACAGCAGATAAAAATTGAAGAGTTGCAATGCAGGATAGTCCAGATGATGGATAACCAGCCCCAATTAAGTTCCAAAAAAATTGAAGCTGTCCTGCAGGCTCAGAGTGCATCATTGTCAGCGTGAATTATCTGTGCACATTTGAATGCAATGAAATGAAGCACTATGGCAGGAGACTCAGCAGGACCACACTGCTGACACAGAGACATAAAAAAGCTGGACTTCAATTTGCCAAAATGTACGAGAGTAAGCCAAAATCTTTCTGGGAAAGTGTCTTATGGACGGATGAGATCAAGATAGAGCTTTTTGGTAAAGCACATAATTCTACTGTTTACCAAAAACAGAATGAAGCATACAAAGAAAAGAACACAGTACCTACAGTCAAATATGCTGGTGGCGCAGAGATGTTTTGGGTTTGTTTTGCTGCCTCTGGCACTGGGTGGGTTGACTGTGTGCAAGGCATCATGAAATCTGAAGATTTATAAAAGGCTTTTGGGTCACAATGTAGTGCCCAGTGTCAGAAATCCGGGTTTGCATCATGGGTCTTCCAGCAGGACAATGACCTCAAACACTTCAAGACACCCCCAGAAATGGATGGAAACAAATCACTGGAGAGTTCTGAAGTGGCAGCAATGAGTCCGGATCTAAATCCCATTCACACATCTTAAAAGTGCTGTTGGGAGAAGACTCCTTCAAATATGAGACCTGGAGCAGTTTACAAAAGAAGAGTCCGAGATTCCAGGTGAGATGAGTAATAAGCTTGTGGATGGTTATAGGAAGCGATTGCAGATATTTATTGCAAAGGGCGTGCAACCAAATATTAAGTTGAAGGTGCCAACAATTTTGACTAGTCCATTTTAGGGGTTTTATGTGACATGATCTCTAATTTGCCTTTTTCTCTTTTTTGTATAGTTCAAAAACACACAAAGGAAATAAACGTGTATAACAAAATATGTGTAATTGCCATCATTTTCTGGGATAAATACTTCATTTTCTAGAACATTTTCAAGGGTGCCAACACTTTTGGCAATGGCCGTGGCTGAGCCTGCTGGCAGAAGATTGGTGAAAGGGGACAGCTATATTTTTTAACAGCCTTTAATATACAAAAAAAACAACAAACACTTGCAAGTGTAAGTTTGAAAATGATATATAATGTAGAGCATGCTATAGAGCAGGAGAAGTTGGGAAGATGGATACATCGTTTTTGTGGCAAAATATTCAGCATTAGGTCTCGCTCACATGAGGACATATATTATACCAGTGCAATGGAAGAAAACCTCACATTGCCTTCTGACCAATGTTAGTCAATAAGGCAGAGCTGATCTGCTATTTTTTTTACTTGCCTGCTGTGAGTAGATGTGTTAATCGGATGAGACTCGCCGATGCAAGTCAATGGGTACGAGAAATAAAACGGATGCCATACAGACCATTAACACTGATAGTGTGATGACTGTCACAAGGTGGCGCTAGACAATTCAGTAAACGTAGAGGTAGTCACACAGGCCAAGATCAAACCAGGAGGACACAACAGTACATGGAGGGCAGACAGAGACGAGGTCAAGATACAAGCCGAAGGTCAGGGTTCCTGGAGAGTACGTATAGACTACAGGGAGCAGGCGGGGATGTGGTCAGGAGGAAGTCCAAGGTCAGAAGCCAGGAAGTCACAACAGAAACAGGGGGGAGGACAGGCAGAGATGGGTAAACAGCAGTCCGGAGTCGAGAGACCAAGATCTGAGCACTGAGCACCATGTGAGCCAACAGCACGACTGTAACCAGAAAGTACGACTCACGGTGTCCTGAGCTAACATGCTCTCTAATGGAGCAGAGCAATCACATTAAACGAGAAGCATCTGTGAGAGCACCTCCCAGGAGCAGTGTGAAGCCCAGGGCTGTGAAACAATCAGCAGAGCATTCATCCTGCAAAACGCTCTGCACCATAAGCAACATATACCGGCTCTGCAGGAGAGCATAAGGCTATGTGTGCACGTGTGCGCTCTGCACCACACCTAAAAGGTGCGCTTCAGAGTGCAGCTGAAAAGCTCTGTTCTGAAGCGCATGGTGCCGGCGAGAACGTGCGCTCTGCCTGCAGCTCCTGCCATAGACAGAGCAGGGGCTGCCGGCAAAGCTCACGGAAGAAGTGACATGTCACTTCTTAGAACGCAGCGATTCGGGCAGCAGCTGAAGCGCTGCGCTCTAAGACGCCACGTGCGCACGGCCCCTGCATAATCTTCATAGACTGTGCAGGGGACGCAGGACGCATGCAGTTAGGCTGCCCTACAAAGTGCAGCGTAACTGCATGAATTACGCACACGTGCGCACATAGCCTAACAGATACTGCTGTTCTGCATAATGGAATCATGACAGATCGCTCCGTCCTTTTGACTGATGAGCCCAGCAGGGAGCAAGTATTCCATTTGTAAAGTACAATGACTCGGACCATTCATTACTAGATATAGATAACAGTTCTTCAGATCAGTTCAATTATCAAGATTGAGTCACAGAAGATTAAAGTGCGATTATTGACCGCCAGGATAAAGCCTCTTTCTGACTAAAGGCCCAGTCACACACAACGACTTACCAGCGATCCCGAAAACGATGCGACCTGATAGGGATCGCAGGTAAGTCGCTGGTAAGTCACTGGTGAGATGTCACACAGTCAGATCTTACCAGCGATGCAGGAACAATACAGGTCACAGTAGCGACCTGTATAACAATCTCAGCAGTCACTGTGACCCTGTCACACAGTGTCAGATATATCTATGTGTCCTGCCCAGCAGGACGTCGCCTTTGAAGAAAATGACCTGGACCATTCAGCAACGACTAGAGAACCTACAGCAGGGGCCTGATCGCTGGTAGATGTCACACATAACGAGATCGCTAACGGGATCGCTACTGCCCTCACCAAAACCGTGACTGAGCAGCGATCTCACTAGCGATCTCGTTATGTGTGACAGTACCTTATGGCTAGAATGTGTTTCCATACAGAAGGAATATATTTTGTGCCACTAGATCATATTTTGATGTATTTGGTGCCAGGCGATCAGTTGCAGAGCAGAACAGCACCGCTCAGTCATCTGTATAATCTCTGCAGTGGGGTCCGGCAGATCCACCCCTATTTATTTGTATCCAGCTGCAGACCCTATACTACAGTAGACACAGTTATGGTGTTCCGCTCCGCAGTGGATCACATGCATCTGGCAATGGATACAGCTGATTAGCGGGGTACCAGGGATCGCTCCGACACCAATCTGATATTGATAACATATCCTATGAATAGGCAAACTATATAAATGTGCTTAATATTTTGTGACAAAGTGGATCAGGGATACACACAAGGCTAATGCACTGGGCTATGAGGCTGAAATCCATAGACATCACTGATTTGTTGGCTGAACTTGACAGACGTTGGGTTATTTTCAGGGATTTTCTTGGATCTGATGCATCTTGAAAAAGAAGGTGGCTTTGACGTGTCTCTATTCTATCGTGATATTGTGAATATTGATGATGATGAAGACCTCGGTGTGCAATTTAAAGCTTCCAGAAAGATGGATGACCTCCTGAGAAAAGTGCGGGCCAAGGAAAATAAGAAGAGATCTTTATGCAGGTAGGGGACCAACAGTTACATCCTTCACACCTTCTTGCAAATGTACGTAGTCATACCTCCTGATGGGAGTGCGGTCCCTCATCAGGATTTATACATACGTCTCAGGGATGGTCCGGGCACAAACAGTACGTACCATAGTGGTCTGTATAAGCTCGCACTGGGACTGGAGCATGCTCCATCCTAGCAGTTTAACCTCTCATATGCTGCTGTCAAATATCAACCATGGCATTTGAGGCGATTGACAGAAAGCGTGTTTTCTCTATCAGACTGCAATCGTGGGATGCTGATGGGTAAGTGGACGTTTAACAATGGCCCCAGGGTCTTGCAGTGTATGATAAATATCCCCTTATGCTAATGGATATTATGAATAATGTGTTCCAGTCCCGTGTTCTGGTGTTTGTGTATGTTAACCATTTGCGTGAACATATATGTGCTCGGGTACGCTCGGTGCCAGCCCAGTGCGAGCCGCTTGCGGTCTCTGAATGCCTTGTGCACTATGATCAGATTTAGTAGTATACACTCAAAAAAAATAAAAAAATGTGTAAAAAGCCCACCCTCCTCCAGAAGTGATCTGATTATGGCTGGCTGTATGTGGGTGGAGACTCAAACTGCCCAATCAGTGACTTCCATTGGGCTTCAGGTCCAGTCCGGGTCCATAACCAAACTTTATCTAAAGTCCGGCTGAAGCTCACCGAACCGAATTTTAATGGGTCCACTCCTCTCTACTTACAAATACTCAGGTAAAAAACTCACCAAATCCTCATCAGTTGCCCCTAGCCTTAGTGCAACAGTGTATTTTAAAAAAATTACCAGATCTTAAAGGGAAACCTGTGAAATCTTTTGATGTGTTCAGTTTTTAATTCTTTCTTCCTATGACTTGTTCTTCTTAATGCAGAATTCCTCTGAAGTTGAATGATGACCTCTATCTTACCGTGGGAGTGTATAACATGGTCCAAAAAGCTATAAAACCAGCTCCTGTAAGGCTGTATCGTGACAGCAATGAGCCTGTAAAAACCAAGACAAGAACGTTCAACAGCGAGACCGGTTCTCTCCTGCTTCCCAGTGATACAAAGAAAGCTCAGGTATCCAGGGCGGTGGTCAACTCTGAGGCTGATCTGCGTGCCCGATGCTTGATTAGTGCTAGAGATGAGTGAATACCCAGGACCCTGGTCAGTGACGGGGTCAGCTGGATGGGAGCGATGTGGACTGCCTTCTGTGTCGGCATACCTGGCTGCTCTTTTGACTAGTTGGCTTGGTGCGATATTGTGTACGTGTGTCATGCCACAACGATGACGTCACATCAGGCCAGCTAATCAAAAGAGGAGATGGGGATGCCGTCACGTAGGAGGTGGGATGCAGAACTCTTGTCCATCAGCTGCGAAATACTGATCCGCTGGTCCAGGGTCCTGAGACTCATTTTGCTCATCTCTAATTTGTACACAGATAAGCTCATTCATTTTTTTATTTTGTCAGATTTATGGGAATCGGCAGATTGTGCTTGAGAAGGAAGAGACTGAGCAGCTGAAGAGGTTTGATGATCCTAGCCTTGTGTTGATAGGTTTTAAACCAATCAGCTTACTAAAGAAACACCATTTTATCCGACCTGCCCAATTTGTTTATCCAGAGGAGTCCCTCGTCAGTGGTAAGTGCTGTTTGGACTGAATATTAAAGGGGATCCTCATGTTAATAAATTACTTTAGTAAGAAGATGGCATGAAAATATCTAAGTTGTCAGCTGACTTATTTTTTTTATCTGCTGTCATTGTCCTGTGAGAACTTCTATCTTACAATGGGTACAGCTTGTTTCCATGGAGCTCAGCCACCAGTAATTACATTCCAGGAGAGGCGCTAACTCCTAACACCTCAGTCAATTCTACCCATCCCATTTATTTCTATAGAGCTGTTATCTTCCTCCCCTCCTCTCTCAGCTCCTGACAATGCTATTATCATTCCTGCATATTCACATTCCCATCTTACCCCTAGTCCTTCCCACCTGTAGTTTCCAGAACAGGTCTCCTAATCATGGCTGCCGCTTTCCTGAATTGTGTTCTAAAGGTCCAGTCACACTAAACAACTTACCAGCGATCCCAACAACGATAGGGATCGCTGGTAAGTTGCTAGGAGGTTGCTGGTGAGATGTCACACAGTGACGCTCCAGCGATCCCACCAGCAACCTGACCTGGCAGGGATCGCTGGAGCGTTGCTACACGAGTTGCTGGTGAGCTCACCAGCAACCAGTGACCAGCCCTCAGCCAGCAGCGCCGCGTGGAAGATGCTGCGCTTGGTAACTAAGGTAAATATCGGGTAACCAACCCGATATTTACCTTGGTTACCAGCGCACGCAGCTACACGTGCAGAGAGCAGGGAGCAGCGCACTCCGCTTAGCGCTGGCTCCTTGCTCTCCTAGTTACAGCACACATCGGGTTAATTACCCGATGTGTGCTGCAACTAAATGTGCACAGAGCAGGGAGCAGCGCACAATGCTTAGCGCTGGCTCCCTGCTCTCCTAGCTACAGCACACATCGGGTTAATTAACCCGATGTGTCCTGCAGCTATGTGTGCCCAGAGCAGGAGCCGGCACTGACAGTGAGAGCGGCGGAGGCTGGTAACAAAGGTAAATATGGGGTAACCAAGGACAGGGCTTCTTGGTTACCCGATGCTTACTGTGGTTACCAGCCTCCGCAGAAGCCGGCTCCTGCTGCCTGCACATTTAGTTGTTACTGTCTCGCTGTCACACACAGCGATCTGTGCTTCACAGTGGGACAGCAACAACTAAAAAATGGCCCAGGACATTCAGCAACAACCAACGACCTCACAGCAGGGGCCAGGTTGTTGCTGGATGTCACACACAGCAACATCACTAGCAACATCGCTGCTACGTCACAAAAGTTGTTCGTTAGCAGCGATGTTGCTAGCGATGTTGCTTAGTGTGACGGGGCCTTTAGTTAAAGGCCTGGCTATCTCTATATCTAAATATTGTGATAATAGTAAACGCAGAACAAACACTGATAAATCATTAGTTAATGTGTTGTAGCATGATAAAGCTACTCACCTTAGCTGTCAATCAAGGAGGAGTGCCTGCCCCCAAGCAACCAGGAAGTAAGGAGACTGCAGAGCTCTGAGCTGCTCAAGAGATTACTCGGCAATACCGGTTTCTTTTTAATGACTTGCCACATCACTCACTGCTATTGCCACAGCATTCCACCAATTTTGTCCACTATATGTACTTTCATGCCTTACAGTATTTCTCTTTGCCTTAGCTGTCATTCTGCCTTGTTGTCTATAGGAAAACATCTTTACTCTGTTGCTTGTGTCTGTATACATCCCATAGTGTCTATCTGATTCAATTCTTGGTAACCATATAATACAGAATGAAGCAATGTGACTGTCCCTCCTGCCACCGGCACTGCAGAATGACCTGGTGTGCCAGACATTGTGCATCATTGCTTTAATCCAGTAATGCACATGGAAAGCTCTGCTAAACCATCAATACTCACAGGCGGTGACAGCATGGGGCTTATTAACAGACTACTCTCCTTGGCTTTCATGGCCTGAAGGGCAGCAGTGGAGTTTCAAGTCCTTTCCAGCTTTTCTTGTGTATTATCTGAATATTGCACAATATCAGAAGAAATTCTGCCATGATCATGTAGCTGATGCATCTGTTTTAGGCAATGTCTGTCCTTATATATTTCTTTAATTGCACCAATTATATGCATGCAGAACTAGTCTTTTTGGTGAATTTTATATATATATATATATATATATATATATATATATATATATATATATATACAATTATTAGCAATGTCAATACAATATGTAGACAAAAACAATTACATAAATATCAAGCACAAAGATTACTCAAATACAGTCACATATCACATATTAAATCCATTTATGGTTATAATATTAGCATGTCAATTAACATGTAGGGCAAGGTATATAGATATTTACAGTGCCTACAAGTAGTCTTCAACCCCCTGCAGATTTAGCAGGTTTGATAAGATGCAAATAAGTTAGAGCCTGCAAACTTCAAACAAGAGCATGATTTATTAACAGATGCACAAATCTTACAAACCAACAAGTTATGTTGCTCAGTTAAATTTTCAACATAAAAGTGTGGGTCAATTATTATTCAACCCCTAGGTTTAATATTTTGTGGAATAATCCTTGTTTGCAATTACAGCTAATAATCGTCTTTTATAAGACCTGATCAGGCCGGCACAGGTCTCTGGAGTTATCTTGGCCCACTCCTCCATGCAGATCTTCTCCAAGTTATCTAGGTTCTTTGGGTGTCTCATGTGGACTTTAATCTTGAGCTCCTTCCACAAGTTTTCAATTGGGTTAAGGTCAGGAGACTGACTAGGCCACTGCAACACCTTGATTTTTTCCCTCTTGAACCAGGCCTTGGTTTTCTTGGCTGTGTGCTATGGGTCGTTGTCTTGTTGGAAGATGAAATGACGACCCCTCTTAAGATCCTTGATGGAGGAGCGGAGGTTCTTGGCCAAAATCTCCAGGTAGGCCATGCTATCCATCTTCCCATGGATGCGGACCAGATGGCCAGGCCCCTTGGCTGAGAAACAGCCCCACAGCATGATGCTGCCACCACCATGCTTGACTGTAGGGATGGTATTCTTGGGGTCGTATGCAGTGCCATCCAGTCTCCAAACGTCACGTGTGTGGTTGGCACCAAAGATCTCGATCTTGGTCTCATCAGACCAGAGAACCTTGAACCAGTCTGTCTCAGAGTCCTCCAAGTGATCATGAGCAAACTGTAGACGAGCCTTGACATGACGCTTTGAAAGTAAAGGTACCTTACGGGCTCGTCTGTAACGGAGACCATTGCGGTGGAGTACGTTACTTATGGTATTGACTGAAACCAATGTCCCCACTGCCATGAGATCTTCCCGGAGCTCCTTCCTTGTTGTCCTTGGGTTAGCCTTGACTCTTCGGACAAGCCTGGCCTCGGCACGGGTGGAAACTTTCAAAGGCTGTCCAGGCCGTGGAAGGCTAACAGTAGTTCCATAAGCCTTCCACTTCCGGATGATGCTCCCAACAGTGGAGACAGGTAGACCCAACTCCTTGGAAAGGATTTTGTACCCCTTGCCAGCCTTGTGACCCTCCACGATCTTGTCTCTGATGGCCTTGGAATGCTCCTTTGTCTTTCCCATGTTGACCAAGTATGAGTGCTGTTCACAAGTTTGGGGAGGGTCTTAATTAGTCAGAAAAGGCTGGAAAAAGAGATAATTAATCCAAACATGTGAAGCTCATTGTTCTTTGTGCCTGAAATACGTCTTAATACTTTAGGGGAACCAAACAGAATTCTTGTGGTTTGAGGGGTTGAATAATAAATGACCCTCTGAATAAACTTTTCACAATTTAAAATAAATAAATAAAAAAAGAAATAACATTCTTTCTTTATCGTTCCTATGGGAGACCCAGACCATGGGTGTATAGCTACTGCCTCCGGAGGACACACAAAGTTACTACACTCAAAACGTGTAGCTCCTCCCTCCCAGTATATACACCCCCTGCTAGCCAGTCCTAGCCAGTTTTTTGCTTTGTGTCAGGAGAGATCACACACACACATGCATCCTTTTTTGATTTTCATTTTTTCTACAGATTTGGAAGAAAAGCGGGTCCACTGGACCCCCGGCATGTCCCTTCACACCTCCCTGGCGGCGGTGCTGTTAAGGTTGATTCAGGGCAAGAGCCCTTCATGCCGCGCTCCTTCACCATCCCATGCTGGGGCTCTGGCTTGAAGTGGGAGCCAACACGGTTCTCACTGCTTTGCAGGAGACCGGCCTCCATCCGCAGCCCTTTGACAGGACCCTGCTGGACGGAGCACTGGACCCCCACCCCACCAGGGACTGGACCCTGCATCTCAAAGCTAAGTATAGAGACGTTATTCAGAGGGTCCTTCTGCAATGTGGGGCACTTTATTAGGGGGACAGTGTTTGACTTTGATAATGCTGCTTGTACTGTGTTTCCGGCCGGTTCCACTGTTTTTTTCTGTGTACCGCGCCGATGATGCCTGATTTTCGGCCGCATGTTTAACTCTAGGCCCCAGCTTCGGCCGCGGCCTAGTTTCGTCTCGTTCCCCTGCATGTCAGTCATGCAGGGGGACGCTGCAGCACCGCCCGCCGGCCGCTCTGCACAGGGGAGGACACTTCTTGTTGAGGAGATGATTCCCTCCCCTGTACATTTCTTAGCCCTCCGATTCCCGCTCCTGGGTTAACCCCCGCCCTCCCCCCTCACTCTAGCGCCATTTTCTCAGCGTTCTTAGTACGCTGATCGGCGCTGGCTGCTCTGCAGTGCAGAGGGAGTGAATACCTGGCTGGGGGTCCAGGCTTGGAACCTGGGGGGGCACTCACAGCGGCCTGACAAATCACAACCTCTGGTTGTGCACTTTTATATACTATCAGGGCATCGTGAAGGAGTTAATTCTTTATTATAGAACCTCCTCCTCAGCAGCATGTCTCACTAGGAGCAGAGCTCCAAGGCTGTACACTACATGTTCTGCATGTAAGCTCATATTGCCTGAACCGGCACAGACCCATACTGTCATGGTTCTTAGGTGGTGGTGCCTCAGCCTGGAGTCTCCCCAGGCTGAACCCCTGTCTTGTGTTTTCTACACATTCTAGACAGAGCCCCCCACCTCTGCAGCAGGTCTCACAGAGCGAGGCTGCAGGCTGTTTTTTATTATCCACTGCTGGTAGTCTCATACGGCTGTACCGAGCTCATAACAGCTGTGGCCCCTCAGCTTGGAGCCTCATGCATGGTCCCTCCAGCTGCTCCGGGTTCGGTGGCTGACCCCTGGGGGAATCTCTTTTTCCAGGGGTCGGCTGTCCCGGCATCCCCTGAGCATGCAACCCCCTTCTCAGGGCGTTTTCTGCTTGCTCAGCAAAGCTCACAGACCCCGTCCTCCTGACAGGGAGACGCAGGGTCCCCTGTCCTCCCCGTCCCGCAGCTCCGATACGAGCTGACCCACTGGACGAGGAGGATGTCTCTATCAGGGGCTCGGACGCTGCTTTACGTACTTTGATCCGTCCGTAGATGACGAGGATGCGATTGATTAGATTGCGTCCATTATATTGGACCTCCATCCGCCTGTATCAGGGGAGTATTCCCCGCTGGCAAAAAGGCATCACTATACCTTTAACAAGACGAGGAGTGTGTTCCTTAACCACTCCAGTTTTCAACCCGCTGCGTCCAAGCCCGCAGCCTGTCCTGCAGATCCCACAGCGGGGTTCTGCTGCCTGTCTCCCCCTCCCATCAGAGGTGGTCAAGGAGTGTACTCATTCGCCAAGCGTGGCCATTCCGGTGTCCAGACTTTCAGCCTGGATAGTTGTATCAGTGGCTGACGGCACCTCTATAAGGATCCCACGGTACATTAACTTTGTACTGGACCTCAATCCGCCGGAGTTACCTTATCTAGGTGAACACAACGTGTGTTCCTTAACCACGCAGTTGTCAGGCCCCTGTAACCAGCCCAGGGTCCGCTCTGACAGTCGCTTCCCAGGAAGCGTGATTCTGAGGACTGGGTTTCCCCCATCCACCAATGATGGTCAAGAGGTGGGCTCATTCACCTCAGGTGGCTCAGCCCGGACCGTTATGTCAGTGGCTGATGGCTCCTCAGAGGAGATGCATTTCCTCACAGGGACTCTATGCCCAAGACGGTTGCCTGAACTTCCAGACTTCAGTCTTTCCATCCTCTGCCAAGTCTGCCATGCTGGACACCGCACAGCGGTGGTTTTGGCTACTTTCCTCGCTATCCGCAGGTGTGGCTTCGGCAATGGAAGGCAGATGCCTCTATAGAGGTTCCTTGCTGGGCTCCCCTTTGGTGGGACCAGTCTCTTCGGAACCAACTAGATGAAATTTAGGAAGCTCTCGGCGACGAGAGTTCTTCCTTGCCACAAACCTAAACCAGGGCAGGAATCAGTTGAGGTTTCGGTGGTTTCCGTTCCTCCTTCTGATCGTCCTCTAGCTCGGCCTTAGTTCATAGAACCAAATGGCTTGAAGCTGCGTCTTCAGAAGACCGCAGGAGACTCGGAGTCAGCTTCCTCCGAGCTATCTGGCCACGCCAACCACCTCCTTGGTCGGTGGCAGGCTCTCTCCACTTGGCGACGTATGGTTCTACCACGTCTCCGTTCAGTGGGGGCGAGTTTATATCTCCCATGGCTACAGGATGGAATTCTGTCCACCCGCCAAACAGATTTTTTCTGTCAACTCCTCCCGGCTCCAAGGCCGCCGCCTTCTCACAGGCCGTGGCATTTCTTGCAGGCCAACGGAGTAATTGTTCCGGTTCCCGACTGGGAACGGTTCTGAGATTTTTGCTTAAATCTATTTCTAGTCCCCGAAGAGGGCGGTGCCTTCCGACCTGGATCTTTAGCTTTTCAAGCATGGTCAGGTGTGGCGTTTTCACATGGAGTCTCGGTCTTGTTCCGTGTGTTTTTCACCGGATCAATCAAGAACCCAAGGAGATTCCCTAGCAGCCATCGGCATCAGGGATGCCTTTCGGCAAGGATCAATCGCAGTTTCACACCAGCGTTGACTACGTTTTGCCATCGGAGTGGTCCAATTCGTGGCTCTTCCCTTTGGGTTAGCCACGGCCCCTCGAGTATTCTCCTTGGGGCTGCTGTGATTAGGGTCCTGCACCCCTAGGGGTTGGCAGTGATCGTTTGCCCTGGACGGTTTTCTTCTCGGGGTTTCATCCAGCGCAGACTCTTAGTAGAATACTTCGCTTACTCTCGCCACTCTAATCTATTCGGGTGGCTTGTCAATTCGAGACTCTGTCGGCACTTGTGAAGCTGCTCTTAGTCGATCAGTAGTCCCTCCGGGTCGACGTCGTTCTATCAGACACCAAATAAGGTGCTGGTCAGACGGTGGCGTCAATGGAAGCGATGCCTTGCCCAGTTTCTCCTGCGTCCTCTGAGACTGGAGGGTTTCCGCTGTACACGCGACCTCCCTCCTTCTCGGAGTGGTGGCTTCGCCACTGACCAGGGGCTCCTTGCAGTGGTGGTTTCGGCCACTCTGTCTCAGGGATGCTCCTTCCTAGCCCCGTCCCGGGTGATCCTCACCAGGGTGCTGGTCTTTCCGCCTTGGGAGCAGTATATCTCCACCGTGGAGCGCAGGGCGCTTGGACTCTGTCCGATTCAGCCCTCTGGTTCAATGTGCTGGAAATCAGAGCTGTATTTCTAGCTCTCTAAGCCTTCACCATCTGTTGGCGGCTAGGCACATTCGAGCCAGTCGGACAACGTGACAGCGTTTTCCTACATCAACTTCCAGGGCGGGACATTCAGCCGTCTGGCAATCTTGGCGGCTCATCATTCTTCAGTGGACAAGGGACTCCTAGTCCACCATATCCGCAGCCCACATCCTAGATGTGAAAACTGAGAGGCAGACTATTTCAGCTGTCCAACCGTGGTCCATTGCGGTAGGCACACTGGTTCATGTTTGATCCCAGCTTCGTCTCTACCTCTTGCCCAGAGTCCTGCGCAAGATCAGTTAAGGGGGCCGTCGGGTCATTCTCATTCTCCAGACTGACCCAGGCAGGCTTGGTACCCTAACCTGCTCCTTCTGTCCGTTGGATTGCCATGGCATCTTCCGGACCGTTCAGACCTTTTCTCAAAAGGGTCCGTTTTTTCCGTCAGAATTCTGGATTCTCAGATTGACGGCGTAGATCTTGAGTCCTGGATCTTGGCGACTTCTGGTATCCTTCCTGAAGTCATCTCCGCTATGACTCGAGCTTCAAAGTGTCCTTTGACCTTTTTAGCCTTGCCGACCCTCCTGTCTCTTTCACAGTCCAGTTTACAGCTAGGACTATCCCTCATAAGGGACAGGTCTCGGCTCTGTCAGTATGTGCCAGCGGCGTATCGTCCGGCTGGCTCCGGTGCGCTCCTTTCAGGGCGCATCTCACATTATTCCGCCTTTCCTGCGGCCTATGGAGCCCTGGGACCTTAATCCGGTCCTCCCGGTTCCCGGAAACCCCCCTTTGTGCCTCTTAGGGAGGTTTCTTTGTTTCATCTTTCACAGAAAGTAGTCTTCTAGTGGCTATAATTTCCCGCCAGAGAGTTCTAGCTGTACTCTCTCGGAGTCACCCCCTTCTTGGCCTTTTGCATCAAGACAAGGTGGTCTCCGTCCGACTCCGGACTTTTTTCCCTGAGGTGGTTACTGCTTCCACCTTATCCGGGGCAATTTTCCTGCCTTCCTTTTGTCCGGCTCCTGTTCATCGTTTGAGAAAGCGTTGCATATCCTGGATCTGGTGCGGGCGCTCCGGATCTATGTGTCTTGCACCGCCGTTATTAGGCAGTGCACCTCTCTCTGGTGCTGACCGCTAGTCAGCGTAGCGGTCTCTTGGCATCTAAGCCGACCCTGGGTCGTTGGCTTAGGTCGGCCATTTCCGAGGCCCAACAAGTGTACTCAAGTGCCTTCCCCGCCGGGGATCAGAGCACATTTGATCAGACCTGTCGGTGCCTTTTGGGCTTTCAGGCTCCAGGCTACGGCTCAGTAGGTCTGTCAGACTGCAGCTCGAATTAGTCTGCATACTTTTTTCGAAGCTCTATCCAAGCCATGCTTATGCTTTGGCAGACGCGGGCTTAGGCAGACGCATCTTTCAGGCGTCTGTCGCCCATTTGTGAAGTTAGGTTTTGCCTGCTTCTCAGTTGTCTGTTTATTCCCACCCATGGACTGCTTTGGAACGTCCCATGGTCTGGGTCTCCCATAGGAACGATAAAGAAAAAGAGAATTTTGTTTACTTACCGTAAATTCTTTTTCTTATAGTTCCGTCATGGGAGACCCAGCACCCTCCCTATTGCCTGTTGGCAGGTTTCTTGTTCCGGTGTCTTCACCGGCTGTTATTGTTGTAGACAGAGGTTCCGGTTCTTCCGGTTTTTACTTTGTCTCTTCTTGTGGGTGGATGTCCTCCTTCAGCTTTTGCACTAAACTGGCTAGGACTGGCTAGCAGGGGGTGTATATACTGGGAGGGAGGAGCTACACGTTTTGAGTGTAGTAACTTTGTGTGTCCTCCGGAGGCAGTAGCTATACACCCATGGTCTGGGTCTCCCATGACGGAACTATAAGAAAAAGAATTTACGGTAAGTAAACAAAATTCTCTTTTTTTTGCTGCAGTGCATTTCACACTTCCAGGCTGATCTACAGTCCAAATGTCACAATGCCAAGGTAATTCCGAATGTGTGTAAACCTGCTAAATCTGCAGGGGGTTGAATACTACTTGTATATATAAGAGCTAAGTAAGAACTTTTTTTATTAATCAATTTCTAGTATCTGTTATGTTAGAAGTGACTTATAACATATTAATGTTTTTCATGTATACTGCTCAAATCTTACATAAAGTAGCTCCAGTAGCCTTGTTTTTTGCCTGGATTTGTCTTGTAGACTAATGGAAAAGGTGGTCGAGTAAGCACAGGCGCAGGCTTGTTTTTAAAGGGAATCTGTCAGCAGGTTTTTGCTATGTAATCTGATTCCAGTGATGTCACTTACTGGGCTGCTTGGTGCAGTTTTTTTAAATCCTTGATTTCTCTGTTTAGCTCATAGCGCTTTATATACATCAGCATCACTGTCCACCATTGGGTCTCACAATTTAAATTCCCTATCAGTATGTCTTGGAAATCGTGTAAAGCCACATATATCGTGAAAACCCACGCAAACATGGAGAGAACATCAGAATGTAAAGCTGTGTATAACCCGCCCACATCACTAATTGGCAGCTTCCTGTTTACACTGCTACCAAGCTGCCAATCAGTGTTGGGGGCGGGGTTACACTGATTAGTCAGTCTGCCATGCATAGACAGGCAGTGATAATCTCTTGCTGATAACACTGATGTACATGGGCTAATAAGTGACATATCGCTGTAATCATTGCCGCTGCCCATATGACATGCTTCTCTCAGATTAAATAACAAAAACTTGCTGACAGATTCCCTTTAAGAGTGTTTTCTGTGCATAGGCAAGAAGTTGCCAATCAGTGGTGTTGGTCGGTTTATACAGGGCTCAACATTTAGAGAACTGGTAACTCTGTAGCAGAGAAAACAGGGATGTTACCAAAACTGCATAAATAGTGCGCTGGAGGGTGGGGTGGGGATTCTATGTGTGCATTAGCCCACCCTTGAAGTGATCCCGGGGCACAGATGGGTTGTCATGATGGTTTGGGGTGTGCTGAAGACCCCCACGCCTGTCATGATGTTATGCCTGTGACAGCCAGCAGACACCCCCCGTCCCCCCAAAAAAAGAAACCTCACTCACCAGACCCCAAACAGTTACAATTGGTAAGTGGCAATTGTGGATGGGCTCTCATACACAGATCTGCATCGCTGTCAGGTCCCTCACCATTCCAGCTGCATTGCACTGCAGTTCTCACAAACAGATCGGTTGATATTATCACTCCGCGCGAGTGATACTGATGCAGTCACCAGGGGGAGCCAACCTCTGTAGAACGCAGAGAGACCTGACAGTGACACAGATCTGTATATGAGAGCCCACTCACTTGCCAACTCTTAATTGTTTGGGATCTGGTAAGTGCCATTCTTTTAGGGGGTGTCTGCTTTCTTTTGGGGGTAAACTTAGCAGTACATATAGAATAATAAATTTAAGCAGGTAATTTAATTTTTTGTAAATATGTCATGTACCCACTGTGGAGACACGGGGCTCAGTGGGTGCTCTCGTCCGCTGGCCCAGCCGCCTTTAGAAAGGCAGCATGGCTCAGGGCTCATCCCAACTGAACGCCTGACCTCCTTAACCGTGGGCGGAACACTACTCAGACAACACAGGGTGAGGGAATCACAATATTAAGACTTTATTGGATCCCCAAACAATTAACGGCACATAACACATAACCAACAAAACACACAAATGTAACAGGCAACAGTTTCTCACCCTTCCGCTGGCTCACCAGGGATTAGAATGTCCGTGTCTCAGAGCTTCCAGGGCTATTTACTCCAACCCAGCAGCACCCCACTTTAGGCGGGCACCCACCGAGAAAGGAATAACGCCAGATTTAGGAAGTTGGCTGAGGACTGCAAAGTCTGTAGTCAGATGACTGGATTGTCCCAAGCTGGATTCCTTCCTTAGGTTGTCCTTGGTATCACAGCCGAATCCTTGCATTCAATGCTGAAGTCCATATAGTGTTATAATCCAGGTTATGGCTTGCCAATCGGATCCGCAGGTCCTAGATTGGTAGCATGTAGCAAAAGACTCACTGGGCAATGGTCAGTCCTCCTTCTTATACCCCTGAGCTCTCCATTCAGACCATTTGGGGGTCTTCACGATTGGTGGATAAGACTATGCTCTTATTGGCTGAATTTCAAGCTGCATGGATAATGTTCATTTAAATGATGTGGATAGAAAGACTGAGAATATCTACATGCAGTCTGGAATGCACAGACTAGACAATGGCTACTAAGGTAATTTACATTAGATTAGCAATACACAACTACATTACAATGATTACTCCGAAGGGTCTGGTCCCAAACAATAGTTTAGCAAACATGAGTTAACACACAGAAGAATAATACGTCTGGCTGAATTTTAACAAAACTTTAACCCATGCTAGGCACTGAGTGTCCATGTCGTCACACCCACCACTATAGGACTGGTTCTGCACCATAGCAGATCAGATAAAAAAATGTGCATCTGAGCCAGTAATAGGAGTAATAGAAAATGCTGATGTTCCAGAACGTGATGACAGGTTTAGATCTGAATAACTGTTGATTTTTTTTTGTTCAAAAATAAATGTGGATTGTTGTTCATGGGAAAATATAAGACTTTTCCTGAAAATAAGCCCCTGCGCATCTTTCAGAGCAAAAAATAATGTAAGACCCTGTGTTATTTTTGGGGAAACACGGTCGTAGTAGGGTCAGAACTGATGAAGTGAGTAGTCTACACTGCTGTGATAGTCGTGTACTAACCTGTACATGGATTCCTTCTCTTTAGGAAGCAGCACATTATTTCAGGCTCTGCTCATTAAATGTCTGGAGCGACAAGTCATGGCCATTTGCAGGTACACCCCCCGCAGAAATACACCACCTCGTTTTGTTGCATTGGTCCCACAGGAAGAGAAGCTGGATGATGAAAATGTACCACTCAAACCACCCGGTGAGCACGTTATGTACAGATTTGTATGGTTTACCAGAGGAGACGAGAATGAAATGAATATTATTAATTCTTTATAAAAAGGGGGTTATTCATTCATCGTGTCCAATGCAAGCATTAAAGGGGGTGTCCACCTTATGTGCCCCGCCGATCTCAAGAATGGGGCTCTGAATGGAGTGGAGATTGAGCATGCTGCAGAGCCCTGTTCTCGGGGGGAGTCTCCACCGCTGCTGAGGAGATCAGGTCTCACTATGTCCAAGGGCAGAGACCTGTGATCACCTGTAGCAGCGCTGTAAACCCCCAGAATAGCCTACTGTCCAGCTATGGTCCCTGGCCGTATCAGCCAAGTACAGTTTCTCTGCAATGTCGGAGCATTTCAGAAAATAATATACTGGCTCCAATCGTGCAGTTAGGCTGCCCATGGGTTGGGCAGAATGAGTCGCCTGACAAGTTCCCTTTAAGGGATTTTTCTATCTGTTGCCATCTAATTCAAAGCTCAGGAGTGTTAGTAGCAGCCGGACCCCCGCTGATCAGAGCGTCATTGCTGATACGTAGTGATGAGTGAGCACTACCATGCTCGGATGTTCGGTACTCGTAACTAGTGATGAGCGAGCACTACCATGCTCTGGTGTCCAGTACTCTTAACTAGTGATGAGCGGGCACTACCATGCTCAGGTGCTCAGTACTTGTAACTAGTGATGAGCGGGCACTACCATGCTCGGGTGCTCAGTACTCGTAACTAGTGATGAGCGGGCACTACCATGCTCAGGGGGCTCAGTACTCGTAACTAGTGATGAGCGGACACTACCATGCTCAGGTGCCCTGTACTCATAACTAGTGATGAGCGGGCACTACCATGCTTGGGTGCTCAGTACTTGTAACTAGTGATGAGCGGGCACTACCATGCTCGGGTGATGAGCGGGCACTACCATGCTCGGGTGCGTAACTAGTGATGAGCGGGCACTACCATGCTTGGGTGCTCAGTACTCGTAACCAGTGATGAGCGGGCACTACCATGCTCGGGTGCTCAGTACTCGTAACTAGTGAGGAGTGGGCACTACCATGCTCGGGTGCTCAGTACTCGTAACTAGTGATGAGCGGGCACTACCATGCTCGGGTGCTCAGTACTCGTAACTAGTGATGAGCGGGCACTACCATGCTCAGGTGCTCAGTACTCGTAACCAGTGATGAGTGGGCACTACCATGCTCAGATGCTCAGTACTCTAGTGATGAGTGGGCACTACCATGCTTTGATGCTCAGTACTCTAGTGATGAGTGGGCACTACCATGCTCAGATGCTCAGTACTCATAACGAGCAGTCAGATGCTCAGACGAGTTTGACTCGTGTACCAAGTATAATAGAAGTCAATGGGGGACTTGAGCATTTTCCTGAAGATCTTGTAGCATCATGCTTCAGTTCCCCTTTGGCTTCCATTATACTCGGTACACAAGTCAAGCCCGTCCAAGCATCCAACTTCCCGTTACGAGTACCGAGCACCCCCGAGTATGGTAGTGCTCGCTCATCACTATAGATAAGAAATAACAATATGCTTTCACTTGTTTTTTTTGGATTTAGGTTTCAATCTAATTTTCATCCCATTTGCTGATGATATTCGTAAAGTTAACCACCACGAGATCATTCCGGCCAACGAAGAACAAGTGGATAAGATGAAAGAAATTGTCCACAAGCTGAGATTTAAGTACAGGTATGTGGGGAGGATTTACGGTATACGGATAGGGTCCTATTGTGCGGCTGCCGTGTGTGGATGAAGACCCCTGTCACCAGTGGGAAGGGGGGGGGCGCGCAACTTTGCAGGTAAAACCTCAGTTTTCCCACACACGTTGGGCTCAGCAGTGACATGCGGCCGTGCTCCATAAGACACTACCCTAACTGTATTAAGAGGAGGAAAAATACAAAGTGGTTTTCAGGAGAAACCTGTCAGAAGCCTGTGGAGTTCTACTTTCTGAAGGACTCCACTGGACGTTCATCCTTCCCAGTAAGATAAAAGCTGCTGCTCCGTCCAGACGAAGTGGCTCCAACCCTAGATTAGCTATATAGATCAATAGTGAAATATTCAATAAAAAACATGGCTCCTTCAGTATGACAGGCACAACTTGTATCCTCATAAAGTGGTGCGTGATTGCCACTAGGGACGTTTTCCACTGGAACGCTGGGGTGTTTTAGAGAAAATATACAGTTAATAGTCACTCGGGGACTATGTGTCTTGGCTGACTAGTCCAAGGCTGGCCTCTGGCTGGCTTCTCCCTGCACCGATCCTTTTGACATACGGGTCTCTCTTAACTACCTTGGATTAGTCAGCCAGGACACATAGTCCCCAACCGGCTTTTAAATGGCTGCCGTCACGCACCCAGCTGTGCCTTCATACTGTCTGTGATTTGGGCAGCATGACTTTGATAACGGGTTCCCTTTAAATTGTATGCATTTGTTTAACCTTGAATGGTAGCATAGAATATTATGTAGAATGGAAGCTGAATATACCACCCATATTTCCTGATACAATCTATAGTTGGTTGTATCAAAAAATGAAAGCACCACTCCAGTGTTTATTTCTTTGTCGCTCCATTGGGAGACCCAGACAATTGGGTGTATAGCTTCTGCCTCCGGAGGCCACACAAAGTATTACACTTTAAAAAGTGTAACCCCTCCCCTCTGCCTATACACCCTCCCGTGGATCACGGGCTCCTCAGTTTTTATGCTTTGTGTGGAAGGAGGCACACATCCACTCATGCATTCTCATATTAGTTATGTCGGTTGGAAGAAAAGAGGGCCCCCACGGGGCCCCCGGCATGTTCCCTTCTCACCCCACTATGTCGGCGGTGTTGTTAAGGTTGAGGTACCCATTGCGGGTACAAAGGCCGGAGCCTCATGCTGTCTCCTTCACCATCCCTTAGCGGCTCTGGGAGAAGTGGGATCCTGAACGGTCATCCAGTTGCTGGGACCGTGCTCCCTCCGCAGCCCCTGTGGGAATCTGCCGGACCGGAGTCTATTCAACCTCAGGGACCGGGCCCTGCAACTCTAAGGTACTCTGTGTCCCCATTGGGGAATGTGCAGGAGCGCACCTTCCTCCCGGACGCTGCGGCAGCTGCTGGATTGTGAAGACCGGCGGACTTCCGCGCCGACCGTGCCTGCTTGTCGGGCGCGGTCTCAAATTTAGTCCCCGGCTTCATCGCGGCCTAGTCGCAAAAATCCCGCCCCCGGGCCTGCCTGTCAGGGGTAAGGGCGGGACTGCCGACCTGACGTCGGATGTGAGGGCTGTAGCATCCTGCATGTTTCCTCCCCCCTCACTGATCACTGTGGGGACCCCAGATTCCCGCACTTTCCTGGCACCGCCCACGGCTCCACTCCTCCCCTGAGATCTCCGGCAGCCATTTTTTGGGCATTCTGCCGGTGGAGGATTCTCAGGAACAGCTCTGCAGCTCCAGGGGACCTAAAGCTGGGAATCTGGAGGCACACACTCCGCTTGTTAGTGGTCGGTAAGCCACACCGGTCACCCAGTGCTGGTCCCCCCTAGGGTGCCGGAATAGATACGTATTTATATATATATTTCTGTTCGGTCGGGCTGTATACCCTGTTTTTGCCCATATACCCTCAGTGATCATTCTCCTAGGAGACAACAGCATGTCGTCCACAAGGAGCAAAGCTGTTAAGGCACAGGGTTTTTTTGCGGCCTGTACCTCTTGTGGGGCTATGTTACCTGCGGGTTCCACCTACCCTCACTGTGAGCAATGCTCGACCCCTGTTTCACTTGCGCAGCCGGAGCCTCGGTCACTAGTGGACCCCTCGGCTCATGTAGACCCCCCTGCTCCCCCTGTCCAGGTGCCAGGGACAGAGTTCTCCTCTTTTGCTGAGAAACTCTCTGAGTCACTTTCACAATCCATGGCTCAGTCTATGGACAAATGGTCTGCCAAGCTGCTAGAAGCTTTGCAGTCCAGACCGGTCCTTACACAGGCCCTGGCCCCTGTTGGATCGTCCCCTCCAGGCCCCTCTCGGTCCGAGCCGCAGCGCGCTCCCAGGTTGGGCCCTAGGTCCCACGCGGAGGACTCCTGCCAGGACCACAGTCCTAGACGGGCTAAGCGGGCTCGCTGGGAATCTTCCCCGACTTCTTCACGCTGCTCGGGTTCCCAGCTTGAGGACTCTCTGGAGGACGAGGCGGACGTCGCAGCTCAGGGTTCTGACCCTGACGTCGCCCTTAACCTTGATACACCTGAGGGGGACGCATTAGTGAATGATCTTATCTCGTCCATCAACCAGGTGTTGGATCTCTCTCCCCCGCCTCCTACTGTGGAGGAGTCGGCGTCTCAGCAGGAGAAACACCAGTTTCGGTTCCCCAAACGTACACGTAGTGCGTTCTTCGATCACTCTAACTTCAGAGACGCTATCCAGAAGCCCAGAACGGTTCCGGACAAGCGCTTTACTAAGCGCCTCACTGACACGCGTTACCCCTTCCCCGCTGAAGTCGTTAAGGGGTGGGCTCAATGTCCCAAGGTGGATCCTCCAGTCTCTAGATTGGCGGCTAGATCTGTGGTATCGGTGGCAGATGGCTCATCGCTAAAGGATGCCACTGACAGGCAGATAGAGCTCCTGGTGAAGTCCATCTATGAGGCCACGGGCGCGTCTTTTGCCCCGGCCTTTGCAGCCGTGTGGGCACTCCAAGCTATCTCGGCTTGTCTGACTGAGATTAATGCTGTCACACGTAATTCTGCTCCGCAAGTTGCGTCTTTGACTTCTCAAGCGTCAGCTTTTTCTTCCTACGCCATGAACGCAGTCCTAGACTCGGCTAGCCGTACAGCTGTGGCATCCGCTAACTCTGTGGCAGTCCGCAGGGCCATGTGGCTGCGCGAATGGAAGGCAGACTCGGCCTCCAAGAGGTTCTTAACCGGTTTGCCGTTTGCTGGCGAACGCTTGTTTGGCGAACGACTGGATGAGATTATTAAGGAATCCAAGGGAAAGGACTCAATCTTACCCCAGTCCAGACCTAAGAGACCTCAACAACGGAAAATACAATCGAGGTTTCGGTCCTCTCGTCCCTCCGCCAAGCCCCAATCCTCTTCGTCCAGCAGGCAGGAGAAAGGCCAGAGGAACTCCTATGCGTGGCGGTCCAAGTCACGCCCCCAAAAGGCCGCAGGAGGCACTGCCTCCAAGGCGGCCTCCTCATGACTCTCGGCATCCCCTAACCGCATCCTCGGTCGGTGGCAGGCTCTCCCGCTTTGGCGACGCCTGGTGGCCACATGTTCAAGACCGATGGGTGAGAGACATTCTGTCTCACGGTTACAGGATAGAGTTCAGCTCCCGTCCTGCGGCTCGTTTCTTCAGAACCTCTCCGCCCCCCGCTCAGGCCGACGCACTTTTTCAGGCGGTGGACGCTCTGAAGACAGAAGGAGTTGTGACCCCCTTTCCCCTTCAGGAACGTGGTCGCGGCTTTTACTCCAACTTGTTCGTGGTGCCAAAAAAGGACGGATCATTCCGTCCCGTTCTGGACCTCAAACTGCTCAACAGACACGTGAGAACCAGACGGTTTCGGATGGAATCTCTCCGCTCGGTCATCGCCTCGATGTCACAAGGAGACTTCCTAGCATCGATCGACATCAAAGATGCTTATCTCTACGTGCCGATCGCACCCGAACATCAACGCTTCTTGCGTTTCGCCATCAGGGACGAACACCTTCAGTTCGTGGCATTGCCTTTCGGCCTGGCGACAGCCCCACGGGTTTTCACCAAAGTCATGGCATCTGTCGTGGCGGTCCTACACTCTCAGGGCCACTCGGTGATTCCCTCCCTAGACGATCTCCTAGTCAGGGCACCTTCTCGGGTGGCGTGTCAACACAGCCTTACAGGCGCTCTGACGACTCTCCAGCAGTTCGGGTGGATCATCAACTTCCCAAAATCCAAGTTGACACCGGCCCAATCACTGACTTACCTCGGGATGGAGTTTCATACACAGTCAGCGGTAGTCAAGCTACCGCGAGACAAACAGCTTTCTCTGCAGGCAGGGGTGCAATCACTTCTTCGGAGTCAGTCACACCCCTTAAGGCGCCTCATGCACTTCCTGGGGAAGATGGTGGCAGCGATGGAGGCAGTGCCGTTCGCGCAATTCCATCTACGGCAGCTCCAATGGGACATTCTCCGCAAATGGGACAGGAGGTCGGCTTCCCTCGACAGGAACGTCTCTCTTTCCCTTGCAACCAAGACGTCACTTCAGTGGTGGCTCCTTCCCAATTCTCTATCGCAGGGAAAATCCTTCCTACCCCCAACCTGGGCTGTGGTCACCACGGACGCGAGCCTGTCAGGGTGGGGAGCGGTTTTTCTCCACCACAGGGCTCAGGGAACCTGGACTCCGATAGAGTCTTCCCTTCAGATCAATGTTCTGGAAATAAGGGCAGTGTATCTAGCCCTATTGGCTTTTCAGCGGTGGCTGGAGGGCAGGCAGATCCGTATCCAGTCGGACAACGCCACTTCCGTCGCATACATCAACCACCAAGGCGGCACTCGCAGTCGTCAAGCCTTCCAGGAAGTCCGGCGGATTCTGCAGTGGGTGGAAGCCACAGCCTCCACCATCTCCGCAGTTCACATCCCAGGCGTAGAAAACTGGGAAGCAGATTTTCTCAGTCGTCAGGGCATGGATGCGGGGGGAATGGTCTCTGCACCCAGAAGTGTTTCGAGAGATCTGTCGCCGCTGGGGAACGCCGGACGTCGATCTCATGGCGTCACGGCACAACAACAAAGTCCCGGCATTCATGGCACGGTCTCAGGATCACAGAGCTCTGGCGGCGGACGCGTTAGTTCAGGACTGGTCGCAGTTCCGACTGCCTTATGTGTTTCCTCCTCTGGCGATGCTGCCCAGAGTGTTACGCAAGATCAGGTCCGACTGCCGTCGCGCCATTCTCGTCGCTCCAGACTGGCCGAGGCGGGCGTGGTACCCGGATCTGTGGCATCTCACGGTGGGTCAGCCGTGGGCGCTTCCAGACCGCCCAGACTTGCTGTCACAAGGGCCATTTTTCCATCTGAATTCTGTGGCCCTCAACCTGACTGTGTGGCCATTGAGTCCTGGCTCCTAGCGTCTTCAGGGTTATCTCAGGATGTCATTGCCACCATGAGACAAGCCAGGAAGCCAACGTCCGCCAAGATCTATTAGAGGTCTGGCAAATCTTCTTATCCTGGTGCTCTGATAACGGTTTCTCTCCATGGCCGTTTGCCTTACCCACTTTTCTTTCATTCCTCCAATCCGGAATGGACAAGGGTTTGTCACTCGGCTCTCTCAAGGGCCAAGTATCGGCGCTCTCCATATTTTTTCAAAAGCGTCTAGCCAGGCTTCCGCAGGTCCGCACGTTCCTGCAGGGAGTTTGCCACATAGTCCCACCTTACAAGCGTCCGCTGGAGCCCTGGGATCTTAACAGGGTGCTAACGGCTCTTCAGAAACCACCTTTCGAGCCGCTGCGGGATGTCTCTTTATCACGTCTTTCGCAAAAGGTGGCCTTTCTAGTGGTAATTACATCACTCCGGAGAGTGTCTGAGCTTGCAGCGCTATCATGCAAAGCCCCCTTCCTGGTGTTTCACCAGGATAAGGTGGTTCTGCGTCCGGTCCCGGAATTTCTCCCTAAGGTGGTATCTACTTTTCATCTCAATCAGGATATCTCCTTACCTTCATTTTGCCCTAATCCAATTCACCAATGTGAAAAGGATTTGCACTCTTTGGATCTGGTGAGAGCACTCCGGCTCTACGTGTCTCGCACGGCGCCCCTGCGTCGTTCAGATGCGCTCTTTGTCCTTGTCGCTGGCCAGCGTAAGGGTTCGCAGGCTTCCAAGTCAACCTTGGCTCGGTGGATCAAGGAACCGATTCTCTAAGCCTACCGTTCTTCTGGGCTTCCGCTTCCTTCAGGGCTGAAAGCCCATTCTACCAGAGCCGTGGGTGCGTCCTGGGCATTGCGGCACCGGGCTACGGCTCAGCAGGTGTGTCAGGCAGCGACGTGGTCTAGTCTGCACACTTTCACGAAACACTATCAAGTGCATACCTATGCTTCGGCAGATGCCAGTCTAGGTAGGCGAGTCCTTCAGGCGGCGGTTGCCCACCTGTAAGAGGAGGGCCGTTTCGGCTCTTGTTATTGAGGTATTCTTTTACCCACCCAGGGACTGCTTTTGGACGTCCCAATTGTCTGGGTCTCCCAATGGAGCGACAAAGAAGAAGGGAATTTTGTTTACTTACCGTAAATTCCTTTTCTTCTAGCTCCTATTGGGAGACCCAGCACCCGCCCCTGTTCCCTTCGGGCTGGTTGTTCTTTTGTGTACACATGTTGTTCATGTTGAATTGTTCTTTTGGTTCATGGTTCAGTTCTCCGAACATCCTTCGGATTGAATTTACCCTAGACCAATTTATAAGTTTTCTCCTTCCTGCTTTTGCACCAAAACTGAGGAGCCCGTGATCCACGGGAGGGTGTATAGGCAGAGGGGAGGGGTTACACTTTTTAAAGTGTAATACTTTGTGTGGCCTCCGGAGGCAGAAGCTATACACCCAATTGTCTGGGTCTCCCAATAGGAGCTAGAAGAAAAGGAATTTACGGTAAGTAAACAAAATTCCCTTCTTCTTATTACACGGCTATAGTGGTGTTTTTTGTCCAAGTCCCCTGCCCCTTTATTATACTCACCTTCTAGCATCTTAATATTTTTCCAGCTTCACTTTGGTCATTCTGTGGCGATTTGAGACCTGCCGGCAGCTCCAGTGTTTCATAGAGCGCGCCGGAGGTCACAACTCCATACAACTCTATGAGAGCCTTGTTCTGGCCTCAGAGAGATGCATTGGGAGCTTGTGACATAACTTTGCACTTCAGGGCATTCAGAGGTTACGGGCACAAGATGGTGCCGTGGAACCGGAAGTGGCGCTAAAAAATGATGAAGCATCTGGAAGGTGAGTATATCTCGTGGTAGGTTACTTACATTTAAAGTGCCATTCTAGTGGGAGAGGTGCTTCATTGGGAATCTGTCTGCAGGATTTGACCTCTCAAACTATTTATATGTGCATGTAGCTCTTTCAAAGACAAGTCACAAAATGCCATAACATGGCCAGTCAGTTACTGAGAAGTCAAGGCTTGAATGGATATGCAAACTCCAGCTCTATTCCCTGGCTAGTGATGCCTCCTCCTGCTTGACTGCCAGCCTCTCTGCTGGCTTCAGACAAATGAGCAGTCAGTCAAGCAAGAAGAGGCACAGATGGGTGGGGAATAGAGCTGGAGTGACAGAGTTATATATCACTTGAAATGCTGATTTCTCAGTAACGGAGGAGTGGACTGGACATGTAACTGCATTGCTGGACTTTTCTTTGACAGAGCTACAGGTGCATAAAAATAGTTAGTGTGAATTCCTGGTGACAGATGGATATAACAATGTGTAGTTGTGTGGATGCATCACACCCATTAATTCTGATGTAAAACTTATAAGAAATGTTTTTACACAAGTCAGCAGATCCTTCTTTGTCCAGTTGCAGGACTGCACGTAATCACTGTGGGGCCTGGAAAAAGGATTGATATATGTTTAATTTTCTCAAAATTGTATTTCTTCGTCGCTCCATTGGGAGACCCAGACGATTGGGTGTATAGCTACTGCCTCCGGAGGCCACACAAAGCATTACACTAAAAAGTGTAAGGCCCCTCCCCTTCTGGCTATACACCCCCAGTGGGATCACTGGCTCATCAGTTTTCGGATTTGTGCGAAGGAGGTCAGACATCCACGCATAGCTCCACTGTTTAGTCAGCAGTAGCTGCTGACTATATCGGATGGAAGAAAAGAGGGCCCATATAGGGCCCCCAGCATGCTCCCTTCTCACCCCACTGGTGGTTTGTAAGGTTGAGGTACCTATTGCTGGTACGGCGGCTGGAGCCCACATGCTGTTTTCCTTCCCCATCCCCCTGAGGGGCTCTGAGGAAGTGGGATCTTACCGGCCCCAAAGCCCTGAGGCCGGGCTCCATCCACAGACCCATTGAACCTGCTGGATGTGGAGCGGGAGTGCCGTTCAGGGACATGGCCCTGCACCATTCAGGTACTCTGTGTCCCCGTACACACAGGCACAGCACACTCCAGACTTGCTGGGTGTGCTAGTGCGCCGGGGACAGTAAAGGGTTACAGTCACTGCAGCCTAGCTGAGTGACTTTATTTATTGGGAACTACCGCGCCGGACGCTCCGGGAGCGGCGGCGCGGCTGGGACTTGTAGTGCGCCGGGGACTTAGCGCCGACCGCGCTTTTACGGCGGCGGCGCTTATAAATCCAGTCCCCGGCTTTTGCGGCCTAGCTCAGCTTCGTTCCCGCCCCCACCCTGTCAATCAGGGTAGGGGAGAGACGCTGTACAATCAGCAGCGCCGAGGGCTGGAGCCTTATTTACATGCTCCAGCCTTCTCACTAGACACTGTGGGACGCCGGTTTCCCGCTCTGACTTGGGGCACGCCCACGGCCCGCCCCTACTCATACGAGCTGGAGAAGGACGCCGGCAGCCATTCCTGCAGCCCGAGCTGAGAGAACGGACTCTGGGCAAACAACAGGACTAGGGCGCCCACACACCCGCTTATAGGCGGGCGGTAAGCGGCACCTGGGGTGCTGACATTAAATACCGCAGTTTGTCTATTTGTATTTTAAGTACACTGCATAGGTCGCTATTTTGGGCTATATGCCCTCTTAGATGGCGACACATCAGCAGCAGGAAAGCATGGGTGCTAAGGCACAGGCTTTCTATGCTGCTTGTATTGCACGTACTGAAATGTTCATGTGTATTTATGCTTGTATGCTATACACTGCACTGTACGGTCGCTAGTCTTGGCTATATTCGCCATAGAATGGCTAGACTACAGCAGCAGAAAAGCAAGGGTGCTGAGGCACAGGTTTTTTTCTATGCTGCTTGTATTGCAGGTGTTGCAGTGTTCATTTGTACTTATGCCTGTATGCTATACATTGCACTGTATGGTCGCTATTCTGGGCTATATTCCCCTAGATGGCTAGTCTACAGCAGCAGAAAAGCAGGCTTTCTATGCTGCTTGTATTGCATGTGCTGCAGTGTTCATTTGTACTTTATGCTTGTATGATATACATTGCACTGTACGGTCGCCATTCTTGGCTCTATAAGTCGGCAGCAGCATATAAGCAACACAGGCTTTCGATGCTGTTTTTGCTGCATGTGATACTGTTCCACGGCACTGCTCCCCATTGGGTGCAATGCTCCCCTGTAGCACTTGGTCAGCCGGGGTCTCTACTTGACGTGGCCAAAAGAACCACCTCTCAACCCTGTCCAAGGACAGGGACGGAGTTGCAAGGGGATAGAGACTTGCAGTCCGGACAGGCCATGGGCAATCTGGATCATTGCTCCCTGGCCACCCTCACTCGGAATAAAATCGGTGCTCCGGGGGGGGGTCCCGGGAGGCTCTCTGTATGATGAGGCAGACGTAGCTCATCAGGACTTTGATCCTGACACCGCTCTCACTCCGGATACACCTGATGGTGACGCCATAAGGCATGATCCTATAGCGTCCATCAATGGAATGTTGGATCTTTCTCCCTCAGCTCCCCCAGCGGAGGAGTCAGCTTCACAGCAGGAGAAGTCCCATTTCAGTAGCTCAAACGTATATTGAGTATTGTTCTGGCCACGCTGACTTCAGAGAAGCAGTCCAGGAACACCACGCTTCCCAGATAAGCGTTTTCTCCAAACGTATTACGGATACACGTTATCACTTTCCCCCTGACGTGGTCAGGCGTTGGACCCAGGGTCCAAAGGTGGATTCTCCAATCTCCAGGCTTGCGGCTAGAGCCATAGTTGCAGTGGAGATGGGACTTCACTTACAGATGCCATTGACAGACAGATGGACTCTGGTTGAAATCTGTCTATGAGGCTATCGGCGTGTCGGTTGCTCCGGCATTCACAGCCGTATGGGCACCCTAAGCTTTTCAGCTGTTCTTGCGCAGCTGGTCTTGAGCACAGGTACATCTGTGCCGCAGGGGCGTCCGTAACCTCGCAATGTCTGCATTGCGACTTACTCTATTAATGCTGTCCTGGAAGGACAGTCGAGGTTTCGGTCCTTCCCAGGCTCGGGCAGGTCCCAATTGTCCTCGTCCAAAAGGGCTGAAAAGCCTCAGAGGGGCTCAGCTGCCGGCCGGGCTCAATCACGCCCAAGGAAGGCAGCCGGAGAAACCGCTACCAAGGCGGTCTCCTCATGACTCTCAGCTCTCTCATCTTTCCGCATCCGCGGTTGATGGCAGACTCGCTCGCCTTTGGCGACATTTAGCTGCCACAGGTCACAGACCGGTGGGTGAGGGACAGTGTGCCCACGTGCACAGGACAGAGTTCTGATCTCGTCCTCCGACTCGATTCTTCAGAACGTCCCCACCTCCCCACCGAGCCGATGCTCTTCTGCAGGCATAAGGAGTGATTATCCCGGTTCCTCTTCAGGAACAAGACACGGTTTTCCTCCAATCTGGTTGTGGTGCCAAACAAGGATGGCTCTTTCCGTTCCGTTCTGGACCTAAAACTGCTCAACAAGCACGTGGAGGCCAGGCGGTTCCGGATGATACTCTCCGCTCCGTCATTGCCTCAATGTCTCAAGGAAATTTCCTAGCATCAATAGACATCAAAGATGCTTATCTCCACGTGCCGATTGCTACAGAGCACCAATGTTTTTCTACATTTCGTGATAGGAAACGACCATCTTCAGTTCGTAGCTCTGCCATTCGGTCTGGCGACAGCCCCACGGGTGTTCACCAAGGTCATGGCGGCAGTGGTAGCAGTCTTGCACTCACAGGGACACTCTGTGATCCCTTACTTGGACGATCTACTTGTCAAGGCACTCTCTCAAGAGGCATGCCAACTCAGCCTGAATGTTGCGCTGGAGACTCTCCAGACGTTCGGGTGGATCATCGACTTTTCAAAGTCAAACCGGTCACCGACCCAATCACTAACGTAGCTTGGCATGGAGTTTTCATACCCTGTCAGCGCTAGTGAAGCTTCCGCTGGACAAGCAGCGGTCACTACAGACTGGGGTGCAGACTCTCCGTCTAGGTCAGTCGCACTCCTTAAGACGCCTCATGCACTTCCTCGGGAAGATGGTGGCGGCTATGGAGGCGGTTCCGTTTGCGCAGTTTCATCTGCGTCCTCTTATTGGGACATTCTCCGCCAATGGGACGGGAAGTCAACATCCCTGAACAGGAAAGTATCCTTTTCGGAAGGACTCTCTGCAATGGTGGCTTCTTCCCACCTCATTATCACAGGGAAGATCCTTCCTACCACCGTCTTGGGCGGTAGTCACGACAGACGCGAGTCTGTCAGGGTGGGGAGCAGTTTTTCTCCACCACAGGGCTCAGGGTACGTGGACTCAGCAGGAGTCCACCCTTCAGATCCATGTTCTGGAAATCAGAGCAGTGTATCTTGCCCTACTAGCCTTCCAGCAGTGGCTGGAAGGAAAGCAGATCCGAATTCAGTCGGACAACTCCACAGCGGTGACATACATCAATCACCAAGGAGGGACACGCAGTCGGCAAGCCTTCCAGGAAGTCCGGCGGATTCTGACGTGGGTGGAAGCCACGGCCTCCACCGTATCCGCAGTTCACATCCCCGGCGTAGAAAACTGGGAAGCAGACTTCCTCAGCCGCCAGGGCATGGACGCAGGGGAATGGTCCCTTCACCCGGACGTGTTTCAGGAAATCTGTAGCCGCTGGGGAAGGCCGGACGTCGTCCTAATGGCGTCCAGGCACAACAACAAGGTCCCAACCTTCATAGCACGGTCTCGCGATCACAGAACTCTGGCGGCAGACGCCTTAGTGCAAGATTGGTCGCAGTTCCGGCTCCCTTATGTGTTTCCACCTCTCGCACTCTTGCCCAGAGTGCTACGCAAGATCAGATCCGACTACAGCCGCGTCATACTCGTCGCCCCAGACTGGCCAAGGAGGGCGTGGTATCCGGATCTGTGGCATCTCACGGTCGGCCAACCGTCGGCACTACCAGACCGACCGGACTTACTGTCCCAAGGGCCGTTTTTCCATTGGAATTCTGCGGCCCTGAACCTGACTGTGTGGCCATTGAGTCCTGGATCCTAGGGTCTTCAGGATTATCCCAAGGGGTCGTTGCCACCATGAGACAGGCTAGGAAGCCCACGTCCGCTAAGATCTACCACAGAACGTGGAAGATATTCTTATCTTGGTGCTCTGCTCAGGGAGTGTCTCCCTGGCCTTTGGCATTGCCTACCTTTCTTTCTTTCCTGCAATCTGGGTTAGAAAAAGGTTTGTCGCTCGGCTCCCTTAAAGGGCAAGTCTCGGCGCTATCCGTCTTTTTTCAAAAGCGTCTAGCACGGCTTCCTAAGGTGCGCACGTTCCTGCAGGGGGTTTGTCATATTGTACCCCCGTACAAGCGGCCGTTAGATCCATGGGATCTGAACAGGGTACTAGTTGCCCTCCAGAAGCCGCCCTTCGAGCCTCTGAGGGAGGTTTCACTTTCTAGACTATCACAGAAAGTGGCTTTACTGGTAGCGATCACATCTCTTTGGAGAGTGTCTGAGCTAGCAGCGCTGTCATCCAAGGCTCCTTTCCTGGTCTTCCACCAGGACAAGGTAGTGCTGCGCCCCATTCAGGAGTTTCTCCCGAAGGTGGTATCCTCTTTTCATCTTAATCAGGATATCTCTTTGCCTTCTTTTTGTCCTCATGCAGTTCATCGGTATGAGATGAATTTACATTTGTTAGATCTGGTGAGAGCACTCAGAATCTACATTTCCCGCACGGCGCCCCTGCGCCGTTCCGATGCACTCTTTGTCCTTGTCGCTGGTAAGCGCAAAGGGTCGCAGGCTTCCAAAGCCACCCTGGCTCGATGGATCAAAAGAACCAATTCTTGAAGCCTACCGTTCTGCTGGGCTTCCGGTTCCATCAGGGCTGAAGGCCCATTCTACCAGAGCCGTGGGTGCGTCCTGGGCATTACGACACCAGGCTACGGCTCAACAGGTGTGCCAGGCAGCTACCTGGTCGAGTCTGCACACTTTCACCAAACATTATCAGGTGCATACCTATGCTTCGGCAGACGCCAGCCTAGGTAGAGGAGTCCTGCAGGCGGCGGTTGCCTCCTCGTAGGGGAGAGCTGTTTTGCAGCTCTAACTTGAGGTATTAATTTACCCACCCAGGGACAGCTTTTGGACGTCCCAATCGTCTGGGTCTCCCAATGGAGCGACGAAGAAGAAGGGAATTTTGTTACTTACCGTAAATTCCTTTTCTTCTAGCTCCTATTGGGAGACCCAGCACCCGCCCTGTTGTCCTTCGGGATTTTTGGGTTTTTTCGGGTACACATGTTGTTCATGTTGAACGGTTTTTCAGTTCTCCGATGTTACTCGGAGTGAATTTGTTTAACCAGTTATTGGCTTTCCTCCTTCTTGCTTTTGCACTAAAACTGGTGAGCCAGTGATCCCACTGGGGGTGTATAGCCAGAAGGGGAGGGGCCTTACACTTTTTAGTGTAATGCTTTGTGTGGCCTCCGGAGGCAGTAGCTATACACCCAATCGTCTGGGTCTCCCAATAGGAGCTAGAAGAAAAGGAATTTACGGTAAGTAACAAAATTCCCTTCTTCTATGAGGGAAGGTATACAGAATGTATTTAACACTTGTCATTAGATATTTGCAGTCCTTTGTGTAAAAAGAAATGTAAATATACCCTGTACCTTAGTTGCTCTCACTAACCCCTCCTGTTCTTTTGGTTTAGGAGTGACTCATTTGAGAACCCCGTACTCCAACAACACTTTCGTAACCTGGAAGCTCTCGCTCTTGATTTGTTGGAGCCGGAACCCATTGAAGATCTGACATGTAAGATTTATTGGACTCCCCTCCTCCTTTATCTATCATTATGGTGTAGAAATAACAACATGTTAAGCTTTGTGTGTTTTTTTTTTTTTATACTGCAGAAGCGTTGAAGGGTTTTCCTAGTAATTAACCCCTTCACCCCCGGCCACTAAAACACCCTAATGACCGGGCCATTTTTTGCAATTCTGACCAGTGTCACTTTGACAGGTTATAACTCTGGAACGCTTCAACGGATCCTGGCGATTCTGAGATTGTTTTTTCGTGACATATTGTACTTCATGTCAGTGGTAAATTTAGGCCGATACTTTTTGCGTTTATTTGTGAAAATTTAGGAAATTGTGCGAAAATTTGGAAAATTTCGCAATTTTCAAACTTTGAAAATTTATGCCCATAAATCTGAGAGATATCTCACACAAAATAGTTACTAAATAACATTTCCCACTTGTCTACTTTACATCAGCGCAATTTTCGAAAGAATTTTTTTTTTCATTAGGAAGTTAGAAGGGGTCAAAGTTCATCAGCAATTTCTAATTTTTCCAACAAAATTTACAAAATATTTTTTTTAGGGACCACATCACATTTGAAGTGACTTTGAGAGGCCGAGGTGACAGAAAATACCCAAAAGTGACCCCATTCTAAAAACTGCACCCCTCACACTGCTCAAAACCACATCCAAGAAGTTTATTAACCCTTTAGGTGCGTCACAGGAACCAAAGCAATGTGGAAGGAAAAAATGAAAATTTTACTTTTTAACACAAAAATGTTACTTTAGCCATAAAATTTTCATTTTTACAAGGGAGAAAAGAGAAAGTGCACCCTACAATTTATTGTGCATTTTCTCCTGAGTACGCTGATACCCCATATGGGGTAAAAATCAATTGTTTGGGTGCACGGCAGAGGTCGAAAGGGAAGGAGCGCCATTTGAATTTTTGAACACAAAATTAGCTGCACTCATTAGCGGATGCCATGTCGGGTTTGAAGACCCCCTGAGGTGCCTAAACAATGGAGCTCCCCCACAAGGGTATCGGCAAAAAATGCAACATAAAATGTATTGTCCATTTTCTCCTGAGTACGCAGATACCTCATATGTGGTGGAAATCAAATGTTTGGACACATGGCAGTGCTCGGAAGGCAAGGAGCGCCATTTGAATGCAAAATTAGCTGCACTCATTAGCGGACACCATGTCAGGTTTGAAGACCCCCTGAGGTGCCTAAACAATGGAGCTCCCCCACAAGTGACCCCATTTTGGAAACTAGAGCCCTCAAATAATTTTTCTAGATGTTTGGTGAGCACTTTGAACACCTGGGGGCTTCACAGACGTTTATAACGTTGAGCCGTGAAAAGAAAAAAAAATTTTTTTACCACAAAACTGTTGCTTCAACTAGGTAGCTTTTTTTTTCACAAGGGTATCAGGAAAAAATGCACCATAAAACGTATTGTCCATTTTCTCCTGAGTACGCAGATACCTCACATATGGTGGAAAGTAATTGTTGGGCGCATGGCGGGGCTCAGAAGAGAAGGGCACCATTTGACAGCAAAATTGATTGGAATCATTAGCGGACGCTATGTCACGTTTTTAGACCCCCCCCCATGGTGCCTAAACAGTGGAGCTCCCCCACAAATTACCCCATTTTGGAACTAGACCCCTCAAGGAATTTATCTAGATGTTTAGTGAACCCCTTGTACCCCCAGGGGCTCCACTGAAAGTTGATAACGTTGAACCGTGAAAATTATTTATTTCTTCGGCGCTCCATTGGGAGACCCAGACGATTGGGTGTATAGCTACTGCCTCCGGAGGCCACACAAAGCATTACACTAAAAAGTGTAAGGCCCCTCCCCTTCTGGCTATACACCCCCAGTGGGATCACTGGCTCACCAGTTTTCTGCTTTGTGCGAAGGAGGTCAGACATCCACGCATAGCTCCACTGTTTAGTCAGCAGCAGCTGCTGACTATGTCGGATGGAAGAAAAATGGGCCCATATGGGGTCCCCAGCATGCTCCCTTCTCACCCCACTTTCGTCGGGTGTTTGTTAAGGTTGAGGTACCCATTGCGGGTACGGAGGCTGGAGCCCACATGCTGTTTTCCTTCCCCATCCCCCCTCAGGGCTCTGGGCGAAGTGGGATCTTACCGGTCTCCAGGCACTGAGACCGGGCTCCGTCCACAGACCCAGAGAACCTGCTGGATATGGAGCTGAGTATCGTCAGGGACAGGCCCTGCTACATTAAGGTACTCTGTGTCCCCGGGCAAGCGCGCACACACACACCAGCATTGCTGGGAGTGTTAGTGCGCCGGGGGCAACAGCGCGGAGCGCTCGTGCTATTATTCACTACAGCTTTGCTGAGTGACTTTATGTATTGGGAACTGCCGCGCCGGCCGTTGCTGGGTGTTTTTTACATTGTGGCGCGGCTGGGACTTGTGGTGCGCCGGGGACTTCCGCGCTGGCCGTGCACATGGACGGCCGCGCTTATTACTCGAGTCCCCGGCTTTGCGGCCTAGTTTTCGTTTCGTTCCCGCCTCCAGCCCTGCCAGTCAGGGGAGAGGCGGGACGCTGTACAGACAGTCAGCGCCGAGGGCTGGAGTCTGCTTTGCATTCTCCAGCCCCCTTCACTGGACACAGTGGGACGCCAGTTTCCCGCTCTTGTCTGGGGCACGCCCACGGCCCGCCCCTCGTCACACGAGCTGGAGAAGGACGCCGGCAGCCATTCCTGCACGCAGTCCGAGCTGGGGAACGGAGACATGCTCTGGGCAACCAACACAGGGCTCTGGCGACCACACACCCGCGTTATAGGCGGGCGGTAAGCAGCACCTGAAGTGCTGACCCCACTAAATACCGAAGTGTCCATTTGTATTTTATGCTTGAATGCTATACACTGCACTGTAGGTCGCTATCTTTGGCTATATGCCCTTCTAGATGGCGAGATAACAGCAGCAAAAACGCAAGGGTGCTAAGGCACAGGTTTTCTAGGCTGCTTGTATTGCATGGCTGAAGTGTTCATTTGTACTTATGCTTGTATGCTATACATTGCACTGTACGGTCGCTACTCTTGGCTATATTCTCCTAGAGGGCTGGACAACAGCAGCAAAAAAGCATGGGTGCCAAGGCACAGGCTTTATAGGCTGCTTGTACTGCATGTGCTGAAGTGTTCATTTGTATATATGCTTGTATGCTATACATTGCACTGTACGGTCGCTACTCTGGGCTATATTCTCCTAGATGGCTGGACAACAGCAGCAAAAAAGCAAGGGTGCCAAGGCACAGGCTTTCTATGCTGCTTGTATTGCATGTGCTGAAGTGTTTATGCTTGTATGCTATACATTGCATAGATGACTAGAATACAGCAGCAAAAAAGCAACACAGGCTTTCTATGCTGTTTTTCCTGCATGTGATACTGTTCCACCGGCAGGTTCCACTGACCCCCATTGTGTGCAATGCTCCCCTGTAGCACTTGGTCAGCCGGGGTCTCTACTAGAGGTGGCCAAAGGAACCACCTGTGAACCCTGTCCAGGGACAGGGACGGAGATTGTCATGGGATGGAGACTTTGCAGTCCAGACAGGCCATGGGCATTCTTGATTAATGCTCCCTGGCCACCCTCATTTGGAACGTACTCAGTGCTCCGGGGGGGTCCCAGGCATTCCAGGGTGAAGGCTCTGACACGGACGGCAGTCCCGGACAGCCTAAGCTAGCTCGCTGGGTGCGGCACTCGGCTTCATCACTGGTCAAGGTCCCAGCAGGACGACTCTCTGTATGATGAGGCAGACGTAGCTGATCAGGGCTTTGGTCCTGACACCGCTCTCAATCCGGATACTCCGGATGGTGACGCCATAGTGAATGATCTTATAGCGTCCATCAATGGAATGTTGCATATTTCTCCCTCAGCTCCCCCAGTGGAGGAGTCAGCTTCACAGCAGGAGAAATCCTTTTTCAGTACTCATGCGTAGATTGAGTACTTTTCTGGCCACGCTGACTTCAGAGACGCAGTTCAGAAACACCACGCTTACCAGATAAACGTTTTCTCCAAACGTATTAAGGATGCACGTTATCCCTTTACCCTGACGTGGTAAAGCCCTGGACCCAGGGTCCAAAGGTGGATCCCCCAATCTCCAGGCTTGCGGCTAGATCCATAGTTGCAGTGGAGATGGGACTTCACTTAAAGATGCCATTGACAGACAGATAGACCTCTGGTTGAAATCTGTCTGTGAAGCTATCAGCGTGTCGGTTGCTCCGGCATTCGCAGCCGTATGGGCACTCTAACCTTTTTCAGCTGGTCTTGCGCAGCTGGTCTTGAGCACATGTACATCTGTGCCGCAGGTGGTGTCCTTAACCTCGCAATGTCTGCATTGCGACTTACCCTAGTAATGCTGTCCTGGGGGGACAGTCGAGGTTGGTCCTTCCCAGGCTCGGGCAAGTCCCAATTGTCCTCGTCTAAAAGGGCTCAAAAGGCTCAGAGGGGCTCAGATTCCGGCCGGGCTCATTCACGCCCAAGGAAGGCAGCAGGAGGAACCGCTACCAAGGCGATCTCCTCATGTATTTCAGCTCTCTCTCTCCGCATCCGCGGTTGGTGGCAGAATCTCCCGCTTCTGGGTACATTTAGCTGCCACAGGTCACAGATCGGTGGGTGAGAGACATTGTGTCTCACGTGTACAGGATAGAGCTCTGTTCTCGTCCTCCGGCTCGATTCTTCAGAACTCCCCCCCCCCCCCCCCCCACCGAGCCGATGCTCTTCTGCAGGCAGAAGGAGTGGTAATACCTGTTCCTCTTCAGGAACAAGACACGGTTTTTTCCTCCAATCTTATTGGGGTGCCAAAAAAGGGTGGCTCTTTCCGTTCCGTTCTGGACCTAAAACTGCTCACCAAGCACGTGAAGGCCAGGCGGTTCCGGATGTAACCCTCCGCTCCGTCATTGCCTCAATGTCTCAAGGAGATTTCCTAGCATCAATAGACATCAGGATGCTTATCTCCACGTGCCGATTGCTCCAGAGCACCAGCGTTTGCTACGTTTCGTTATTGAAGACGAGCATCTTCAGTGCGTACCACTGCCCTTCGGTCTGGCGACAGCCCTACGGGTTTTCACCAAGTTCAGGGCAGCAGTGGGAGCAGTCCTGCACTCTCAGGGTCACTCTGTGATCCTTACTGGACGATCCACTTGTCAAGGCACCCTCTCAAGAGGCATGCCAACACAGCCTGAACGTGGCGCTGGAGACTCTCCAGAGTTTCGGGTGGATCATCAACTTTTCAAGGTTACATCGGGCACCGACCCAATCGCTGACATATCTGGGCATGGAGTTTCACACTCCCTCAGCGATAGTGAAGCTTCCGCTGGACAAGCAGCGTTCACTACAGACGGGGGTGCAGTCTCTCCTTCAAGGCCAGTCACACCCCTTAAGACGCCTCATGCAGAGGCAGTCACTTTCGCGCAGTTTCATCTGCGTCCACTTCAATGGGACATGCTTTGCCAATGGGTTGGGGAGTCGACGTCCCTAGAAAGGACCGTTTCCCTTCTCAGACGGTCAAGGACTCTCTTCAGAGGAGTCCATCCTTCAGATCAATGTTCTGGAAATCTGGGCAGTGCATCTTGCCCTGCAAGCCTTCCAGCAGTGGCTGGAAGGAAAACAGATCCGAATTCAGTCGGACAATTCCACAGCGGTGGCAGACATCGCCCACCAAGGCGGAACACGCATCGCCAAGCCTACCAGGCAATCCGGCGGATTCTGATGTGGGTGGGGGACAGAGCATCCACCATATCCGCAGTTCACATCCCGGGCGTAGAAAATTGGGAAGCAGACTTCCTCAGTCGCCTGGGCATGGACGCAGGGGAATGGCCTCTGCACCCAGTATGGTGTCAGGAAATCTGTAGCCGCTGGGGGATGCCGGACGTCGACCTAATGGCGTCTCGGCACAACAACAAGGTCCCGATTTTCATGGCGCGGTCTCACGAGCAAAGAGCTCTGGCGGCAGGCGCCCTAGTTCAGGATTGGTCGCAGTTCCAGCTACCCTATGTGTTTCCTACTCTGGCACTGTTGCCCAGAGTGCTACGCAAGCTCAGCTCCGCTTGCCGCCGCGCCATCCTCGTCGTCCCAGACTGACCGAGGAGGTCGTGGTCCCGGATCTGTGGCATCTCACGGTCGGCCAACCGTGGGCACTCTCAGACCGGCCAGACTTACTGTCCCAATGGCCGTTCTTTCCACTGAATTCTACGGCCCTGATCCGGACTGTGTGGCCATCGAGTCCGAGATCCTAGCGTCTTCAGGATTATCTCAAGACGTCATTGCCACCATGAGACGGGCTAGGAAGCCGACGTCTGCCAAAATCTACCACAAGACGTGGAAGTTATTCTTATCTTGGTGCTCTGCTTAGGGAGTGTCTCCCTGGCCATTTGCATTGTCTCCTTTTTCCCCCCTTCCTGCATCTGGATTGGGAAAAGGTTTGTCGCTCGGCTCCCTTAAAGGACAAGTCGCAGCGCTGTCGGTATTCTTTCAGAAGCGCCTAGTACGACTTCCTCAGGTACGCACGTTCCTGCAGGGGGGTTATCACATTGTCCCTCCGTACAAGAGGCCGTCAGACCCATGGGATCTGCACAGGGTATTCATTGCTCTCTAGGAGCCGCCCTTCGAGCCTCTGAGGGATGTTTTCACTTTCTCGACTTTCACAGAAAGTGGCCTTTCTGGTAGCGGTCACGTCTTTTCGGAGAGTGTCCGAACTAGCAGCGCGGTCATCTAAAGCTCCCTTCCTGGTGTTCACCAAGATAAGGTAGTGCTGCGTCCGATCCCAGAGTTTCTCCCTAAGGTGGTATCCCCTTTTTATCACAATCAGGATATCTCCTTACCTTCCTTTTATCCATTTCATCGATATGTAATGGCTTTGCATTGTTGGATCTGGTGTAGAGCACCCAGAATCTACATTCCCGCACGGCGCTCCTGCGCCGCTCGGATGCACTCTTTGTCCTTGTCACTGGTCAGCGCAAGGGATCGCAGGCTGCAACATCCACCCTGGCTCAATGGATCAAGGAACCAATCCTTGAAGCCTACCGTTCTACTGTGCTTCCGGTTCCATCAGGGCTGAAGGCCCATTCTACCAGAGCCGTGGGTGCGTCCTGGGCATTACGGCACCAGGCTACGGCTCAACAGGTGTGCCAGGCAGCTACCTGGTCGAGTCTGCACACTTTCACCAAACATTATCAGGTGCATACCTATGCTTCGGCGGACGCCAGCCTAGGTAGAAGAGTCCTGCAGGCGGCAGTTGCCTCCCCGTAGGGGAAGGCTGTCTTGCAGCTCTAACATGAGGTATTTCTTTACCCACCCAGGGACAGCTTTTGGACGTCCCAATCGTCTGGGTCTCCCAATGGAGCGCCGAAGAAGAAGGGAATTTTGTTACTTACCGTAAATTCCTTTTCTTCTAGCTCCTATTGGGAGACCCAGCACCCGCCCTGTTGTCCTTCGGGATTTTTGGTTGTTTTCGGGTACACATGTTGTTCATGTTGAATGGTTTTCAGTTCTCCGATGTTACTTCGGAGTGAATTTGTTTAAACCAGTTATTGGCTTTCCTCCTTCTTGCTTTTGCACTAAAACTGGTGAGCCAGTGATCCCACTGGGGGTGTATAGCCAGAAGGGGAGGGGCCTTACACTTTTTAGTGTAATGCTTTGTGTGGCCTCCGGAGGCAGTAGCTATACACCCAATCGTCTGGGTCTCCCAATAGGAGCTAGAAGAAAAGGAATTTACGGTAAGTAACAAAATTCCCTTCTTTTTTTTATTTTTTTTTTAAATTTTTGCAGGTAGCTTTTTTTTTTTCTTTTTACAACGGTATCAGGAAAAAATGCACCATAAAACGTATTGTGCAATTTTTCCCGAGTACGCAGATACCTCACATGTGGTGGAAATCAATTGTTTGGGCGCATGGCGGGGCTCAGAAGACAAGGAACGCCATTTGACTTTTCAAACGCACAGACGCAGTGCACTGATCGGCCGCTGCAGGAGGCACGGTCGGATGAGATACAAAAAGCGCTGGGGATACGGAAAAAAAAAAAAGTCACGCCAAAAATTGAGCAGGGATGTTGATCCGCGCTCAGCGGGACGCACGGACAGATGCGATACCTTTTTTTCCGTATCCCCGCCGCTTTTTGTATCGCATGCATCCGTGCGTCCCGCCGAGCGCTGATCAGGGATGCACATAACGGATCGGCATCCCTGCTCAATTTTTGGCGTGACTTTTTTTTCCGTATCCCCGATGCTTATTGTCACGCCAAAAATTGAGCAGGGATGCCGATCCGTTATCTGCATCCCTGATCAGCGCTCGGCGGGACGCACGGACGCATGAGGTGTAAAATTAGAAAGGGGATAGAGGAAAAAAAGAAAAATAAAAAAAAAAGTTATACTCACAGTACCCAGAGGATTAGCAGGAGGAACAGCTTTACAGCAGCAGCCAGCAGGCAGGAAGTTGGACAGCTCAGCAGAAGACCCAGGAAGAAGGACCCAGCGATGGAGGCAGATGTGATCGGCCGGTGAAGACAGGTAAGAGGACGTCGGGGGGACAGCAGAGGGGGACGGGGACAGCAGAGGGGGACAGCAGAGGGGGAGGGGGAGAGCAGAGGGGGAGAGCAGAGGAGGGAGATACCGGAGGAGCTGCAGAATAGAGATCACGGTGGAGGCCGGCAGACTGGGATGTCGGGGGGCAGACTGGGATGTCGGGGGGCAGACTGGGATGTCGGGGGGCAGACTGGGATGTCGGGGGGCAGACTGGGATGTCGGGGGGCAGACTGGGATGTCGGGGGGCAGACTGGGATGTCGGGGGGCAGACCGGGATGTCTGGGGGCAGACCGGGATGTCGGGGGGGGGCAGATCGGAATGTCGGAGGGCAGATCGGGATGTCGGGGGGGGGGGGGGGCAGATCGGGATGTCGGGGGGGGGCAGATCGGGATGGCGGGGGGCAGATCGGGATGGCGGGGGGCAGATCGCAGGGGGGCACGGGCAGGGGCCATTACGGGAGCGCGCAGGAGCAAATCACAAGAGCGCGCAGGGGCTGCAAGAGAGCAGGGGAGGAGGGATACCGGAGGAGCTGCAGAATAGAGATGGCGGGGGGCAGATCGGGATGTCGGGGGGGCAGATCGGGATGTCGGGGGGGGGGGGCAGATCGCAGGGGGGCACGCGCAGGGGCTGCAAGGTGAGCACAATACTCACCGCTCCTGCTCCGTGACGTGACAGCAGCGGCAGCGGTGGCGTGGTACCACTAGTACCAGCCAGTGCTGCACGCTGCAGACATGTTGGGGGAGGGTCCCCAGACCAGCACAGGCCTGGGGAGGGCGGCCACCGGCAGATCAGACCGCCCCACTGCACACTGATTGGAGCGATTGCGCGTCATAGCAGATAGCTCCAATCAGTGCTGCAGGGGGGGGGGCCACGGTGTGTGCTTGCTTCCAGCCAATGATCGGAGCTGCTGCAGCCCCGGTCCTAGCTGGATTTTACAAGATCACACTATTTTTGGCATTTTTTTTTGCCGAAAACAGCGTGATCAATGTGATTGGCGGTTCCGATTTGAACAGCCAATCACATCGATCGCCTATGGGGGGTGGCGATGCCACCCCCCCTGGGGTCAAGCAAAGGTCCCCTGCTGTAAGAAACAGCAGGGGACATCATTTGAAAGCAGTTGCTATGGCCACGGCAATCAAATGAAGTTTAGGCAGTAAAATTACGTCCCTGGTCGTTAAGTCATGTTAAAATAGGACGTAATTTTACTGCCCGCGGTCGTGAAGGGGTTAATATTGTTGCCATTCATTCTACGTATGTGATAATGTACATCATAATCAAAAACCTACAAAAGTTACCCAAAAGATGTAAGGTTATGAACAAGAAGACCACTAAACAAAGTCTAAACAGGAAAACTGGTAAATATACTAACAGAATTCCGTGCAGACAGAGATATAGGCAATATAGACACCAACTAGTATTGGAAAAGATTACCTTGAATCATGCTGGCAGTTTTGGAATCGGAGGCCTCGACGCACGTTTCACTAGAAGACTTCGTCAGGAGACTCCTGATGAAGCCTTTTGGTGAAATGTGCGTCGAGGTACGAACGGCCAGCATGATGCAAGGTAATATTTTCCAATACTAGTTGGTTTCTATATTGCCTATATCTCTGTCTGCGCGGAATTCTGTTATTATATATAGCAGTTTTCCTGTTTAGACCTTGTTTGCATTCTTTAGTGTGGCCTGTTATACATTCCCGCTAGGGTAAATATTATCCCTGTCTGGTTTATTTGTTCTAGAGTGGGTTCCCCCATATACCTGGTGGGGGTTTCTATTGTAAGCTTTTACTATTGTTATGCTCTCTGCTGGTGTTTTGCAATCCATTACTGTTATTGTTTACTATACATCAACTATTAGGAAGTTGGGCTACTATTGGAGGTCTGGTGGCATTTTTACTCTATCCCTTGGTGGCTATTTCTTTCTGTGCCACCACTACTCTATTGCTGCTACACTTTTTTGTAAAGTTTTCTAATAAAGTATTTGCACTTTTTACATCTGTAGTCTGATGGTCTTCTTGTTCGTACCCTTACATCTTTTGGGTAACTTTTGTAGGTTATATAGTTATACCTCTGGGACCAATATTTCCTTTTAGGAAGTGTTTGTAGGTGTTGTTTACATCATACTCAAGTTGGTACTAATGAGCCATTGAAAAACCCCCTCCGCTTTGCACATTTCCCTGCCCCTTGAGATCCTGGCAGATCCGCCTCTATGAAAGATGGGTGGTGCCATAAGCAGCCGCTATTCTCAACTGTGCATGTGCTATCGACTTTACCAATGCTGTATGGGCATGTGCTTTGCTATGGTATTTATTTCTATTACAGCTTTAACTGCAACACTAAATTTCTGCTTTTATAGTTAGTGGACAATCTGTAGTGTTATCAGACAGGTATCTTGTATCATGTCATTCATGCACAAACTGGACATTGTCTTCATTAAAGTGGTTTTTTCATGTTATGAAATTAGTATAGAAATACAGTATGAAAATAAGCAAGTTTGCAATTGACTTGCTTTTTCTATCTGCTGTCATTCTCCTACAATGAGAGACGGAAATCTTTTTTTTTTATGCTGAGTTCACATTTCCTGTGATCATCCATTAGAATGGATCTTGCAGAGATCCGTTGCCAAAATGATTTCCGCCGGATCCGTTTTTTTTTTAACATGGGAGTCTGTGGAGGACGGATCTGTTAGTGGATTGCTATTTATGTTGCATTTGTAATGTATTCTGTAAGAAAAAATTATACAAATGCAAAAAAACAGATGGCTAAATAGCAATCAGTTAACAGATCCATTCTCCATAGACTCCCATGTTAAAACAACGGACATCAGTAATTTAATAACAGACAAAAAAGAGTTGTGTTTGCAGAACTTTTTTGTCAACAGATCTCTGCAGGATCCGCTCTAACGGATGATTACAGGACATGCGACCTCTCCCGAACAGTGTAGGCTTATGGAGTCTCGCTCTCAGGCTCCATAGACTTATAATGTAAAATCCATTTCCGTTTCACACATAAACATCTGTGTGATCTGGTGAAAATTAGGTCGTGAGTGAGATCAGGACTGGAGTAACACTGGAAAGATGACAATCACTGGGTATATTGATCCACTTTAGCTACAATACATATATATTTACACAGGTTTAGGAAAGACAAACATTTTGGTAAGTGCTTCTTTAATTTCAATACAGCAGTTAGCTTCTCAGCTCACTCCCCGTCCCTCTCCGCTCCTGATTTGTTATCAGTCCTACAGATCTAAAGCCTCTGACTCCACCTGTCCTTGCTTCCGCAGTAGTTCTAATCACTGCTCTCACTTTCTATAAGCTTGTTCTTCAAAGTTACTGTTATCTTTATATACAAATATAGTTATAAGGCTAGTTTCACACTTGGGTTGAACGGCATCCGTTGCATTGCGTTGTGTGACGGATGCAACGGATGTGTTGCATATAGGGGCACAACGGATGCAACGGATGCTGCAAAACAACGGAATCCATTTTGTTTTGTTTTTTTTTTTTTACAGTTTTACCGGCGGCAGACTATTGTAAACGATCCCCATAGTGATGTTTTTTAGGTTTTTTGCACCCAGTTCAGACATAGAATGGAGTTCCAAACGTTATTCCTTAATGTTAGTAGTTTTTCGTTTGTGAACCCTCCCCATACACACCTATTGCCAATCCACATCGTATATATAGCCTGGGTCTCAGCGTCCCATACACGGTAAGTTTTTTAACTGCATGAGAGGACACACACAAGCTAGGGACCCCAACGTAGAGAAATACTTTGGCGTAGTGTTGGGGCTCTTCTGCATTGATCAATTCAGTAGCTAAATTTCTCTTTATTCATATATTCATGGCAGTAATGCAGGTTCCATTTTTCACATTTCATTCTTACAAATAGCTATTGAATTTTTCATGTCAGTATTCACACAGCAGTTTCTGCTATTCCATGTATTCCCCTTCCATAGTCACTGGTGTGCATACCTTATCTCCCCATAGTGATGTTTTTTAGGTTTTTTGCACCCAGTTCAGACATAGAATGGAGTTCCAAACGTTATTCCTTAATATTGTAAACGATCAGCTGATCGCTCACAGTAGCCGGCCGCCGGGTGATCAGCTGATCGCTCACAGTAGCCGGCCGCCGGGTGATCAGCCAATCGCTCACAGCAGCCGGTCGCCGGGTGATCAGCTGATTGCTCACAGCAGCCGGTCGCCGGGTGATCAGCTGATCGTTTGGCCGCTGAGAATTGGGGCGGAGTGCGGGGTGGGTGGAGCTGAGCGGGGCTATGGCCTTGGACGTCAGTGCTGCGGGGACTGCATGGCTGGGGACAGGTGAGTGTGTGTGTGTGTGTGTGTGTGTGTGTGTGTGTGTGTGTGTGTGTGTGTGTGCGCGCGCGCGTACATGCTGAGTGCGGGAGGGGGCGGAGCCTAGCGGGGAAGTGCCGGGCTCCCTGCACACGTAGCCACGGTAAATATCGGGTAACTAAGCAAAGCACTTTGCTTGGTTACCCGATATTTACCTTGGTTACCAGCTTACACCGCTTAGCGCTGGCTCCTTGCACACGTAAGCAGGGTAAATATCGGGTATCCAAGCAAAGCGCTTTGCTTAGTAACCCAATGTGTATCCTGGTTACATGTGCAGGGAGCCAGAGAGAGCATGCGCAGTGAAATCCTAAGGATTCAGCTGCTCAAAAAACGTTACATGCCCGGCGGAAGCAACGGAGCGTCGGCCAGCGGAAGCAACCCAGGTACTTTTGGCACAATCCGTCATCCATACATGTCTATGGGAAACAACGGAATCCATTAACGGATTCCACTGTTTTCCAAAAGGGCGGATTGTGATGGAAGGAAAACAACACAAGTGTGAAAGTACCCTAACAGTTTAAGCACAGGCACTGACAGATCTTTAATGGTACAGTACTATCAGCTCAGAAGTTACTGAACCAGAACGGTCACTAAAGGAAGAGTGATTTCCCCCAGCAACATGGAAGTGAAGAGACTGGAGAGCTCTGTACTGCTCAAAGTTGAGCATATGCCTTTTACTGTGGTTTTTTTTTTTTTTTGCTCTTTTATTTACTGAAGCAGAAGAATAGTAACCAACAAGAAAGGCAAACAACATTTACATAAGCAGAACGAAACCTAGAGTGGGATACTAAGCCACCCAGCACAAATACCAACATACTTGTGGATGTCCCACTTGTGGGGGAAAGTCTTTCCATGCAGGTACTAGTAGATCAAGTAGTGGTTGAGGTTAGGGACTTCGAGACCTCCATTGCTGAGTATTCAATAAAGAAAATATAATGTAGGAGAGATGAGGCACAAACTGTACCAGCTTGTTTTTCACAGAAGCTATGATATGAGAATCTGGCATTTTAATGACAGGTTCTATGAGCTATGCCAAAATAGACTGGCATGGCGGAGACATGACGGCCCAACTCACCTGATTCCTGATGAACTGTGGCGTTCCTTACTCCAGAAATCTTACTCAACTCAGGGACTAATGAAAGATTTCTGGAATGGTGCACAGAGGTGCACGCCACTCACCAGACGCTCCTGATTCATGAAGAGGCATGCCTCTCTACAGCACGGCCCCTCACCAAGACCAGCCAGAAAATCACCGGTCTTGAGGAATCAGTGCCCGTGTTCTCATGAAAGCTCCAGAGGACCATTCATGGTGATATACGGGTGCTATTTCTAGTGGTGAAGTTGGGTAACTAGGACCTTTTCTTGAAACTCTCTCCATCCTTATTAGTTTACATTTGAATCACTGATAAATGCTTATTGTTTGAGAACAAATACACCTCGAGATGCTGTATTAATCATTTAGTAAAAGTAGATATACTATTCAGCATCAGCTATACTTTTGGGAGAATGTCAATTTGTAGAGTGGTGCCCACACTCTGACTAGTGGATGCTACCGGTAACTATCAGCTTACACACTTCTCTAAGGAAGTATGACAAAACAATCACTAATCTCAGGGAGACCAGCCAGAGAAACACTGCCGGCAGCCAGCAAAGGCGCTCAACACAGTGAAATCCTAGGTGCATTGCCTCCTGGGAAGTATGCAAATCAAAAAAGGTCCATGGAACCTCTGTTAGGAGTCTCAATACAGAAAATAGAAAATAGCCAGATATCCCTCTGGGAAGAACCTAGCCAAGGAGTGGCTTTTTTTAGGAGACCACCATAACCACCATATTAAGTGGCCCTTTTAGTCAATATCCAACTCTTTGACGAGTTTAAAGATATGACAAGGGAAATACCAAGGCCAGGTATCCATCCACAGACAGCTGTTTCGGTGTATTGCTCCTCATCAGTGTGGAGTAGGATTCTGGCCAGGTGGGAGCAATGCCTAGTAAACCAGCAAGACAAAACAATCGCTGATCTCGGGGAGACCAGCAAGAGAAACACTGCCAGCAGCCAGCGAGGGCGCTCAACACAGTGAAATCCTAGGTGCATTGCCCCCTGGGAAGTATACAAATCAAAAAAGGTCCATGGAGCCTCTGTTAGGAGTCTCGACACAGAAAATACCCAGATATCTCTCTGGGATATCCTACTCCACACTGATGAGGGGCAATACCGCGAAACAGCTGTCTGTAGATGGATACCTGGCCTTGGTATTTCCCTTGTCATATCTTTAAACTTGTCAAAGAGCTGGATATTGACTAAAAGGGCCACGTAATGTGGTTATGGTGGTCTCCTAAAAAGAGCCACTCCTTGGCTAGGTCCTTCCCGGAGGGATATCTGGCTATTTTCTGTGTCTAGACTCCTAACAGAGGCTCCACGGACCTTTTTTGATCTGTAAGGAAGTATGACAGTGTATTATATTAGTGATTAATTTCCGAAATTTCTAGCTCACCACCACCTGGCCCCATCGTGCCTCAGTCCCGGACCTCGGCCCTGCCCCGGCCACACAGCAATAAAGAAGACAAGACCAGTCCAGCTGAGTGCGAACAGTGGTTTTAATTTGTGCAAGTCAGACAGTGCACAGACGTTTACGCGTTTCTGGCTTGACGCTTTTAATCAATAATTGATTAAGGGCGTTAAGCCAGAAATGCGTAAACGTCTGTGCACTGTCTGACTTGCGCGAATTAAAACCACCGTTAGCACTCAGCTGGTCTGGTCTTTTCTTCTTCATTAGTGATTAATGTTACTGACTTAAAGGGGTTGTCCACTATTAAGACAGTTTCATCTCGCTCCCTATATTTGCCGCCATTAAAATATAAAAAGCTTACACTTGCCTCTGGTGCTGTCACTCACATTCCCAGGGCTCACGTGAGGCTGAATCGCTAGAACAGGAGGTGAGTATAAGCTTTTTATTTATTTTAATGGGGGCAAATATGGGGAATGAGAAGGAATTGTCCTAATAGTGGACAACCCCTTTCAGTTCCCATAAACATTAGACTAATGTCAGCTGAACTCATTGATATTGATGTGTTCAGCCGACTAATGTGTATAGGAGTCCAGGACAAGTGATTGTTGGGGGAGATAGGAGTCCCTGATGTTTCGGACAGCCGATGCTTTTGTTTTCTCTAAGATAAGCCCCCGGCAGAGTTGTCTGCTAGCCGCTTTCTCAGAGAACACAGGAGCAGCTGATGGAGTGTCCCTGTATATGAGAGAGCTGGCCGAGATGGCTGCTGGCCAAACTATTGTATGAAGCATTCTTCATCTGACAGCCATCTAGTGCCTATAGTAGGCTTTAAAAGAATTAACACTGTTTGGCTGCAGTGGTCATATGCCCATCCAGACCAATCAAAGAGTGTAGAGTACAGCGTGGGACCAAGGCAGTGTTAGAACAGGAGCAGTGGGGGATCGGCTAGATGAGGGGTTTTTGTTTTGTTATTTTGAGCATTCTGGGTGTTTTTCACAATAAAATGTCAGGGATAAAATAACATTTTTAGAACAGTAAAGTCACAGTGATGATGAACAGTTTGATAAAGTGAGCACAGGATGACTGTTCAAACCAAGCACAGGCGCTCGGTGCATCAGGGCGCGGCCAAACATTTCAGTGCACCTTCCCTCCTGCTGCTTCTCCATCAATCTCGGCTCTTCTCTGCCTTTATGAAGCCAAAGCCGTCAGTTAAAAGAGAGAGGGGTGGAGATGGCGGAAGAACAAGCAGATGGGAAGGTGAACGGGAATGTTTGGCCCCGCCAGGATGCACCGGGCACCTGTATTTGGTTTTCTCAGTAAATCACCATTTCGAGATAGCTGGCTGTGTCTGTAGCATTGAGCCATTAATTGCATTGGAGGAGGAGGTAATTGGGCTGAGGGACGTCCCAGGATGAAATCTACCAAAAGATTACACCGATTGCAACTGGGACAAAACCTCTGGGCATCAGGCGGACAATGGTAGTGGAGGGGTACGGCGTGTGTACCTGGGGATTTCAATAACACCTACGCATTATTTCCATTTCTAGTACCAAAGACCGAAATGATAGATAATCGATTGGGCTCCCTCTCCGAAGAATTTAAAGAATTGGTGTTTCCACCCGGATATAACCCGGAAAGCAAAGCTGGGAAACGGAAGCAGGGTAAGATAAGCAGCACACACGGCTGGCTTCATATCCTATTTGCTAATAATATTAATTTAGTAATAAATGCAACAGGCAGGAATCAATTGTAAGGGGTATTGCAGCTTGGGTAGGTAATGGCGTATACATGGGATATGCTGTTACTTGCTAAGATTAAGGATTTGAGCACCAGGACCCCCAATCCTGAGAAACGATGGGCCTTGGCCACTTGGCATTCATGGTATTGAGCTAAGATGCAGCGTCTGGGATGGCTGTGGTGCTATACCGGGAAGGTTCAGAGGTTGTGGTACCCCACCGTCAGCCGGGCCTGCATCCTAACAGCTCGGGGGGGTAATTGATTGAATCCCCTCCAATCGGAAAGTCTTTCTACCTACATAGGTTTTTCTGTTTTTTTTTTTCTATCTTGTGCTCGTTTGTGCACAGAAGTTGATTTTCTAGCAATCCATTTTCTTTATATCTGACCAAGCTATCATCAGAGATTGGCCTATTGTTTAAGGTTTTTGTGTATGTAAAAAACAAAAAAAAAGTCATTTTTTCCCCTAATATTACAACGGTTATTATTAAAAAAATAAATATTTGTGATCTTGCAGTTTTCACATTGGCCACTAGGGCTATTTTAGACTCCTTTCCAGAAGGTTCTCTATCGGCAGAGGCAGGAATATAATGACTGGTAACAGCTCCATGTACAGCTGATCACACAGGATCCACCATTCACAATAGGTGACATCACAGCTGACCCTGCTCCTCCTTTCACTATCACCTTTAGCACACGCTCATTAGACGCATCATTACAGAAGATGGGGTCAGAGTCTGTTCATCGTGTCCATGTACATGTGTTGTTTCCTGTAACAACAGGAAGTTACAATTTAAAAAAGCTCCAGTGGCCAATGTGAAAATTGCAAGATTTCTATTTTCTTTATCGCTCCTAATTGGGAGACCCAGACAATTGGGTGTATAGCTACTGCCTCCGGAGGCCACACAAAGTATTACACTTAAAAGTGTAAGGCCCCTCCCCTTCTGGCTATACACCCTCCCGTGAGATCACGGGCTCCTCAGTTTTCATGCTTTGTGCGAAGGAGGCACACATACACGCATAGCTCCACTGTTTAGTCAGCAGCAGCTGCTGACTATGTCGGATGGAAGAAAAGAGGGCCCATATGGGGCCCCCAGCATGCTCCCTTCTCACCCCACTTTTGTCGGCGGTGTTTGTTAAGGTTGAGGTACCCATTGCGGGTACAGAGGCTGGAGCCCACATGCTGCATCCTTCCCCATCCCCCTTAGGGCTCTGGGTGAAGTGGGATTTACCGGTCTCCAGGCACAGAGACCGTGCTCCGTCCACAGCCCCTGGGGAATCTGCTGGATATGGAGCGGAGTATCGTCAGGGACAGGGCCCTGCTACGCCAAGGTACTCTGTGTCCCCGTACAGTCCGCGCGCACACTGCAGCTTGCTGGGTGTGTTAGTGCGCCGGGGACAACAGCGCTGCGCGCTGGTGCCATTCCTATCTACAGCTTGCTGAGAGGGGACATGTATTTGAAACTGCCGCGCGGCCGCTGTTGTCAGTTTTTGCTGCGGCGCGGCTGGGACTTGTGGTGCGCCGGGGACTTCCGCGCTGGCCGTGCATATATCACGGCCGCGCTTATTACTAGAGTCCCCGGCTTTTGCGGCCTAGTTTCACTTCGTTCCCGCCCCCAGGCCTGCCAGTCAGGGGAAGGGCGGGACGCTGTACAGATTGTCAGCGCAGAGGTCTGGAATCTGCTTTGCATACTCCAGCCCTCACACTGGACACAGTGGGACGACAGTTTCCCGCACTTTTGTTTGAGGCACGCCCACGATCCACCTCTCTTCACAGGACGCCGGCAGCCATTCCTGTGTGCAGTCTGAGCTGGAGAGGGGAGGCTGGGAGACCCAGACACGGGATTCTGGTGCCCACACACCCGCTTTTCAGCGGGCGGTAAGCTGCCCTCAAGGGCTGACCCCCACTGGTGCCGAAGTGTACATTTGTATTTTGTGCTTGCAGCTATACATTGCACTGTACGATCACTAGTGATTCTCTGCTATATACTCTCCTAGATTCTCAGAGGACACAACAGCATGTCGACCGCAAAAAGCAAAGGTGCCAAGGCACAGGCTTTCTATGCTGCTTGTACCGCTTGTGGGGCTGTTCTACCGGCAGGTTCCACGGACCCCCATTGTGTGCAGTGCTCAGCCCCTGTGGCACTTGCTCGGCCGGGGCCTCTGCTGGAGGTGACCCAGGCAGAACCTCCTGTAAATACTGTCCAGGTGACGGGGACGGAGTTTGCAGTCTTTGCTGACAGATTGTCTGTGACTATGACTAAAATTCTTGAAACATTGCAGTCTAGACCAGTACCTCAGGCCATGGGCACTGTTAACTCATTGCTCCCTGGTCCCCCTCAGTCGGAACAGCTCCTGGTTCCGGGGGTGTCTCTTGCATCCCAGGGTGATGGCTCTGACACGGACGACAGTCCCAGACAGCCTAAACGAGCTCGCTATGAGCGACCCTCGACTTCATCACACTGGTCAGGGTCCCAGCAGGACTCTCTGTATGATGAGGCGGAGATAGCTGATAAAGGATTCTGATCCTGAGACCGCTCTCAATTTGGATACACCAGATGGTGACGCCATAGTGAATGATCTTATAGCGTCCATCAATAAAATGTTGGACATTTCTCCCCCTGCTCCTCCTGTGGAGGAGACAGCTTCACAGCAGGAGAAATTCCATTTCAGGTATCCCAAGCGTAAATTAAGTGTATTTCTGGACCACTCTGACTTTAGAGAGGCAATCCAGAAACACCACGCTTATCCGGATAAGCGTTTTTCCAAGCGGCTTAAGGATACACGTTATCCTTTTCCCCCAGACGTGGTCAAGGGCTGGACCCAGTGTCCCAAGGTGGATCCTCCAATCTCCAGGCTTGCAGCTAGATCCTTAGTTGCAGTGGAAGATGGGGCGGCACTTAAAGATGCCACTGACAGGCAGATGGAGCTCTGGTTGAAATCCATCTATGAAGCTATCGGCGCGTCGTTTGCTCCAGCATTCGCAGCCGTATGGGCACTCCAAGCTATTTCAGCTGGTCTTGCACAGGTTGACACGGTCACTCGTGCATCTGCTCCGCAGGTGGCACCCTTAACCTCTCAAATGTCTGCATTTGCGTCTTACGCGATTAATGCTGTCCTAGACTCTACGAGCCGTACGGCAGTGGCGTCCGCCAACTCCGTAGTTTTACGCAGAGCCTTGTGGTTAAGAGAATGGAAGGCAGATTCTGCTTCCAAAAAGTGTTTAACCAGTTTGCCATTTTCTAGTGACCGACTGTTTGGGGAGCGCTTAGATGAGATCATTAAACACTCCAAGGGTAAAGATTCATCTTTACCTCAGCCCAGACAAAATAAACCCCAACAGAGGAGAGGACAGTCGGGGTTTCGGTCCTTTCGAGGCTCAGGCAGGTCCCAATTCTCCTCGTCCAAAAGGTCTCAAAAGGATCAGAGGAGCTCAGATTCTTGGCGAACTCAGTCACGCCCAAAAAAGACAGCCGGAAGACCCGCTACCAAGGCGGCTTCCTCATGACTTTCGGCCTCCTCTCTCCGCATCCTCGGTTGGTGGCAGGCTCTCCCGCTTTGGCGACATTTGGCTGCCACAGGTCACAGACCGTTGGGTGAGAGACATTCTGTCTCACGGGTACAGGATAGAGTTCAGCTCTCGTCCTCCAACTCGCTTCTTCAGAACTTCTCCACCTCCCGACCGAGCCGATGCTCTGCGGCTAGCGGTGGCCACTCTAAGAGCGGAAGGAGTGGTGACCCCCGTTCCTCTTCTGGAACAAGGTCACGGTTTTTACTCCAATTTGTTTGTGGTGCCAAAAAAGGACGGGTCTTTCCGTCCTGTTCTGGACCTAAAACTGCTCAACAAGCATGTGAAGACCAGGCGGTTCCGGATGGAATCCCTCCGTTCCGTCATCGCCTCAATGTCTCAAGGAGATTTCCTAGCATCAATAGACATCAAAGATGCTTATCTCCACGTGCCGATTGCTCCAGAGCACCAGCGTTTTCTACGCTTCGTTATAGGAGACGAACACCTTCAGTTCGTAGCCCTGCCTTTCGGTTTGGCGACAGCTCCAAGGGTCTTCACCAAGGTCATGGCAGCAGTAGTTGCAGTCCTGCACTCTCAGGGTCACTCTGTGATCCCTTACCTGGACGATCTACTTGTCAAGGCACCCTCTCAAGAGGCATGCCAAAACAGCCTGAACGTTGCGCTGGAGACTCTCCAGAGTTTCGGGTGGATCATCAACTTTTCAAAGTCAAATCTCACCCCGACCCAATCGATAACATACCTTGGCATGGAGTTTCATACTCGCTCAGCGATAGTGATGCTTCCGCTGGACAAACAGCGTTCACTACAGGCAGGGGTGCAATCTCTCCTTCAAGGCCAGTCACACCCCTTGAGACGCCTCATGCACTTCCTAGGGAAGATGGTAGCAGCAATGGAGGCAGTCCCTTTCGCGCAGTTTCATCTGCGTCCACTACAATGGGACATTCTCCGTCAATGGGACGGGAAGTCGACGTCCCTCGACAGGAACGTCTCCCTTTCTCAGGCGGCCAAGGAATCCCTTCAGTGGTGGCTTCTTCCCACCTCATTGTCAAAGGGAAAGTCCTTCCTACCCCCATCCTGGGCGGTGGTCACGACGGACGCGAGCCTGTCAGGGTGGGGAGCGGTTTTTCTCCACCACAGGGCTCAGGGTACGTGGACTCAGCAAGAGTCCACCCTTCAGATCAATGTTCTAGAAATCAGAGCAGTGTATCTTGCCCTACAAGCCTTCCAGCAATGGCTGGAAGGCAAGCAGATCCGAATTCAGTCGGACAACTCCACAGCGGTAGCATACATCAACCACCAAGGTGGCACGCGCAGTCGGCAAGCCTTCCAGGAAGTCCGACGGATTCTAACGTGGGTGGAAGACACGGCTTCCACCATTTCCGCAGTTCACATCCCAGGCGTGGAAAACTGGGAAGCAGACTTCCTCAGTCGCCAGGGTATGGACGCAGGGGAATGGTCCCTTCACCCGGACGTGTTTCAGGAGATCTGTCGCCGCTGGGGGGTGCCGGACGTCGACCTGATGGCGTCACGGTACAACAACAAGGTCCCGGCTTTCATGGCACGGTCTCACGATCACCGAGCTCTGGCGGCAGACGCCTTAGTTCAAGATTGGTCGCAATTCCGACTGCCTTATGTGTTCCCACCTCTGGCATTGTTACCCAGAGTGCTGCGCAAGATCAGGGCCGACTGCTGTCGCGCCATCCTCATCGCTCCAGACTGGCCGAGGAGATCGTGGTACCCAGATCTGTGGCACCTCACGGTAGGCCAACCATGGGCACTACCAGAACGACCAGACTTGCTATCTCAAGGGCCGTTTTTCCACCTGAATTCTGCGGCCCTGAACCTGACTGTGTGGCCATTGAGTCCTGGATCCTAGCGTCTTCAGGATTATCTCGAAATGTTATTACCACCATGAGGCAGGCTAGAAAACCATCCTCCGCCAAGATCTACCACAGGACGTGGAAGATATTCTTATCTTGGTGCGCGGCTCAGGGAGTTCCTCCCTGGCCTTTTGCATTGCCTACTTTTCTTTCCTTCCTGCAATCCGGGTTGGAAAAAGGTTTGTCGCTCAGCTCCCTTAAGGGACAAGTCTCAGCGCTATCTGTATTTTTTCAGAAGCGACTAGCACGACTTCCTCAGGTACGCACGTTCCTGCAAGGGGTTTGTCATATCGTCCCTCCTTACAAGCGGCCGTTAGAGCCCTGGGATCTGAACAAGGTTCTAATTGCTCTCCAGAAGCCGCCTTTCGAGCCTATGAAGGATGTTTCCCTTTCTCGTCTTTCACAGAAAGTGGCTTTTCTAGTAGCGGTCACGTCTCTTCGGAGAGTGTCCGAGCTAGCGGCGCTCTCATGCAAATCTCCCTTCCTGGTGTTTCACCAGGACAAGGTGGTTCTACGTCCGGTCCCTGAGTTTCTCCCTAAGGTGGTATCTCCCTTTCATCTCAATCAGGATGTCACATTACCTTCCTTGTGTCCTCATCCAGTTCATCAATTTGAGAAAGGTTTGCATTTGTTGGATCTGGTCAGAGCACTCAGGATCTACATTTCCCGCACGGCGCCCATACGCCGCTCGGATGCACTCTTTGTCCTTGTCGCTGGTCAGCGTAAAGGGTCGCAAGCTTCCAAATCCACCCTAGCTCGGTGGATCAAGGAACCAATTCTTGAAACCTACCGTTCTGCGGGGCTTCCGGTTCCTTCAGGGCTGAAGGCCCATTCTACCAGAGCCGTGGGTGCGTCCTGGGCTTTACGGCACCAGGCTACGGCTCAGCAGGTGTGCCAGGCGGCTACCTGGTCGAGTCTGCACACCTTTACCAAGCATTATCAGGTGCATACCTACGCTTCGGCGGACGCCAGCCTAGGTAGACAAGTCCTTCAGGCGGCGGTTGCCCACCTGTAGGACAGGGCTGTTTGACGGCCCTATCACGAGGTATTCTTTTACCCACCCAGGGACTGCTTTTGGACGTCCCAATTGTCTGGGTCTCCCAATTAGGAGCGATAAAGAAGAAGGGAATTTTGTTTACTTACCGTAAATTCCTTTTCTTCTAGCTCCAATTGGGAGACCCAGCACCCGCCCTGTTTTCTTAGGGATTTTTTAGTTTTTTCGAGTACACATGTTGTTCATGTTGAATGGTTTCAGTTCTCCGATGTTTCTTCGGATTGAATTTGTCTTTAAACCTGTTATTGGCTTTCCTCCTTCTTGCTTTTGCACTAAAACTGAGGAGCCCGTGATCTCACGGGAGGGTGTATAGCCAGAAGGGGAGGGGCCTTACACTTTTAAGTGTAATACTTTGTGTGGCCTCCGGAGGCAGTAGCTATACACCCAATTGTCTGGGTCTCCCAATTGGAGCTAGAAGAAAAGGAATTTACGGTAAGTAAACAAAATTCCCTTCTTTATGCAGATTGTGTGCAGAAATAAATAAAATGAACACATTTAAAACAAAATTCAGATTTACACCCTGTAATTTTCTGATGAAAGTTTCCCTTTAAACTCCTCACATCCCTCTGGGTGTTGGGCTACTAGTGCAGGAAAAACACGCAGTGAGACCCCTGAGAGGTGGTCCTCTCCGGGAACTTGGCCAGTATGCATAGTACTAAATATCTGTAACAGGCAGCACAGGATTAACCCATTCTCCTCCACCTCTCCGTTTTTTAAAGTGTTTTATGCAGTTGTGGGCACCCAACCCATCCAGGTCCTTTAACACCCTTCTATCCAGTTAAGACCCTATTCTTTAACAGGCTATCTGGCCAAGAGAAAATTGTGCAATTTTATGCGTAGATTTTAATTTCATTTTGAGGTTATTTTGTACACATTTAACCCTTTAATAGCTACCGATAGGCCTTTTTACTGCGGTCATTAAAGTGCCATATTCCTCAGCGCTGCCTTTTTACTGTGTGTATAGCGCCCCCAGAGGTGCAAAAATGCCTAAGGTGTAGATTGTACAGTATAATTGAAACACTGCTGTATCAGGTGTTTGCTCCGATCATGGCCATTTAGCGCTTAGATGCTGCTGCCAGTGGCATCTAGATGGTTAATAGTGCAAGTACAATCTTTTAAACCCATTTAAACCCCTACGATGCAATCACAGACTACCCGAGCCCAAGTAATGACCCAAGACCTGCCAGCTATGGTAAGCAGGGTCTTATAGGCTGAAAGTGCAGGACCGAAGAGTATATTGCCTGCATTAACACAGCAATTGAAATCTAAAATTCTCAAGTCCCATAAGTGGGTATGTGGGACTAAGGAAAAAAATGACATAAAATATGTAAAATTGCATCAAAAGCACAAAAGTATTGTGGAAAAATGTTTTGCCAGTAAAGGGAATATGTCACCAGGGTTTTGCTACCTCATCTCAGAACAGCATAATGTAGAGACAGAGACCCTGATTCCAGTGATGTGTCACTTAGATTACTGGCTGCAGCCATTGTGATACAGAGGTCTTGGATAAGAAAACCTATAGTAACCACTTAGAGATAGAGTAGCCTCTACTCCAGATATATATAAACTTACAATGAAATGAGTATTGATCCAAAGAAAAGTATAAAACACAACTTTATTGCAAAAAGACAAGATAAAAGAAAAGGTAACTCAAAAACAGATCCCAAAAAGGTTATACATGATGAATGATATACACATACACAAATATGCGCACAATTGTAACAAGTACACAAGATGTGTATATATTTATACAGTGTAGAGTCCCCCACAAAAAGGCAATGAAAAAATGATTTGTAAATGGATGACATGTAGTTCTCATAATGTCCACAAGATGGCAATAGAGTATTAATAAAAGGAATGAAAAGTGCATGAGCATGAATGAAGATAATACACAAATGTGGATAAAGAGACAAGTAAATGTCCGCAAAAAACCCCTATATCACCGTGAACAATGAGAGTAGTGCATAAAGAAATGCTGGTAACATATAAAGGTGAACTGAAAGGGTCAGATGTAGAGGAGGATGTATGAGAAGGGCGATGAAAACATCTATGGCAGATAGAAATGAAGGAGGGTTAAAAATAAATATTCGGAAACAAGCTGGGTCCTTTTGTGGTCATTTGTTTGTGTCTTTGTCCACATTTGTGCATTTTATTCCTTTATTATACTCATATGCTCTTTTCATTCCTTTTGGGCTCATTCAGACGACCGTTCCGTCTTCCCTGGTCAGTTCCTGTTTTTTTGCGGCCCTACTGACAGGACCATCTTTTCAATGTCTTTTGTGTAGGATCGGATGGCACACGGAAGCACTTCTGTGTGCATCAGTTCCTACAAAAAACACATCGGATGCCGTATCTCCGTTCCATTATTATGGAACATGTCCTATTCTGTTCCGTAATAACGGACTGTGACTCAATACAAGTCAATGGATCCGCAAAATCCCCGGAAGCCGCACTGAAGCACTTCCTTGTGACTTTTGTCGGGTGCCCCTGCAGTCTGTGTCCTCCCCCGCCAGCCCCGCAGCTGTTCGCTCTGCAGTGTGTCAGCAGCCGAGGGGATGATGAGCACCGACATTAGGAGGTTAGCTAAGTTCATTACCTGCTGTGATGAAGTCCCGCACTCCTAACGTCAGCGCTTGTCACTGACGTGTTCACATGTTAAGTCTCGGAGGCGACCCGAGACTGTGTCTAGCGGTGACGCCACGAGCTGCCGCGATACTTCGCTTATGAACACAGCAGACAATGGAAGTCAATGACGAGCGCTGACATCAGGAGTGCAGCGGTGTTCATCACCCAGGTAATGTACCTAGCTAACCTCATGAAGTCAGCGCTGGTTATCCCCTGCGGAGACCTGGCCTGACCTAATGATGTTGGCTCAGGGCACTGCCCTGCTCTCCCAGCCAATGGGGAACATTCTGTTCTTCATTGACTGGGACAGTGACTATGGTATGGATCGTCGTGAGACCCCCTTATTGGATTACGCCGGACCCAGATTTTATTTTTCTTTCCAATAAATTGGTGAAACAGGGAATTTGTTGCGGAGTGTTTTTCAAATAAAAATTTGTTTGTCGTAAAAAATTTTTGTTTTATTACTGATTAGGTGTGATGTCGAGTATCTGATAGACGCCGTGATATCACTAACCTCTGAGCTTGATGCCAGGTAACATTACATAGCTGGTATCAATCCCATATATTAACCCGATTGCCACCGCACCAGGCCAGTCAGAAAGAGCCGGGTAAAGTCTCGGGACTGTCTCATCTAATGGATCAGCTGCTGGCTGATATTTTTAGACTGGGGGGCTCCCAATGATGCAGGTCTCCCGTGCCTGATAATACCAGCTCTGACGCTTTATCTTGGTTGGGTATCAAAATTGGGGGGGATGCACGCTGTTTTTTTTTTAAATTATTTATTTATATTACTGTACGATATAGACCCGCCCACCGGCAGCTGTGATTGGTTGCAGTCAGACAGCTATTACTCAGCGTGGGGGCGTGTCTGACTGCAACCAATCACAGACGCCGGTGAGCAAGGGAAGCAGTGAATATGTATGAGCTTAAAGGGAACCTGTCATCAGAAATTTAGCTATAAAGCTAAAAGTTCCCCCCTCTGCAGCTCCTGGGCTGCATTCTAGGAAGCTTCCTATAGTTCTTGTGGCCGCTTTTATACCAAAATAAACACTTTGTAAACTTGTACCTTTTCTTATGCAAATTTCTTAAATCTTCCATGGGGGCGGGCTGCCTGGGGTCTGTTGCTGTCCTCCTGCCAATTTACGCCGCCCCCGAACGATGAATTTCAAAGCTCAGGACGCCGCCCCTGGGTGCCCGTGGTCCCGCGCATGCGCTGTTCCACTGTAGCGGTGCCGTGCACTGTGTGCACGTGTGACCGCTGGTGATGCTTTGCGCGGGCACGAGGTTATGGGCGGTGCTGTGAGTGTCATCAGCAAGTGCCGCCCATAACCTCGTGACCGCACTTTCCCCTATTACTCCAGCGTTATGCGCAAGCGCTCGCTGGCCAGATGACCGGACGTCACCTGCTGCTGAGCAGGATGGGAAAGAGGTGACGTCCGGTCATCTGGCCAGCGTGCGCTTGCGCATAACGCTGGAGTAATAGGGTAAAGTGCGGTCACGAGGTTATGAGCGGCACTTGCTGATGACACTCACAGCGCCGCCCATAACCTCGTGCCCGCGCAAAGCGTCACCAGCGGTCACACGTGCACACAGTGCACGGCACCTCTACAGTGGAACAGCGCATGCGCGGGACCACGGGCACCCAGGGGCGGCGTCCTGAGCTTTGAAATTCATCGTTCGGGGGCGGCGTAAATCGGCAGGAGGACAGCAACGGACCCCAGGCAGCCCGCCCCCATGGAAGATTTACGAAATTTGCATAAGAAAAGGTACAAGTTTACAAAGTGTTTATTTTGGTATAAAAGCGGCCACAAGAACTATAGGAACCTTGCTAGAATGCAGCCCAGGAGCTGCAGAGGGGGGGAACTTTTAGCTTTATAGCTAAATTTCTGATGACAGGTTCACTTTAATGAGTGGCCGGCTGGGGAAGAACAAAGAGCTGCTGCGGGAGCAGTGTGAGCCTTCCTGGTGAATGGTGAGTATCTAGCGCTTGCTCCTACCCCTTTGTGCCAGATTCTGTTCCCCATAGACTTTATATGGAGAGTAGTATCTGGCCAGATATCATGGACGGTATGTAACTCCCCTTCCGTTTTTTTTTTGCGGTCCGCAAAAAAAGACGGAGGTCACACGGCTGACACAGGGACTGTAAACGGAACAGTTGTTACACGGTTGTCACATAGATGCATCCGTGGAAAAACAGGACCGGCTTTTGTGGACTGCAAAAACGGAACTGTTGTGTGAATGTAGCCTTTTTTGATACTCTCTTGCCATCTTGTGGACACTTTGAGAACTACATGTCATCCATTTACAAATAATTTTTTTCATTGTCTTGTGTGACCTCTTCATTATAATTTTCATGATGACTGCTACCTGTTGTTTATCTTTTTGTAGGCGATAACACTGGTCAGGCTGGAAAGAAGGCCAAGACAGAAACCTCCATTTCTGAAGACGATCTTCGAGATTATGTGAAGAAAGGCACATTGGGAAAACTGACTGTTCCGGTTTTGAAGGAATCGTGTCGTAACTACGGGCTAAAGGGTGGGAAAAAGCAGGAACTTGTGGACGCACTTGTTGATTATTTTAATAAAAACTGAATAAACTGAAACGTGATTCCTCATATTCGAAAAAAAAAAGTATATACCAAAAAAATAATTTTTGTATGACATTCCACTGTTTTGTTACCAATTCAATAATTTAATGACAGACGGTATTAGAAGCATATTAAAAGCAGAATAATCTTAATCAGTCTGTATCTAGATGTAAATGCTCAGTTATTAAACTGAAATAAAGTTTTTCCTTTTTGATAACTTTTTTGTGTGGCATGTCACATTATGTTCCCATTTGTTGCTGTTTTGTTGTGCTGGAATAACAGATGGGTCATCATTAACCCCTTAAAGACCAATGACGGACATAGCACGTCATGAGCAAGTGTCAGTTCCCATATCATGTCACTGACTGCTTATCAACACAGCCAGAGGTGCGAGGACTAAGTAAGAAAAGTTTTACAGATAAAAATTGCAAAAATTTAAAAAAAACATTTGCATCAATAAATATGAAAATGTATTTAAAAACAAAAATAAATTAATAAAATACACGTTTGGTATTGCTGCTTCCAGAACAACACAATCTATAAAACTGTCTCCGTATCTAACCCCTGCAGTAAACACCATAAAACAAAACAAAAAATGTGGCAAAAAAAAAAAGCCCTCACGTGACTCTGTCCATCGAAATCTAGAACAATTATAGCTCTCAAAATAAGGTGATGGCAAAAAATTGGGGGGTTAAAAAAATTAAAAAATTTTTTAGTGCGTGATAGTGTTTTTCCTACCAAGAGATGCAGTTTTAGGCCTAAGCCACACGGCGAGAAAATCGGTGCGAGTAGAGTGCGATAAAACATCGCATTCCACTCGGACTAATTTTAGGCTGTTACAGCGCACATGAGCGATTATTTTCTCAGCCCTAATCGGACCGAGAAAACAATCGAAGCCTTCTGCGATTGTAAGGCGAGACTCTTTCTCTCGCACCCATTCAAGTGAATGGGGCGAGAGAAAAATCGCACTGCACTCGCAGTACACCGGTGTACCGCACGAGCAGAGTGAGAATGGCAATAGCCGGCTACGGAGGAGAGAGGGAGAAAAATCCCTCCCTACCCTCCGCAGTTCCTGCCCGTCCCCTGCAGCTGAGGTCTGCCCACAGGGTCGGACCTCAGACGCAGGCACACTCGCATGACACTCGGCTCCTACTGTACTGCCAACGTGAGCCGAGTGTCATGCAAGCATCACAGTAGTGCCCCGTGTGGCCCCGGCCTTAGGTGCAGAAAATCTGCATCTAAATCTGCAACATACCCTAAGGGCGGCTTTGCACGTTGCAACATCGCACGTGCGATGTCGGTGGGGTCAAATCGAAAGTGACGCACATCCGGCGTCACTTTCGACATCGTAGTGTGTAAATCCTACATGATACGATTAACGAGCGCATAAGCGTCGTTATCGTATCATCGGTGTATTCTCCGACATTTCCATAATGCCGGTGCAGTGACAGGTACGATGTTGTTCCTCGTTCCTGCGGCAGCACACATCGCTGTGTGTGAGCCGCAGGAGCGAGGAACGTCTCCTACCTGCTGCCGGCGGCTATATGAAAGGAAGAAGGTGGGCGGGATGTTTACATCCTGCTCATCTCCGCCCCTCCTCTTTGATTGGCCGCCTGCCGTGTGACGTCGCTCTGACGTTGTTTGACCCGCCCCCTTAGGAAGGAGGCGGGATGCCGGTCAGTGCGACGTCGCAGGACAGGTGAGTGCGTGTGAAGCTGGCGTAGCGATAATGTTCGCTACGCCAGGAATCACAAGATATCGCTGCTGCGACGGGGGCGGGGACTATCACATGCGACATCGCAGCATCAGCTTGCAATGTCGCAACGTGCAAAAGCCCGCCTAAGGCTCAGGTCACATTTAGCCTGTGCTTTACACTGAGTGCTTACACTGTGGTAGCCATCTAAATCTCTGGAAAAACATGATTTAGACAGGACCTCAATGGAAGATTTACTATAATGTGACAGATGGAGTCACCTTGGTCTCTCTGGCCTATGATCTGGTGATGTCCATCTTTTAAGGTGTGCATAAAACCCACACATAGTCCAGAGTATCTCTACTGCCTCCATAGTGAATGGATCAGTCAGGGGTTCCATCTGTATCATGTACCCTGATCTAAGCGCTCCGCATAGAGCACAGGATAAATGTAACCTGATCCAAAATGTTCTGTACCTCAAAATTCAACCAATAAAAGCTTCTACTCAACCCAGAAGAAACAAGTCACCACTAAGGTTCATCATCTGTTAAAGACGTACAGGGGTTTCCATGGTACTAATAGCACAATGGCTCTGGAAGAGTGCAGACTCCCCCAGCCCCGAAAAAAAAAATCCAGTGAGACCTGCGCTCCCAAATGCCCCCCTCCCTTCTGAGCCCCACAATGTGCCTAAACCGCAGTTAGTGTCCACATGCTTGGCATTTCTGTGGCGAGGAGAGCCTGCTTAATTTACAGGATGCAGGTCTCCAGAAGCTCAAGCTTTGGCACAATGTATGGGCACTACAATGTACGGGCACTACAATGTACGGGCACTACAATGGCAATTTCCATTTTCACTCTGCAACTTCCATTACTGCTTATTTCTGGAAAACACCCATGGAGTAAAAAATCATCACTACACCTATAAATAAATGACCAAAAGGGTGTTATTCCAAACTGGGGTTAATTGAAGCAGTTTTATGCTCTTATGGCACTTAGGGGCTCTGTATATGGAGTCCGCAAACTATTCTAGGACACTGAGCTCCAAAAGTCAAATAGCTCTCCTGAGTCTCGCTGTGTGGCGAAACAATCCTGTACAGTCACATATAGGGTACTGCCATGTTCATGAGAAATTGTGTAATAATTAGGGTACTTTCACACATCCGGATTTTTGCTCTGCGGCACAATACGGCGTTCTGCAGAAAAACCGCAACCGGCTTTTGTAACGCCGATTGCGGTTTTTTTTGCATTGACTTACATTAGTGCCGCATTGTGCCGTAGGGGCTTGCGTTCGGTCCGGTTTTTGCCGCATGCGGCAGATTTAGCCGATGCGGCGGCCGGATCGAACGTACCCTGCAACGTTTTTTGCTCCGGCAAAAAACACCGCATCGCGCCGCATCCGGCCGCTGCGGCGCATTTTTCAATGCATCCCTATGGAGGCCGGATGCGGCGCGATGCGGAAAAAAACCGCATCCGGTCGCCGCATGCGGTATTTTCCACTGCGCATGCTCAGTAGCATGCCGCAACCGGAAAAAACCGGACCGGCCGCATGTAAAAACTGATGCAAAGGATGCGGTGTTTTCACCGCATCCGTTGCATAGTTTTCACAGCCGGATTGAGCCGCAGGGCTCAAACCGGATGTGTGAAAGTAGCCTTATACTGCCATTCTGATCTATTTCCCCTTGTGAAAATATAAAATCTGGGACTAAAACAACATTTCAGTGGTAAAAATGTACGGTAATTATTTTTTCTTCACTGTCCGATGGTGTAACATTTGGTGTCCATATGTTCACTGCACCGCTAGATGATTTAATTAAGAGGTGCAGTTTGTAAAATGGCGTCACTTATGGGGGACTCTGCTGTTCTGGCACCTCAGGGGTTCCACCAATGTGACATGGCATTCACAAACCACAACAGCAATATCTGCAATCCGATATGGCGCTCCTTTCCTTCTAAGCTTTGCACTGTACTTGGAAAGTAGTTTCCGACCACATATGGGGGGATTGCCATACTCAGAAGAAATTCCACAACAAATGATGTGTTCCAATTTGTCCTATTACCCTTGTATAAACGAAAATTTGTGCCTTCATAATTTTCATTGAAAAAAAGTAACATTATGTGTTATAAAATAATGTGAAGCACCAATGGGTTAAAGATGTTCAGCACACCCCTAGATAAATTCCTTGAGGGGAGTAGTTTCCAAAATGGTGACACTTTGGGTGGGGGGGGTGTCATTGTCCATCTTCTTCTGTTACCCTTGTAAAAATGCTAAATTTTGGGCTAAAGTAACATTTTTGTGGAGAGAAAAAAAAGTAAAATGTGTCTCTCTGTGTATGTCTCTCTCTGTGTCTCTTTCTCTGTGTCTCTCTCTATCTGTGTCTGTCTGTCTTTCTCTTTCCCTGTCTCTTTCCTTGTCTGTCTCTATCCGTCTCCCCACCGATATATTACCTCACACAGAAGCTTCTTATACAATGAATGTCCTTTGTTCCTATAACCAATCACAGCTCCTATTAATGACCTGTAGCTCCCAGCTACATTGACTTTAATGGGGGGCAGTGTTTTTGGAGAGTAAAGCGCGGGGTTAAATTTTCCCATCAAAACATAGGCTGATGTTCCCTGAGTCACATGGAGTGTCTGTGCAAAAATTTCTGATTGTAAATGTGACTGCGCATTCCTTTAACGGACATACGTGTGTACACACATACCCACAAGCATACAGTACACATACCCACATACATTCAGTTTTATATATTAGATTTTAAGGGCATAAAAATTAAATGTTTGAAAATTGGGACATTTCTAAAGTTTTTGACAAACTTTTCATATTTTCAGAAATAAAGGCAAATTATATCGACCAAAATTTACCACTAACATGAAGCTCAATGTCACGAAAAACCCCCCAATCTCAATCACTGGGATATGTTGACGCGTTCAACAGTTTCTACAACATAAAGTGACACTGGTCAGAATTTTTACATTAGGTTCGGTCATTAACATATTAAATGGCTCGGTCCCTAAGGGGGTTAATAAAGGCTGTAGTGCAGGCGCTGTTTCTATAACCCCCTGAAGACTCTATTATTCGCCATACCTAGCCTTTTATTGTTTCCTTCACTAGTCAACTTCTACTGCAAAAATGTGTCAGCTGTAACATCGTCTGTAGGTTTCTAGGTTGAGAACAATCATACCACGTCCGCCGCCTCCTTTCTTGTACCTATTGTCTTCCACTAAAACCTGAACATGTCTAAATGTGGTGCTATACATTCAATGGTAAAACATGTCTGCCTGTTGTGCACATGGTGATCGTTTTCCCCCCATGTGTTAAATGAGGATAAAGCAGCATGTTTATTCTTGAGTTTCTTCCTGAAGAAAAAAAAAAAGCTCTTGATTTTGATATTGAAGGAATTAGAAGCAAGAAAAAAAAACAACTTACTTGGATGTTTCAGCCAATAAAATTGTGAAAAGATTTTTTTTTATTGATTAGAGTGTGTAAAACTGCAGGTATCCTCATATAGTGGATTTATGTGCAGAAACTTGGCAGGGGCGTACATAGAAATCATGGAGCAGCATTTCTAACTGCCCTCCACCCCGTATTGCATGTTTTACAGCCCTTCCAAAGACATTTTCCTCCTATTGAAGTCCCTAGATTTCCCTTTCATTGCAGCCATAACGTATGATGACAACAAAAGTGCCCCACAAATACTCTATGATACCCCCACAGTGACTTCTGCTACAGTACCCTCCACTGGTCCCCCCCCTTCAACGAATGGTGACCCCCCCAATGCAGTATGACCCCCAACTATAACCCCCACACAGCCCTCCATGCAGTATGACAGACCTACATATTGTATAGTGGCCACCAAACATCCCTCCGCACAGTATGATAGACCCCACACAAACCTTCACACTGTATAATAGCTTGCATACAGTATAATGGCCCTCAAATAGCCCTCCATAAAGTATAAAGGCTGCTTCATAGTTCTCCAAATACTATAATGGCCCTCCCACATAGTCCTTTATATAGGAGAATGCACTTCTTATAATCATCCAATTATTATAATACACCCCATAGTCCTCCATGTATTACTGTATAATGCAGTCCCTATAGTCCTCCATATAATATAATATAACCCCCATATATTATAATGCAGGCTCCATAGCTCTCCATCTATAATAATACAGCCCCCATAGTTCTCTGGCCACTGTGTACTCACCTCTCCTCATCCCTCTGCTGCTCCGGTCAGTCTCATGAAATGTCTCAGCACAGCAGCGTGCAGTAGTGACATCACCGCGCCCGGCTGAGATGTTGAGGGCAGGCACAGGGGGAGAATGATGGACCAGAGTGCTCCCTCTTATTGCTTTGTGCAATTACAAAGTCCTGCAGGCGAGGGGGGCCCGGTGTCGGCAACGGGCCCCCCTGACTCACGGGCCTTATTGTCTGCCGCCATTGGCGGTACGCTACTGAGAATACTTATTGCTAAAATGAACAAGTGAGGTTAGTTTCACACTTGCGCTATTTTGATGCAAATGGAATCCGTCAGTAATGTAGTACAGTTTATTTATTTACAGTGGAAGCGCGTTACTATGGCGCGCGTGTGTGTCATGCAGTACCCGCTTGTGTCCACATGATGTCGCGCTTCCACTGTAAATGAATGAACTGTACTACATTACTGACGGATTCCATTTGCGTCAAAATAGCGCAAGTGTGAGTGGGCCCTGATGCAGATAAAGTCTGGAGTATTTCACTTGTATAAGATTAGAGCTGCGCGGACCCAAACAGTAAAGTTCGGTAAGCAAAGCTCCAGATAGACACTCACCACTGACTTGTTCAGGATCCTGCTCTTGGAATTCTTGAATGTGGAGACCAGACCGCTCATCAGCCACCAATGGGCAATAATAAATCCAAAAAAGAATTTGTCCGGTAATTCTATAAAATCTTCAAATTATTATAAAATCCATGTTAATGGTTAAGGAAGGCAGTCCCAGTTAACATGTTTTGACCTGTTGTGGTCTTAGTTGTAACAACATTACAACAGGTCAAAACATGTTAACTGGGACTGCCTTCCTTAACCATTAACGGGAACCTGTCATCAGAAATGTAGCTATAAACCTAAAAGTTTCCCCCTCTGCAGCTCCTGGGCTGTATTCTAGCAAGGTTCCTCTAGTTTTTCTGGCCCCTTTTATACCAAAATAAACACTTTATAAAGTTGTAACTTTTCATATGTAAATTTCGTAAATTATCCATGGGGGCGGGCTGCCTGGTGTCCGTTACTGTCCTCCTGCCGATTTACGCCGCCCCCGAACGCTGAATTTCAAACCTCAGGACGCCACCCCTGGGCACCCGAGGTCCCGCGCATGCGCTGTGCGACTGTAGCGGGACTGTGCACTGCGTGCACATGTGACCGCTGGTGACGTTTTGCGCAGGCACGAGGTTATGGGCGGTGCTGTGAGTGTCATCAGCAAGTGCCGCCCATAACCTCGTGACCGCACTTTCCCCTCTTCCTCCAGCGTTCTGCGCCGGCCAAATGACCAGACGTCACCTCCTTCCCATCGTACCCTGCAGCAGGAAATAGATGGGAGGAGCGGAGCAGCACAGCACAGGAGAAGCGGAAAGGATCTGAACGACGTACAGAGGGGAGAGCGCGGCCACGAGATGCAATCACAGCGCCACCCATACTCTCGTGCCTGCGACCACGTCACCAGGTGTCTTGGCGTGCACGGGACCTTGGGCGCAGTGGGCGGCGTCCTGAGGGATGATTTGGAGCGTGGGAGGATGGCGTAAGGGACAGCAACGGACACCAGAGAGCCCGCCCCCATGGAGAATTTACAAGATTTTCATACCAAAAGGTACAACTTTATAAAGTATTTATTTTGGTTTAAAAGGGGGCACAAAAAGTATAGAAACCTTCCTAGAATGCAGCCCAGGAGCTGCAGAGGGGGAAACATTTAGGTTGAAAGCCAAATTTCTGATGACAGGTTCCCTTTAACATTGATTTTATAATAAACTAGAAATAGGCCCGATGCGATCGCATCAGGAGTGCGGTGACATGAAGATCTGTGTATGCTTAGTGGTGTGACAGGAGCAGTGCACGTGTCACACTGTTTGCGTTTTCCAACATCGGTTTATGTCATCCCTCTGCAGTTATGTATTGTATGTGTTGTGTCATTTGACCTCTTTCCACCCTGTGCACTATTTGTTGTGTACTGTATATTGGTGTTGTGTCTCTTAAGCTGTGCAGTGTGTCTGTGCACGTGTGTATATGGCAGTACGCTGTGTGTATTCTCTCTCTTTCGCCCCTCGGAGAAAACGTGTCTTTCTTTGTCGCTCCATTGGGAGACCCAGACAATTGGGTGTATAGCTATGCCTCCGGAGGCCACACAAAGTATTACACTAAAAGTGTAAAGCCCCTCCCCTTCTGCCTATACACCCCCCGTGCCTCACGGGCTCCTCAGTTTTTATGCTTTGTGCGAAGGAGGCAGACATCCACGCATAGCTCCACAGCTTGGTCAGCAGCAGCTGCTGACTAGGTCGGATGGAAGAAAAGAGGGCCCATAACAGGGCCCCCAGCATGCTCCCTTCTCACCCCACTTTGTCGGCGGTGTTGTTAAGGTTGAGGTACCTATTGCGGGTACACAGGCAGGAGCCACATGCTGTTTTCCTTCCCCATCCCTTAATGGGCCCTGGGTGAAGTGGGATCCGGATCGGTCTCCAGGCACTGGGACCGTGCTCCCTCCGCAGCCCCTGGGAATCTGCTGGATAGGAGCTGGGTATCGTCAGGGACAAGGCCCTGCTACTATGAGGTACTCTGTGTCCCCGTAGGGACCGCGCATGGAGCGCTGGTGCCATACACATTACAGCACTGCTGGGTGTGTTAGTGCGCCGGGGACTACCGCGCATGGAGCGCTTGTGCCATACACATTGCAGCACTGCTGGGTGTGTTAGTGCGCCGGGGACTACCGCGCATGGAGCGCTTGTGCCATACACACCGCAGCACTGCTGGGTGTGTTAGTGCGCCGGGGACTACCGCGCGGCCGCGCTTATTGCCGGCCGCGCTTATAACTTTAGTCCCCGGCTTCTGCGGCCTAGTGTCGTATATTCCCGCCCACAGGCCTGCCAGTCAGGGGAAGGGCGGGACGCTGCACAGATCGTCAGCGCTGAGGGCTGGAGCATACATTAGTATCCTCCTCCCTCCTCACTCAGTACACTGGGGCACTAGATTCCCGCACTTTTCTTGGGCACGCCCACGGTCCCCTCCTCCCCACAGAACGCCGGCAGCCATTCCTGTCAGCGATTCAGACGCTGGAGAGGAGAGACAACACAGGGAGACCCAGGCAGGGAATCTGGTGATCACACAACCGCTCTGAGCGGTCGGTAAGCAGCACCTGTGGTGCTGGCCCCACTGAGTGCCGAAGTGTATATATATATATATATAGGCTTATAGGCTATACATTTGCACTGTACGGTCGCTCTGTTGATTTTTGGCTATATACCCTCCTGGTTGTTCTCAGAGGAGACAACATGTCATCCGCAAAAAGCAAGGGTGCCAAAGCACAGGCGTACTTTGCAACCTGTACCTCTTGTACAGCTGTACTACCGGCAGGTTCCACTGACCCTCATTGTGTGCAATGCTCGGCCCCTGTGGCACTTACTCAGCCGGAGCCTCTGCGACTGGTGGCCCAGGTGGAACCACCTGCTACCACTGTCCAGGTGACAGGGACGGAGTTTGCAGCCTTTGCTGACAAACTGTCCGAGAGTATGGATAAATGGTCTGCTAAAATACTGGAAGCATTGCAGTCCAGACCGGTGATTCAGGCCCCGGGCACTGTCCAATCCTTGACCCCTGGTCCCCCTCAATTGGAACAGCAAAGTGCCCCTGGGGTAACCCATAGGTCCCAGGGTGAGGTCTCTGACACGGACCGCAGTCCTAGGCCGCCCAAGCGGGGTCGCTGGGAAATTCCCTCCACTTCATCACACTGTTCAGGGTCCCAGCAGGGGGACTCTCTGGAGGATGAAGCGGAGGTATCAGATCAGGATTCTGATCCTGAAGCCGCTCTCAACCTAGATACACCTGAAGGTGACGCAGTAGTGAATGACCTTATAGCGACCATCAATCAGGTGTTGGATATTTCTCCCCCAGCTCTTCCAATTGAGGAGTCTGCTTCTCAGGAGAAATTCCGTTTCAGGTTTCCCAAGCGTACACTAAATATGTTTCTGGATCACTCTGACTTCAGAGAGGCAATCCAGAAAAACCGAGACTGTCCAGACAAGCGTTTTTCCAAGCGCCTTAAGGACACACGTTATCCCTTCCCCCCCGAGGTTGTCAAGGGCTGGACTCAGTGTCCTAAGGTGGATCCTCCAATCTCCAGACTGGCGGCTAGATCCATAGTTGCAGTGGAAGATGGGGCTTCACTCAAAGATGCCACTGACAGACAGATGGAACTATGGTTGAAATCCATCTATGAAGCTATCGGCGCGTCTTTTGCTCCAGCATTCGCAGCCGTATGGGCACTCCAAGCTATCTCAGCTTGTCAGGCGCAGATTAATGCAGTAACACGTACATCTGCCCCGCAAGTGGTGTCCTTAACCACTCAGGCGTCGGCGTTTGCGTCCTATGCCATTAATGCTATCCTGGACTCGGCGAGCCGTACGGCGGTGGCATCCGCCAATTCGGTGGTACTCCGCAGGGCCATGTGGCTACGTGAATGGAAGGCAGACTCTGCTTCCAAAAAGTTCTTAACCGGTTTGCCATTGTCTGGCGACCGCTTGTTTGGTGAGCGATTGGATGAAATCATTAAACAATCCAAGGGAAAGGACTCATCCTTACCCCAGTCCAAACCAAACAGACCTCAACCACGGAAGGTACAATCGAGGTTTCGGTCCTTTCGGTCCGCGGGCAGGTCTCAATTCTCCTCGTCCAAAAGGCCTCAGAAAGGTCAGAGGAACTCCGATGCGTGGCGGTCTAAGTCACGTCCTAAAAAGACCGCCGGAGGAACCGCTCCCAAAGCGGCCTCCTCATGACTTTCGGCCTCCTCAAACCGCATCCTCGGTCGGTGGCAGGCTCTCCCGCTTTTGCGACGCCTGGCTGCCACAAGTAAAAGACCGATGGGTGAGAGACATTCTATCTCAAGGTTACAGGATAGAGTTCAGCTCTCGTCCTCCGACTCGTTTCTTCAGAACATCTCCGCCCCCCGACAGAGCCGAGGCTCTTCTGCAGGCGGTATGCACTCTGAAGGCGGAAGGAGTGGTGATCCCTGTTCCTCTTCAGCAACGGGGTCACGGTTTTTACTCCAACTTGTTCGTGGTGCCAAAAAAGGACGGATCCTTCCGTCCCGTTCTGGACCTAAAACTGCTCAACAAGCATGTGAAAACCAGGCGGTTCCGGATGGAATCGCTCCGCTCCGTCATCGCCTCAATGTCCCAAGGAGATTTCCTGGCATCAATCGACATCAAAGATGCTTATCTCCACGTACCGATTGCACCAGAGCATCAGCGATTCCTGCGTTTCGCCATAGGGGACGAACACCTTCAGTTCGTGGCACTGCCTTTCGGCCTGGCAACAGCCCCACGGGTCTTCACCAAGGTCATGGCAACAGTGGTGGCAATCCTACACTCTCAGGGACACTCGGTGATCCCTTACTTAGACGATCTACTTGTCAAGGCACCCTCTCTAGGGGCATGCCAACACAGCCTGAACATTGCTCTGGAAACTCTCCAGAGTTTCGGGTGGATCATCAATTTTCCAAATTAAAATCTGACACCGGCCCAATCACTGACATATCTTGGCATGGAGTTTCATACTCTCTCAGCGATAGTGAAGCTTCCGCTGAACAAACAGCGTTCACTACAGACAGGGGTGCAATCTCTCCTTCAAGGTCAGTCACACCCCCTGAGGCGCCTCATGCACTTCCTAGGGAAGATGGTGGCAGCAATGGAGGCAGTTCCTTTTGCGCAGTTTCATCTGCGCCCACTTCAATGGGACATTCTCCGCAAATGGGACAGGAAGTCGACGTCCCTCGACAGGAACGTCTCCCTTTCTCGGGCAGCCAAAGCTTCCCTTCAGTGGTGGCTTCTCCCCACTTCTCTGTCGAAGGGGAAATCCTTCCTGCCCCCATCCTGGGCGGTGGTCACGACGGACGCGAGCCTGTCAGGGTGGGGAGCGGTCTTTCTCCACCACAGGGCTCAGGGTACTTGGACTCAGACAGAGTCCTCCCTTCAGATCAATGTTCTGGAGATAAGGGCAGTGTATCTTGCCCTAAAGGCGTTCCAGCCGTGGCTGGAAGGCAAACAGATCCGAATTCAGTCGGACAACTCCACAGCGGTGGCATACATCAACCACCAAGGCGGGACACGCAGTCGGCAAGCCTTCCAGGAAGTCCGGCGGATTCTGCTGTGGGTGGAAGCCACAGCCTCCACCATATCCGCAGTTCACATCCCGGGCGTGGAAAACTGGGAAGCAGACTTTCTCAGTCGCCAGGGCATGGACGCAGGGGAATGGTCCCTTCACCCGGACGTGTTTCAGGAGATCTGTTGCCGCTGGGGCAGGCCGGACGTCGACCTAATGGCGTCCCGGCACAACAACAAGGTCCCGACATTCATGGCACCGTCTCAAGATCACAGAGCTCTGGCGGCAGACGCCTTAGTTCAGGATTGGTCGCAGTTTCAACTCCCTTATGTGTTTCCTCCTCTGGCACTGTTGCCCAGAGTGTTACGCAAGATCAGGGCCGACTGCCGCCGCGCCATCCTCGTCGCTCCAGACTGGCCGAGGAGGTCGTGGTACCCAGATCTGTGGCATCTCACGGTCGGCCAACTGTGGGCACTACCAGACCGACCAGACTTGCTGTCTCAAGGGCCGTTTTTCCATCTGAATTCTGCGGCCCTCAACCTGACTGTGTGGCCATTGAGTCCTGGATCCTAGCGTCTTCAGGATTATCTCAAGAGGTCATTGCCACTATGAGACAGGCTAGGAAACCAACGTCCGCCAAGATCTACCACAGGACGTGGAAAATATTCCTGTCGTGGTGCTCTGCTCAGGGTTTTTCTCCCTGGCCATTTACCTTGCCCACTTTTCTGTCCTTCCTTCAATCCGGATTGGAAAAGGGTTTGTCGCTCGGCTCCCTTAAGAGACAAGTCTCTGCGCTCTCTGTGTTTTTTCAGAAGCGCCTAGCCAGACTTCCACAGGTACGCACGTTCCTGCAGGGGGTTTGTCACATCGTTCCTCCTTACAAGCGGCCGTTAGAACCCTGGGATCTGAACAGGGTGCTGATGGTTCTTCAGAAACCACCGTTCGAGCCAATGAGGGATATTTCTCTCGCACGCCTTTCGCAGAAAGTGATTTTCCTAGTAGCAGTCACTTCACTTCGGAGAGTGTCTGAGCTAGCAGCGTTGTCGTGCAAAGCCCCTTTCCTGGTGTTTCACCAGGACAAGGTGGTTCTGCGTCCGGTTCCGGAATTTCTCCCTAAGGTGGTATCCCCCTTTCATCTCAATCAGGATATATCCTTACCCTCTTTTTGTCCTCATCCAGTTCACCAATGTGAAAAGGATTTGCACTTGTTAGATCTGGTGAGAGCACTCAGATTCTACATTTCTCGTACGGCGCCCCTGCGCCGCTCGGATGCACTCTTTGTCCTTGTCGCTGGCCAGCGTAAAGGGACACAAGCTTCCAAATCAACCCTGGCTCGGTGGATCAAGGAACCAATTCTCGAAGCTTATCGTTCCTCGGGGCTTCCGGTTCCCTCAGGGCTGAAGGCCCATTCTACCAGGGCCGTGGGAGCGTCATGGGCCTTGCGGCACCAGGCTACGGCTCAGCAGGTGTGTCAGGCAGCTACCTGGTCGAGCCTGCACACTTTCACGAAACACTATCAGGTGCATACCTATGCTTCGGCAGATGCCAGCCTAGGTAGGCGAGTCCTTCAGGCGGCGGTTGCCCACCTGTAGGACGGAGCCGTTACGGCTCTATTATGAGGTATTATTTACCCACCCAGGGACTGCTTTTGGACGTCCCAATTGTCTGGGTCTCCCAATGGAGCAACAAAGAAGAAGGGAATTTTGTTTACTTACCGTAAATTCCTTTTCTTCTAGCTCCAATTGGGAGACCCAGCACCCGCCCCTGTTTTTTGTGTACACATGTTGTTCATGTTGAATGGTTTCAGTTCTCCGATATTCCTTCGGATTGAATTTACTTTAAACCAATTTATAATTTTTTCCTCCTTCTTGCTTTTGCACCAAAACTGAGGAGCCCGTGAGGCACGGGGGGTGTATAGGCAGAAGGGGAGGGGCTTAACACTTTTAGTGTAATACTTTGTGTGGCCTCCGGAGGCATAGCTATACACCCAATTGTCTGGGTCTCCCAATTGGAGCTAGAAGAAAAGGAATTTACGGTAAGTAAACAAAAATCCCTTCTTTAAAAAGATTTTCTATACTCACCTGTATCCTTTCTTCGGCTCTGCTGCCTCCCGCTCCTGACCCATTATACTCACTGAATGTTCACTGCACTGAAGAGCTGGAAGCAGCAGTAGCGCGGGGGACTTCGGTTCCGGGAACCGCATTGCTGGGAACAGGTGAGTATCGAGGTGTGTGTAGACATGTGACTTGTGTCTGTGTTCAGTGTATACATGCATTGCGTGTGTGGGTAGAGCAGTAACGTCACCACTACTTGTGCATGACGAAATAGGGTTACAGACACAAGTGGCAATTAAGTACGTAGATTGAAGATTTTATGGACTTACCGGACAAATTCTATTTTTTTGGACTTCGTAAAGTTCGGGGTGTGTGTGTTTTTTTTTTTTACAGATTTTTACAAAAGTTCAGTTTGAGTTCATGTTCTTTATGTGTGCTGACAAAATCGAGCGAGCATCGCTGTGCTCGGATACGCTCAGCCGCTTGCAGTGTTTGAATGGCTTGTACTGGGGGTAAAATCAGATGTGTGTACAATAAAAAAAAAAACCCCTGCTCTTCCCCAGAAGTGCTCTAACCGCAACATGAATGAGACTGAATCTTAGGCATGTTTTTGCTTTCCAGTGCCATTGTGAACCTTCAAAGTGCTTTGGGTTTCTTTCTTCACTCAAAGCTGCAGAATATCAATTTGTTCAGTATTATTTAGCCATTTAAATTATTGGGACAATGCATGAAGAAAAGAGTTGAGTGTTCATACACAGCAGGCGGAGGCAGGAGCTGCCTACTACAGGCACTAATATAAAAACAAAAAAGTGAGCCGGAGTATGAGATGGTATACATGGAGCTTGTGAGCTCATGTTCACACTGGCCATAAGATAAAGAGAAACCAAGGGAAAAATTGTGAAAACATACCCTGCTGTAATAAAAGCATAGTGCACAGAAACATAGGGTACGTAAACACTATTTTTGATTATGCTTTTTTTTTTTTTAAAGCTATCCCACCGACAAGGTGTACCCAGTTGGGATAGTACCCACACTCGCTAATATTAAAACCTTACCATGGGTCTAAAATAGGCCTCAATGTGGCTAAGGGCTGAGAGTGATCGGGTCCCAACAGGATACACAGTCAGGGGATGCACAGAATGAAATGCCCATGGTAAGGTTTTAATATTAGAGAGATTAGAGAGTGTAGGTACTATCCCAACTGGGTACACCTTGGCGTTGGTGGGATAGCTTCATGCTTTTTTTGGTCAAAAAAAGGGAATTTTGTTTACTTACCGTAAATTCCTTTTCTTCTAGCTCCTATTGGGAGACCCAGACAATTGGGGTGTATAGCTTCTGCCTCCGGAGGCCACACAAAGTATTACACTTTTAAAAAAGTGTAATCCCTCCCCTCTGCCTATACACCCTCCCGTGGATCACGGGCTCCTCAGTTTTGGTGCAAAAGCAGGAATGAGAAAACTTATAAATTGGTCTAGGGTAAATTCAATCCGAAGGATGTTCGGAGAACTGAAACCATGAACCAAAAGAACAATTCAACATGAACAACATGTGTACACAAAAGAACAACAGCCCGAAGGGAACAGGGGCGGGTGCTGGGTCTCCCAATAGGAGCTAGAAGAAAAGGAATTTACGGTAAGTAAACAAAATTCCCTTCTTTGTCGCTCCATTGGGAGACCCAGACAATTGGGACGTCCAAGAGCAGTCCCTGGGTGGGTAAAAGAATACCTCAATAAAAGGAGCCGAAAACGGCCCCCTCTTACAGGTTGGCAACCGCCGCCTGGAGGACTCGCCTACCTAGACTGGCGTCTGCCGAAGCATAGGCATGCACTTGATAGTGCTTCGTGAAAGTGTGCAGACTAGACCACGTAGCTGCCTGACACCTGCTGAGCCGTCGCCCAGTGCTGTATGAGAATGCATGAGTGGATGTGTGCCTCCTTCCACACAAAGCATAAAACTGAGGAGCCCGTGATCCACAGGAGGGTGTATAGGCAGAGGGGAGGGGTTACACTTTTTTAAAAGTGTAATACTTTGTGTGGCCTCCGGAGGCAGAAGCTATACACCCAATTGTCTGGGTCTCCCAATGGAGCGACAAAGAAATAGTGTTTACTAAGTACCCTATGTTTATATGCACTATGCTTTTTAGTTACACAAGGGTATGTTTTCACAAATTTTTCCCTTGGTTTCTCTACAGGCACTAATATGCCCAGCAAACCCATCTAGACTCACGCACACTGACTTACGCAGACCTGAGTTTGTTCCTGAAAATACATTGATATGAATTTACCCTTCTATCATTAGACATAACCTCAGATTATCAGTACAAGGGGCCGAAGTGTCCGACCCACTTAGCATCTGTACTGTGCTCCACATTCATCATCAGGGTGCAAGAGGTTTTACTACAATGAATATTGGGCTTGTTTTTAGAATGAGGAAAGCAGTAAAACTAGAACTTGTTTCCTGATTTATAATCCAGAAGCCATAATAAGGCCTGTGTGCCTCACTGACGCCGTGTCACTGTAGAATAAAAAACAAACGTTTACCTTTAGATAAGTTTAATTAAAAAAAAAATTACAAGTCGACAAAAGAAAATAAGTTGTTATATGACAGATTCTTTCTGGGTAAAAAATATAGCTTGGAGGACTGGGGTTCAGACTTGTTTCAAATATTCAAGCTACGTCATTAACACTTGTTACATCAATATCATGCGCTAATGTACGTTATTAATGTCTCGGCTTCTGCCATAAATGCAAGGTGTGATTCACACCAATAGTCTCTCAATGGCTTGCTGAACACACTGGATCTGGGGCTTCAGCTGAGACCCTTCCTTGATGGTGACTGCGCAAGCAATGACTGGTCTGGAGACCCCACAGGCTCTGCCTAACGCCTGCTTGGATCGAACAAACACATACGGGACGTTCTTATCTTCACACAGCAGAGGAAGGTGAAGGATGATCTCCAGAGGCTCTGCATCAGCTGCCATAGCAATGAACTCCGCAATCCCTCTGTTTAGGGTCTTCGTGGCTGTGGATAGAAGTGTACTACATTAACATATAATCACAGCTTTTTTTTTTTTTGCAGAATCTGAGAAAAACTGAAAACACATCAGATTTACAAAAACACAAACGCTGGAGTGCTTTAAAGAGCCAGTCAAGGACCATAGTCAGGGGATAACACTAGTGTGGCTTCATCACCGGCTGAATATTCACCACTGCAAGCGATGTGTCTCTCCCAAAGCGGTGCTTAAAATAAACCCCCCCAAAACAAAAAACACCAAGGAACAGCAGCACCAGACTAGTCTCATTTCAGGCTATGCTCCCCAGTCCCCCCCCCAGCTGCCACACCACCTTCACGCCCCGGCCGCCACACCACCTTCACGCCCCGGCCGCCACACCACCTTCACGCCCCTGCCCCGGCTGCCCCACCTTCACGCCCCTGCCCCGGCTGCCCCACCTTCACACCCCTGCCCCGGCTAGCCCACCTTCAACCTCCTAGCTAGCTACTCAGTCCCCCATCCTAGTCTCCCCTTCCCCACTCTACCTCCTCAGTCAACCCTGCTTACCATTTTCCGACTCACCAGTTCACCCATCCCAAGCCACACACACACACACACTTGCTCAGTGCCCCCCTGTCTTGCACACCTCATCCTGGCTCCCATGTACCCAATCCCAGGCTTCCCACTCCATCTCCCCAATCCCCCTTCCTCACTGCCTCCCCAGTTCCCCCCCCCACACCCACCTGCGCAGTCCCTCCTGCCCTACACACCCCATCCTAACTCCCAGTTCTCCCCTCAGTCCCCGCATACCCTGTCCAGGCTTCCCACCCCCCCCCTCACCACCCCCCCTGTCCCCCAGTCCAGGCTCCCCCCCTCCATCCCACTCACCACCTCCCCTGTCCCCCAGTCCAGGCTCCCCCCCCCCTCCATCCCACTCACCACCTCCCCTGTCCCCCAGTCCAGGCTCCCCCCCCCCCCCCTCCATCCCACTCACCACCTCCCCTGTCCCCCAGTCCAGGCTCCCCCCCCCCCCCTCCATCCCACTCACCACCTCCCCTGTCCCCCAGTCCAGGCTCCCCCCCCCCCTCCATCCCACTCACCACCTCCCCTGTCCCCCAGTCCAGGCTCCCCCCCCCCCTCCATCCCACTCACCACCTCCCCTGTCCCCCAGTCCAGGCTCCCCCCCCCCCTCCATCCCACTCACCACCTCCCCTGTCCCCCAGTCCAGGCTCCCCCCCCCCCCCCTCCATCCCACTCACCACCTCCCCTGTCCCCCAGTCCAGGCTCCCCCCTCCCCCTCCATCCCACTCACCACCTCCCCTGTCCCCCAGTCCAGGCTCCCCCCCTCCTCCATCCCACTCACCACTCCCCTGTCCCCCAGTCCAGGCTCCCCCCTCCTCCATCCCACTCACCACCCTCCCCTGTCCCCCAGTCCAGGCTCCCCCCTCCTCCATCCCACTCACCACCCTCCCCTGTCCCCCAGTCCAGGCTCCCCCCCCCCCCTCCATCCCACTCACCACCTCCCCTGTCCCCCAGTCCAGGCTCCCCCCCCCCCCCTCCATCCCACTCACCACCTCCCCTGTCCCCCAGTCCAGGCTCCCCCCCCCCCCTCCATCCCACTCACCACCTCCCCTGTCCCCCAGTCCAGGCTCCCCCCCCCCCCTCCATCCCACTCACCACCTCCCCTGTCCCCCAGTCCAGGCTCCCCCCCCCCCTCCATCCCACTCACCACCTCCCCTGTCCCCCAGTCCAGGCTCCCCCCCCCCCATCCCACTCACCACCTCCCCTGTCCCCCAGTCCAGGCTCCCCCCCCCCCCCTCCATCCCACTCACCACCTTCCCTGTCCCCCAGTCCAGGCTCCCCCCCCCATCCCACTCACCACCTCCCCTGTCCCCCTTTTCTTACCCTCATTGGCCCCCTTGCGGAGCTGCTTGTAGTTGGAGGTCTGCTGCACCAGGTCCAGGATGGTCTTGGTCAGCTGGGCGTCCGCCAGTGGGTAGGCTTTAGGGTTCACGTCGCAGTCAGTCTGGAAAACAAGGCGCACAGGGATGAGCACATGGCCGGGGCAGGGCGCGGATACACCGGGGCGCACTGACACCCGCCGGCGCGTCTCTTACCATGGCTGTTCTCGGTTACGGTCTCCCCTCGGCTCGGAAGCTTCACGGAGGAAAAGTGAATGAGACTGCGATGCGCGAACAACGTGCTCCTAACTTCCGACCAACAAAAGCGGAAAGGGCGGGGCTTCTCCAACCCGCCCACGTGATTTTTGGTTCAAAGTTTGCCTGACGTCAAGCGAGGCGGGGCTTTTGGTGATAGGTAAGCAATCTCTGACGTCACTGCTCTCTGCGGGACGTGTAGATCATAAAATGTAACAGTGCAGAATGTTGGACACGTGGCTGAAATTATCACAGCGCCCTCATGTGGCGATCTGGTGTAATGCAGGTAAAAAAAGCTCTCCATAGAAAGCACATTGCTTTGCAGTAGATTTCTCTGTAATCATTACAGAAGAGTAACAGTAAAGACAGTTTAGGTAACATTAGAATTGTTTTTACACTTTTTTCTTTGCTGAATGTTAATCACAACATAATCGTTAATTTCAGAGTGAAGGTTTTCTTTGCATTCTTCATTGATTCTGATGACTGTAAAGTGAAGAATAAGATATATTGTATTTATATTATTATCATATGTAAGTAAACCAAACTGAAACAATTTAAAACCAATGTGGTTAAATTCCAACTGTCATTGTGTAATTAGTGACAAAAAGGAAGAAAGCAGTGATGAGGCAATAAGAAAAAAAAGTGTAAAAGAAGAGGCCTGAAGAGTGAAATGGAGACTTATACACTGCTAAAGAAATTAAGAAACAGCGCAAAATATGTTTACATGGGGCTGCTGATAAGAAACGAGATAAGATGATTAAACTTTACATTTGTTCCACATACTCTCCACTGATGTCACTTCTTACATCGGTATTTCACGTTCTGTAAGTCTAGCAAAAAGAAGGATTTTGGTTGTGCCTCAAACCAGGCATCCGTAGCAGCCATGGCATCAGAATTGGTGTGACATTTGATACCCTTGAGGTGTTTCTTCAGGTTTGGAAACAGATGATAGTCGGAGGAAGCTAGATCTGGTGAATAAGGTGGGTGGTCAACCAGCTTTAACCCCAGCTCTGCCAGTTTTGCCGTGGTCGCTTGTGCAGTGTGAACGGAGGCGTGTTCTTGCAGGAACAAGATTCCTTTGGACAGCTTGCCGTGCCTTTTGGCCTTCAAGAGCTGCCTTCAATTGGTCCAAAAGTTCAATGTAATGCCTTGCATTGATGGTGGAACCCTTTTGAAGGTAGTCCACTAGCAGCATGCCCTTCATATCCCAGATCACAGACACCATCACCTTAATGGCTAAACCTTGAATTTCTTTGGATGAGGAGAACCACTGTGCCTCCACTCTTTTGATTGCTCCTTCTTTTCAGGGTCATACAAATAAATCCAGGTCTCATCTATGGTGATCAGTTGATCCAGGAAGTTCTTATCAGTCTGGAAATACTGACAAATGGACCGGAAAGTTTTCACTCGCATGCTTCTCTGATCTGTTGTCAAACATTTGGGGATCCACTTTGCAGATAGCTTCCTCATGTCCAAATGTTCATGGATAATGACACAAACACGTTCATGGAAATCCCCATGATGTCTGCTATTGCTTTAGCTGAAATTTGTCGATTCTCCAGTATGAGGTTGTGCACAGCATTGACGATCTCTGGAACAACAACCACTCTCGGTCGTCCAGGACGTTCCTCATCATTGGTGTTGAAGTTGCCCATTTTAAAATTGGCAACTTAGTTCTTAACTGTGGAATATGAAGGGCATTGATCCCCCAATGTCTGTGACATATCACCATGATTATCCATTGCGGACTTTCCTTGCAGAAACAAGATTTTTATTATTACTCCTCTGCTCTCAGTTGCTGTGAATATCGCATTGGACTCCGCCATTTTGATTTCCCGCATGCGTAGAACACTGTTGCCATAAGCAACAAACACAAAATTTTGAAAACATATATTAGACACATAAGGCTTTCATGTGATGTAACATTAGTTACCATACAAACAAAAAAAGATCAAAAAGCCAAAGACTTATCAGCAGCCCCTCGTAGCTTCATAAATAATAATAAAACAAAACCCTTAAATAGAAAGTATTAGTCCGTGAGAGTACGGTTCCACTTGCGCATAGCTTCTGATGCGAGAGCATCGGAAGCAATATCCTAATGACCCTCTGCTACGAGCGTGAGCCGAGGGTCAGGCGACTGTGATGGGATCTTATGATCGGATCACAGCTGCGGAGGAGAGGGGGGAGCACTTTATCCCCATCTCATCTCTGCGCACTGCAGTCGGGATGACATGTGAGTACAGTGTGATGTTTCATGTGCTCCCTTGTATGGGGGTGCGTGAGCTGAGAATCACTGCCAAACGCAGCATGCTGCAATTCATTCCGTGTGCTGCTATGGCAACAGAAATCAATCACAGATGGACACTCCCCCATAGTTTTGCACTGGTGCAAGTGCAAGCCGATGTTTTATCCTTGCAAAATGCAAGTGGAACCGTACGCTTAAGAGAAAAATGGAAGATGGTGGAGGAGGATGTCACGCTGTAAGCATGGCACGCACGTTCAGACCAACAGATGTCTGACACACAACGAAAACGCTCCACAACAACACTACAAATAAGGGGGGACACCAAGAATACAATAATGGTGGGCCCTGACACTAGTAAGATGGTAGTTGGGACACCTCCTGCCCTTACCTGCCATGGCACTTCTGCACTCCTATCCAGTCCAAATACAGGTTCTACACCTGTCACTGAGCAAGAGCCTGAAGCCCTGAGTGCGGTGGTGCAGGGTCAGATGGCAGTGGCAGGAGTAGAGTGATGCTGCGGGAGCCATCCCCAATGATTAAAGAATATATCGGCGAAGCGGGCTTCAAAGAAATGGCACTCAGAGTCGGCACATGCGCAGATTGAACTCTTGGCTCAATGACGAGCTGAGAGCTCATCTGTGCACGCACCACCTCTGATCCATTGATCTTCCAGCAGTGGACTTAAGGAAATGGCATGGGTAGAATGATGCTTGTTCACTGTGTGATTATTCCTACAAGTATTGCGTTGAATTAAGAACAAAATATCGTTTTGCATTTCTTCATAGGTGTCAACTAAAGTTGCTACTGCATGCCTTGTTCCTTCAATGATATGTAAATGCAAATGCAGTAAAGAAGATTCGATCAAGTCAAGATTTTTGTGATCATCTCAAAGTTTATAACAGATGCTTACATCAACGCATTTCAGGGAACACTAACTCCTTTTGTTTTAGGAAATACATTAAAAATATTGATATTAGTTTCTGAAGAAGAAAGGGTTGGTCTGATTCTGAAACGGGCCGATTTAGACATCTGCAATAAAATTCTTCAAACTAATTTCCTTAGATGAACAGCTCAGCCGTACGTACAGCTATGACTTTGCATCCAGAGCATCTGATCTTCACTGCATCTGTACATGGAGACTTATTCATATGCAATGCTTCATGGGAAAAAAATATGCATAACAGCTCATATCAGAAAATGGAAAATACACCCATCTTTGGAGGGTAACTGTAAGTATAAAAAAGATCACATTCCATAAAGTGATGTCTCAAGTTGAGATTATCGTGTGGAGACTAAAGGCTGCTGTACACACTGCGATATCGCTAGCGATATCGCTGGTGAAAGCACCCGCCCCCGTCGTTTGTGAGTCACGGGCAAATTGCTGCCCGTGGCGCACAATATCGCTGGGAGCCGTCACACATACCTTCCTACCGACGTCGCTGTGGCTGGTGAACAGCCTCTTTTCTAAGGGGGCGGTTCGAGCGGTGTCACAGCGACGTCACACGGCAGGCGTCCAATTAAAGCGGAGGGGCGGAGAGCAGCCGCGTGGAAGACATGCCCACCTTGTTGCCGGAGGACGCAGGTACAGTGTTTTTCGTCATTCCTGGGGTGTCACACGTAGCAATGTGTGCTGCCACAGGAGCGATGAACAACCTGTGTCCTGCACGAGCAACGACATTTGGGAAATGGACGACGTGTCAACAATCAACAATTTGGTGAGTATTTTACATCGTTAGCGGTCGCTCGTACGTGTGACACCCAACGACGTCGCTAATGAGGCTGGATGTGCGTCACGAATTACGTGACCCCAACGACATCTTGTTAGCGATGTCGTTGCGTGTAAAGCCCCATTTAGACTTGTAACACTCTTTGTTGACATGTCAAAGTCTTAGGCGGGCTTTACATGCTGCAACATCGCTAGCGTTTGCTAGCGATGTCGAGCGCGATAGCACACGCCCCCGTCGCACATGCGATATGTGTTGCTTGCTGCTTGCTTGCTGAATATTATCGCTACGGCAGCTTCACACGCATGTACCTGCTCGGCGACGTCGCTGTGACTGGCGAACCGCCTCCTTTCTAAGGGGGCCGTTCGTTCAGCATCACAGCGACGTCACAGCAGCGTCACTGAACCGCCGCCCAATAGAAAAGGAGGGGAGGTGATGAGCGGCCGGAACATGCCACCTCCTTCCTTCCTCCTTTTCTGGTGGACGGAGGTAAGGTGATGTTTGTCGTTCCAGTGGCGTCACACATAGCGATGTGTGCTGCCGCAGGAGCGACAAACAAAATTATACCTGCAGCAGCACCGATATTATGGAAATGAACGACGTGTCAACGAGCAACGATTTTTCACGTTTTTGTGCTCGTTGATCATGGCTCATTTGTATTACACGCTGCGATGTCGCTACCGGCGCCGGATGTGCGTCACTAACTACGTGACCCCGATGATATATCGGCAGCGATGTCGCAGCGTGTAAAGTACCCCTTAGTTTCATTTAATGCTTTAATACTTACATCTCTTTTTTTATTTTCTCTTAAATGGCTTTATTTTCAGCTAAACCAAGTGCTCCTTTCTGTTTGGAAGAGCAAACATATATGTTTCAATAAGACTTATATAAATGAAAAAAAAAATGACATAAACTAGCTTCATTGTATGTAACACAAATTACAAAACATTTTATAGTATTTCACATTGATCTTGTACCACAGTGCTTTTCTCCATTTTATTTCATACTAGCTGTAGTACTTGGCGAAGCCCGGGATGGTAACTGTCTCTCGGTTTCTCTTCCAGTCTCTGTCTGTCTCCCTCTCTATCTGCTCTCTATCTCTTTCCCTGTCTGTCTCTGTCTGTGTCTGTCTCCCTCTCTTTCTGCTCTCTATCGCTTTCCCTGTCTGTCTCTGTCTGTCTGTCTCCCTCTCTATCTGCTCTCTGTCTCTTTCCCTATCTGTCTGTCTCTTTCCCTGCAAATATTTCAAAAAACTGACCCACACATCCTACAAGTGTGTATAGGTGCCAGCTGAAAAAACATAGCAAATACAAACTGGATACAGCCGCACACTAAATGCCATCAATGTATAAGGGAACTCTGGTACTGCATTACTGCTATATGAAAAAATGAGATTTTTAGTTTATGAATTGGCCAATGCATGTAAGCCCGGAAACCAAACGGCAAGGTAAATCTCAATATTCCGGGTCCCTAACTAAAATGCTACTATCTAGGTTAAAAACATCCTTGTCTGGGCAGCTAGACTAAAAAAATTCTAACTTGAAATGCCACCATGTGGACTAACCTCCATGTCTGGGCAGCTAGGACTCCTGGTATAAGGATTATGAACACTGCCTGGTTTATAGGGCGGAGTGCTCAGTCAGAAAGAAACTCACTGCAAATATTTTAAAAAACTGACCCGCACATCCTACAAGTGTGTATAGGTGCCAGCTGAAAAAAACATAGCAAATACAAAATGGATACAGCCGCACACTAAATGCCATCAATGTATAAGGGAACTGTGGTACTGCATTACTGCTATATGAAAAAATGAGATTTTTAGTTTATGAATTGGCCAATGCATGTAAGCCCGGACTGAGCACTCCGCCCTATAAACCAGGCTGTGTTCATAATCCTTATACCAGGAGTCCTAGCTGCCCAGACATGGAGGTTAGTCCACATAGTGGCATTTCAAGTTACAATTTTTTTAGTCTAGCTGCCCAGACAAGGATGTTTTTAACCTAGATAGTGGCATTTTAGTTAGGGACCCGGAATATTGAGATTTACCTTGCCGTTGGTTTCCGGGCTTACATGCATTTGCCAATTCATAAACTAAAAATCACATTTTTTCATATAGCAGTAATGCAGTACCAGAGTTCCCTTATACATTGATGGCATTTAGTGTGCGGCTGTATCCATTTTGTATTGTCTCTTTCCCTGTCTGTCTGTCTCTTTCCCTGTCTGTCTCTTTCCCTGTCTGTCTCTCTCTTTCCCTGTCTGTCTGTCTCTTTCCCTGTCTGTCTCTCTCTTTCCCTGTCTGTCTCTCTCTTTCCCTGTCTGTCTCTTTCCCTGTCTGTCTCTTTCCCTATCTGTCTCTTTCCCTGTCTGTCTCTTTCCCTGGCTGCATTGTGACATGCCAACATTCTTCTGAGGTTCTGGCTGCATTGTGGCTCCCAGCTCCATTTACTTTAATGGAAGCAGGTTTTAAATTTTCCTCTTAAAACATAGTCTATGACGTTCCCTGAATCAAATGCAGTGTCTGTGCAAAATTTTGTGATTGTAAATGTGACAGTGCGTATTCCTTTAGCGGACACACACACACACACACACACACACACACTGTACATACATACATGCATACATACATACATACATACATACATACATATACACTTAGCTTTATATACTAGATACCATGTTTGTTTATATGCTTTGTGTTGTATTTGCATTACAAGTTAAAGGGAATCTGTCAGCAGGTTTTTGCTACCTCATCTGAGAGCAGCATAATGTAGGCAAAGAGATTCTGAAACTAACTATTATTATCATAGAATAAAAAAATTCTTCTTGTGTCCCATTCACAACAATTACCAATTTCTTTATGGTTATAATCACTCCAAGTCACCATATGTAACACTGGTCAATGCAATTTTTCTGGCAAAGAGTTTTAAAACATATTTTAAGTCAATGTTGCCTGCTGATTACGAATTTGAACTCCGTTTTTGGCTATCACATCAGGATTTCGAGATATTTTCAATTTTTGATGAAAATTACTCATATCGAATGTTTTATGATAAAAACACATGATTTTAGGTACTACATTTTGTATATTTCTTCACTCCCCACGGCACTCCCCAAACAACATCACTGAGTCACGGGGCATCCCCCTGCCCGTGGAGGGTTCTAACACCTGGCTGCCCCACTCCATCACCCCCGGGTACTCCCAGCTGCAGAGGTGGTATCCCACATTACCACATACCATGGGTGGCGTCACGAACTCTAAAGGCCCCGTCACACGCAGCGATATCGATATCACTAGCGAGCGTACCCGCCCCCGTCGTTTGTGCGTCACAGGCAAATCACTGCCCGTGCGCACAAAATCGTTAGGAGCCATCACACGGACTTACCTGCCTAGCGACATCACTGTTGCCGGCGAACTGCCTCCTTTATAAGGGGGCGGTTCGTGCGGCGTCACTAAGCGGCCACACAATAGAAGCAGAGGGGCGGAGATGAGCGGCCGTAACATCCCGCCCACCTCCTTCCTTCCTCATTGCCGGCGGCTGCAGGTAAGCTGTTGTTCGTCATTCCCGAAGTGTCACACGTAGCGATGTGTGCTGCCTCGGAAACGACGAACAACCTGCGTCCTTTACAATCAACGATTTTTTGAAAACGAACGACGTGTCAACTATGGACGATTTGGTGAGTATTTTCCATCGTGCTGTCACACGGAACGACATCGCTAACGATGCCGGATGTGCATCACAGAATCTGTGACCCCGGCGATATATCGTTAGATACGTCGCTGCATGTGACGGGGCCTTAAATACAATCCCCTGTAAATACCCCCTTCATTTGAGTGGCCACACGACCCCCGGGTCCGGACGCCTCTCGAGCCACTGCGGATCCGGATCCAAGCAGCCTGGCTGCTGACACGGGGGCAGCATACCTCAAATTCCCGGCGTCACGAACAGGATACGAGCAGGACCCACTTACCTGGGTGACGTGCACCTTGGAAGTCAAAACCGTGAGTCAAGATCCCGTTTTCCACCAATTCCGCCATCTTTCGTCATCTTTTAGAACCATATAGAAGAAGCAAGATGGTGTGTAATAATTAGGATCACCAAATAGAAAATATTCAAACAATTTTTATTAGTCAAAAAAACACCAACATGGAGTTAAAAGAATTTAAAATACACAAACGTGTTCAACACATACAGGGGCTTGCATATAATAAGACAAAAACCCCACAGGTCACCCCCTCCATATAAATAAGTAAGACACTGTATATTAATAAGAAAGGCAAAGCCTCAATACTGATAGATGGACATCAGCAGAGAAACAAGCAAAATGCACCAGAAACATACATAATAGTACATAAGATTTCATAAATTTCCACATAGACAGGGTAAAAAGATGCAGCGAAAATCAGCAAGCAGGAGCAGATTCTGCAATCACAAAGGAGGCAGCCATACAGGAGGGAGGACAAGAAGAAACCCCCCCCAACGCGTGTCGCCACCCCTAGAGTGGCTTCCTCAGGGAAAAATGGGGCATTGCCCAGTCTATGTGGTATTTGGTGATCCCAATTATTACACACCATCTTGCTTCTATATGGTTCTGTAATTTCAGGTGTGTTTTTTGGATTGATCCCAGTGTTTACCATTTGTGGTGCCCTCATTACTTTCTTCCGTCATCTTTTGGCGCCAGAACGCCATCTTCTCCACAAAAGCGCGAGAAGCAGAAGCCACGCCCTTCGTCCTGAGAGTGAGCCCGGAACCAGAAGTTCCCAGAGGGCCACAGCATCGGACAGAGTGCTGATTGAAAACCGAGGGGGAGTGCGAGAATGTCTGCGCCAGATGATTGAAGTGTGGCGGTGCTGCCTCCACTCGACCAGGGTAATGCTGGTGCGGCCGCCGCTCCGGCCGCAGGAGCGGTGGCCCCGGGACCCACGGCGGTTGCGCCAATAATCCTGATAACCCTGCTCTCCGTGCCTGGCGCCGCCTGGCTCCCACAGTATGATGGCTGACTAGATGCGCTGCAGGGATTCAAGAGGAAGATATGTAACGTCCTAGATATGTACGCCCTGACCGGATGGCAGCGGGCGTCTGTGGTACTGGGGCAGATTACCGATGCTGTCGAATTGGAAGTGGATATAATAAAGTGAACTCCGGCACTCAAAAATAAGGTTGTTTTGATTATTGTCTTTTATTGAAAGTTTAAAGTAACATTCATCAGAAAAAAATGTTTCAGCTGTTCGCCTTCTTCAATTTTTGTTACTCTACATGATAAAACAAGAGAACAAAATATCAATATCAAATAATATCCATGATAACAAAAGGTACTAAATATCATGTCTTCAGAAAATATTATAATGCAAACATCATGTAATACATATACAAAAAATGCATTACCTAAAATGGTAGAAGATATATACTGGACTCACTACAGTTTTTCGGATATATAATTGAGAGGAATTTTATATCTGTATAAAGAAACATCCATTAATGATCCACAAATAAGTAACAAGCATTTGTGGCACCCTGGACAAGCCAGGGGCCACAGAGCACAACACCAACACACCCCACACTCCCAGCAGGCACACCGAGGTCAGACATAAAACCCTTGTTGCCTTCCTCCAGGGGCTGATGTCCACACCAGGGGGTGGGCCAGACGGTTGGTCCCGCCCACAGAGGAGTTCACAGTCCTGGAGGAGGGAAAACAGACATATAGAGTTTTGAGGTGAAAGAGAGAGGAAGGAAAGTGGTAGTGGGAGCAACTATCTGACAGCGTCCGGGTTTGTGGCCCGGGCGGTACAGCAAGGTTGGCAGACGGTGGTGACCGTCTGCAGGAGTGGCCTATTGGAGTCTACCGTAAGGACTGTGGACGGGCGGTGACCCGGCGGTACCGGACCGGTACACAAAGAGAAGTCAGCACCATCTGGCAGGCGCTTACGGACCCCGGCAATGCTAGGAGTCGCCGTGAATTTGCCAAATTCGTTAGTGAAGGGAACCTCCTGGGTTTCCCAACAGCCAAGTCCCGACAGAAGGCAACAGTCCAACCAAGTGAGGGAGACACCGCCACCGCCAAGGCAACCGTTTCTCAGGGCCAGCACCTGCGGGCAAAAGGGGCTCCTCCAGCCCATATCCAAGCTGGGGAGCGGGTTACCGGTGGGAACCCATTGGAACCATCTACCGTACATAGGTGCAGGGAAAGGCAGTCATCACCAATCTGCCGGGAGAAACAACACCGCAGCTGCCTGTGGGACCCGTCCATCCAGCCGTGTGTTTTACCGAGAACTGTGTCCTCATCATTGGCTGAGTGAATACCACCGTGCCGTGCGGCACAGCGCTACCCCCGCGACCCTGCACCTCACCAGGCCCCGTAACCTGCCTGCCATCCATCCCTACCCCATTACCGGGCCCCGGGACAACCAACCCCCTACCCACGGAGGGGAGAACTAACAACAAAGCTGCTCCCTGTCACCGCTCCCGGGATCCCCGTCTAGAGCAGCGGTGGTGTCACCAATATCACCACAACCGTGGGTGGCGTCACGGACAATAATCAAATCCCCACAATCAAAATCCCCTTTTCACTCACGGGCGAGGAGCGCCGCTCGAGTCCCCAGGATCCGGCCCACCGCTCGAGCCACCACCGAGCAGCGGCAGCAGCAGCAGCCGGACCCGAGCAGTGGGAGAGCGCAGCGTCCCCTCCTCCGCCCGCGACAACTTGGCGTCATGAACAGGATCCTACCGCTCTGCCATCTGGTAGAGGTGCGCCTTGTTACCGCCGGAGATGTCCGGCCGGAAAATTTGTGAAGCCGCCATCTTGGGCGCGAAGAATTCCCGCTCGAGCGTCTCCTCGAGTAGTGGAGGCGCGAAGGCCAAAACCCCGCCCCTGTAGAGGAGGAGCCGGAAAGAGGCTAAGGGGGACAAAATGGCGGCTGGTCGCATGTGAGCGCGGCTGTAAAAGCAGAGACGCCAGGACTCTGCAGCGATACCGGGTTCCTGGAGGACTTCATTGCAAAGATGCATAATCCGACTACCAACGAGAATGCTCCCGCACCCGGCACGACGATGTGGATGAGAGACCGGACTGCCCCGCTGAATAACCATCTGCAAGCCCACATGCAGCTCCTCCTGGAGGAGTGGGAGACCGACATGGCGGACGTGGTGGCTGCTATGCGGAGACGTGAGGTGGAAGAGGATTTGGAGGAGTGGGTAAGAGACCCACGCCCCTGTATTCCCGAGGGATCGGCCACTGCGGCTGAGGAGCCCGGCCTGCACCCGCTCACCCTGCCTCCCTCCCCGCTACCCGTGTTGGCTGCTGCCGCCCCGCCACTAGGCCTGCTACCTGTTCAACCGGTAGCGATACCCTGCCAACCCGCCCCGGCGGACCAACCGGCTGCAGACGCTCAGGACTCCCCTGAACCGCTCCCGTGGGAGCCACTGAGACCGCGGCCCCTTCACAAAAACGTGCCAGAAGTCCCGGCAGCGATTGCGCCAGACCCCGAGCCCGGGACCGTGGCATGGATGAAGGCCCGAGTGATGGAGTTCCACCAACGCCAGCAAAGTCAGATATATCTCATGATGGAGCAGTGGACCCATGAGGTGGAAATGCTGGTTGCAGCTGCCCCAATGTATGGGATGGGCGCAGATGTGACGGAGCCAACGGGTAACCCACATCCCCATGTCCTACCAGGACCGGCCACTGCGGCTGGGGGGCCCGGTCCTATCACGGCCCTCATATCGTCCCTACCATTATCCTTGGGGCGCCTCAGTGTTAGCTAACCTGACCTACTGCCCTGTGCTACTACAGCTGACCCTGATGTGCTGGATACTGGAAGCCAGGAGGCTGCGGCAGCTGGCGGCAACCTGCCTGACGCAGAGACAAGTGATAGTGACTCCAGTGACTCCAGCTCTGGTGCTGAGCCCACCCCTGAAAGTGAGGAGGCAAGTGAGCGTCTCTGCTACGTGGGAGAACCGGTAGTTTATTACACCGCGCGCAATGGTGGGAATGGATACCGGGCACCCCTGTCACAACAGGTATGTCACTGCATGTTTGATATGCTGGTGGCGGAGGATGGGGCCGCCTCATCAGAAGAATCAGAGTAATGGCAGCGGAGTCCCGTTGCAATCGTCCCCCGTTGGGACCACCAGAGTGCTGTTTAAAGTTTTGGAAGATGAATGATAAGTAAATAATCTATCAATGAAGTTCACCTGATTTGCTGCTGATTTGAACCGGTCGTTGCCGGCAACTGGTCCCCGTTGGAACCCCCTTCACCATTTTGCATAAGGAACTCCTTATGAACAGGCCCGAGAACTAGCAGGGCAACCACAAACTAGTGGCATGTAAATAATGTTGTTGTGGCTTCTACCGTTACCGCCTCCGGAGAGGCAGATTGGAGGAAGGGCCCGCAGTGTAGCAGGCTGGGGCCCAGCCACCACCGGAACCGGTGGTGATCCTCTGGGGGTTTCAGGGGTTCCCCATGGACGTGGATCCCCTGAAAAGGACAGAACCCGCTCGGGCAACTTGTGCTGGACTGGGGTCAAGGGGTGCTGCCCATTTGCTTAGGGGCAGCATCAGGGCCAGGTTGCTTGGGTGGGAGAGAGCGGAAGCCGTAACCGTTATGCAAAGTTTAAGTAAGAGTACCTCCCGATGTGGGAAGATGTTATTATAAATGTATTCTGTTTTACCGTTTTTCTATTTTTCAGTTTGTGAAAATAAAACCGGTGATGGACGGGCAGCCCGCGGACGGTCTGCATTTAACTAAGGGGGAATGTGGCGCCCTGGACAAGCCAGGGGCCACAGAGCACAACACCAACACACCCCACACTCCCAGCAGGCACACCGAGGTCAGACATAAAACCCTTGTTGCCTTCCTCCAGGGGCTGATGTCCACACCAGGGGGTGGGCCAGGCGGTTGGTCACGCCCACAGAGGAGTTCACAGTCCTGGAGGCGGGAAAACAGACATATAGAGTTTTGAGGTGAAAGAGAGAGGAAGGAAAGTGGTAGTGGGAGCAACTATCTGACAGCGTCCGGGTGTGTGGCCCGGGCGGTACAGCAAGGTTGGCAGACGGTGGTGACCATCTGCAGGAGTGGCCTATTGGAGTCTACCGTAAGGACCGTGGACGGGCGGTGGCCCGGCGGTACCGGACCGGTACACAAAGAGAAGTCAGCACCATCTGGCAGGGGCTTACGGACCCCAGCAAGGCTAGGAGTCGCCGTGAATTTGCCAAATTCGTAAGTGAAGGGAACCTCCTGGGTTTCCCAACAGCCAAGTCCCGACAGAAGGCAACAGTCCAACTAAGTGAGGGAGACACCACCACCGCCAAGGCAACTGTTTCTCAGGGCCAGCGCCTGCGGGCAAAAGGGGCTCCTCCAGCCCATATCCAAGCTGGGGAGCGGGTTACCGGTGGGAACCCATTGGAACCATCTACCGTACATAGGTGCAGGGAAAGGCAGTCATCACCAACCTGCCGGGAGAAACAACACCGCAGCCGCCTGTGGGACCCGTCCATCCAGCCGTGTGTTTTACCGAGAACTGTGTCCTCATCATTGGCTGAGTGAGTACCACCGTGCCGTGCGGCACAGCGCTACCCCCGCGACCCTGCACCTCACCAGGCTCCGTAACCTGCCTGCCATCCATCCCTACCCCATTACCGGGCCCCGGGACAACCAACCCCCTACCCACGGAGGGGAGAACTAACAACAAAGCTGCTCCCTGTCACCACTCCCGGGATCCCCGTCTAGAGCAGCGGTGGTGTCACCAATATCACCACAACCGTGGGTGGCATCACGGACAATAATCAAATCCCCACAATCAAAATCCCCTTTTCACTCACGGGCGAGGAGCGCCGCTCGAGTCCCCGGGATCCGGCCCACCGCTCGAGCCACCACCGAGCAGCGGCAGCAGCCGGACCCGAGCAGTGGGAGAGCGCAGCGTCCCCTCCTCCGCCCGCGACACATTCACTTATCAAAAAAAGGGGGAGGGATATACTTCCCTGAAGGAAAGACTACATGGGAAACTACCAGGAAAAGATAATGCCAATAATGTGAAAAACATCCAGATTATATATAGGTAGATACACATACCTTGAATTTTATAATAGTGTGAAAAATTGCACTATAACAACTTGATCACAATTTAACATAAGGAGTCCGGTGATTGTGTGACAATAAAAGCCTATCATAAGAAGAAAGTGCTATTAGTGAAATGAAATAAGAGAAAAAAGGGGAATGTGAAAAGAATAGACAAGGATATAGTTACCATTAGTGGCATGAGAACATGATAAACTGGAAGGCAAAGTAAGCATAATAAAAGTTCTATTCAAAAAGGCATTGAACAACAAGCACCCATAGAATCTATTCATTACCTGTCTCACCGGTGGTCAGTGAAGAAATGAGTGTGGAGATAACCCTGAACGGGTTTAAGTAGCAGTGAGGGGCGGGCATAATGACCCACTTCCTTATTGTGGAACTGAAGCTGAGGAAAGTGAAGCGCAAGCCGCGCATGCGCATTGAGAACCAGGAAGTGCACGCATGCGCAGAGTGAAAAAAAGAGAATAAGAACGTGAGTTGCTCCAGATGAATTGCTCCTGAAACTCAGCGCGTCTGAAAGAAATATTAACCATTCATCAGCCATGATAATTATGGTTAAAGTAATCTAGCGGTACACTGTACAATTATTGTAGTTAGATAATGACTCATGGTAGATACTGCTCACAACCCATGAATCAAATAAGTGAATTATTGCATTTATATAAGGTATAACAATAACACCCATATTATATAGAAATGACAATAGCAAAATTATGGAGGCATAAAAACACCAAGAGTAGAATAATGGAGTTATAATATTGATATATATGGATAAAATTATATAATGTTAGGGCAAAATCCAAGGAACAATAATGACATATATCGACAGATCTCATCTCCAACCAGACAGAACCTCATGTAAATGAATCATATTCCCGATTGAGACCGTGGGGGGACAGAGTTCTAAGAGTATGGATCCAAAAGGACTCTCTTTCCTTAAGTTTTTTCACTCTGTCCCCTCCACGTCTCATCTGTGAAACATGTTCCAGTATCTGGAACCTAAACTGGGAAATAGAATGTCCCAGTGTCAAAAAATGGTGGGGGATCGGTAACATCATCAATTAGCACCTGATGGTCGACATGTGCTTGCCGATGCGGTCTCGGATATGCTGGGTGGTCTCACCAACATATCCGAGACCGCAAGGGCATTTCAGCAAATAAACTACATATTATGTGTCACATGTAAAGAATTATTTTATTACAAAAACTTCCCCGTATGTGGGTGTGTAAATGAGTTTCCCCTCACCATGTTTGAGCACTGTGGGCAATGAAGGCAAGGGTAGTTACCCTGTATAGGCGTAGCCAAAAAGGTCTGTCTGGACTTGCGGGTAGAGGACCCTATGTCGGCCCTAACTAAAAGATTTTTCAAGTTTGGGGGACGTTTAAAACTAAATATAGGATTAACGGCAAATTTGTCCACATTTGGATAGGACTGGTGTAATAATTTCCAATGTTAAAGAATTATGCCTCTAAGAACAGGATGGTATGGATGGGAAGTATTCACAAACGTTACAAAGGGGCCCTGTCTCTTATTCCTTTTGATAATGTCCTGTGAATTCATCCTGCAATCTGTGGGGGATAACCCCTCTGAATAAATTTATCCTGCATTTCCTTATGTCTAAGGTCTCGTTGTGAAGATCCTGACACTATCCTAGCCACTCGTTTATGCTGTGAATAAGGTAGAGATTGCTTGAGATGACGTGGATGACAACTGTCATAGTGTCACAAGCTATTTCTATCAGTGGATTTAACATACAAGTCTTATGAAATTCTGTCATGGGGATCAATGGTAATAAGGGTATCTAAAAAATTAATATGTATGAGGGTCAACATGTCTGGTAAAAAACAGGTACCTGCTGATTAATGTACAGAAAAAATTCATCCAGGGCAATGCTAGGGCTCTTAAAAATAAGAAAAACATCATCGATAAATCTTTTCCATGTGATGATATGGGTTTTGAAAATGGGATGAGAGTAAACATACAATGTCTCAAAATGGGCCATAAATATATTTGCGTATGGAGGCGCAACATTTGAGCCCATTACTGTGCCCTTATTTTGGATATGAGAGAATCTGCGGAAAAAGAAGAGCAATAGGGTCTTACCCCAGTATATACGGGGTCCTAAATATGCAATCCTACTCACCAAGAGGGGTTGTGAAAGTCACAACTCCTATAAATGCATGTAACTCCAGGCCACGGCAGCGGTCCCCACAATGGCAGATAACAGAGAGCGGTAGAGATGGGTTTCAAAGCCGCGCCAATGACCGACAGATCAGGAAGGTTTCAGATTAATGTTGCTTTATTTTGTGCACAGGTCAACGCGTTTCAAGAGGCTCAGCTCTCTTCCTCAGGACAAGCTGTTTGCCATCTTTAAGAGACTGGTAGCTGCATTTGAGACCCGCACTGAGGCTGAGTTGAGGATGAGATTCTATAGCTGTAAACAACGGCCCCAAGACAGCATTAGTGATTATGCCTTAAAGTTACAAGCGGCACTGCGGACCCTGAGACTGACCAACGATATTGGAGAGCCAGAGGGGAACAAGATGCTGGTGGAGCACTTCCTGCAAGGCCTAGGGTCAGTGGAGGACTGTAAGCAGCTCTAGTTGTGGGCCCTGGAACATCCTGCTCTGGACTTTGACTCCTTAAAAGAGCGGGCAATCAAAGCCCTGCAGCCCCCGGAGGTTCCTGACTTTCCACCCCCGTCTTGGCAAGCTGGTACATCCCCGTTGCATGTAAAGCCCCCTGCCTTAGCGCTGTCAGGACCAACCCCTCCAATAGTACCCGGGAGCGGAGCAAGTAATTTGTTTGCCCAAGTACATCAACTGAGTAACAACGTTGCAAGGATCCTGGAAGCGATGCAGCTCAAATCCAAGGCCATCCCGACAAGAGAGATCCAACTAGCCGACTGTCCGGAGGACGTCCCATGGATGAGGAACAGGACCCCGGCGTACAAAGGACGGAACAGTGACCGGTATGGAGCACCTGTTTGTTATAAGTGTAACAAGACTGGCCACTACGCGCAGAGCTGTCCTTTAAATGGGCAACCCCTGGGGCCAAGGGCCAATCCCCAGAAACAAACTCTCAAGGCCCAGCAGACTGGCGGGAGTGGTATGTAGGGGGATGGCCCATCGTTTCCATCACCTTGGATGGGATCCCGACCTCTGTACTCCTTGATACCGGCTCCCAGGTAACAACTATTCCCTATGTATTATATAAGAAATTTTGGCTTGACGATGAACTAACCCCACCAGATGACAGCATTACCATCTACGCCATCAACGGGTTACCAGTGACTCAAATCGGGTTCCAGGAGGTGACCATTAAGGTGGGCCATGTAGAGTTGGAGAGGCAAGGCCTCATAGTCGTACAAAATGACCCTAGTGATCGGAACCCTAAGATCATTTTAGGCACAATTGTGATTGAAAACTGTGTGGGAGAAGTGTTGTTTTCTGTCTGAGACTGCAGGCGCAGAGCGGCAGAGGGTCCTGCAACGGGAGATCCGAGCCCTCCTGCAGCGGCAACAGGTAAATCTATCTGGAGGTGAGATAGGTAGTGTGCGGGTAATGGATGTGGCCTGTTGTGAATGTTAGTTATGTTTTGGCTGCTGGGAGGCTCCCTCTGGTGGCCAGGAATGGTTTGGACAGAGACCAGGTGTGTTGTGTAGTGGGTGTTTCCTTTGCTAACTCTCTGCTTATTTAAGTCCTGGTCTGATTGCAGGCTGTTGCCGGATGTCAGTTGTTCTTTGTATCTTTAGCCTGCTTAATCCTGCTCTACACCACATCTACTCCAGATAAGTGCTTTCTCTTTATTTATTGTCTGGTTCTTTTGCTTATCTGGGCTTGTCATTTGTTGTGGTTGGTTTCAGTTTATTTCCTTCCAGGGATTTTCCCCCTCAGTGGATTGTTGAGGAACTCCCTGCAGTTCTGTGTGGAGTATAGCTCCTTTGGGTCCATGTGTTTGTGGCTTGTTGAATTTGTTATAATTCTTGTTTTCTGTTCATTGGTATGACAAGGGCACCTGGTATAGGACGGAGTTCAGATCGAGCGATCTGAGGGCCTTTTTGTACTATCAGGAAGTTGGTATTTTGCAGGGTTTTTCTCTGGCCACCATCAGTCCCTTTCCTGTCCTTTCCTATTTTAGTCAGTGGGGGCCTCACCTTTTGCTAATCCTGTCATCTACCTGTGTATTGTGTTTTTCCTATATCACCGCAGTCTTTGAATGTGGGGGGCTTGCTATTCTTTATCTATTTTCTGAGGCAGAGAGTTATTCATCTTTCCTACCTTTAGGATAGTTAGTTCTCCGGCTGGGTTCGCGGTGCACAGGATGTTAGTTCACCCCTCGGCTACTTCTAGTTGTGATGGTTAGTAAGGGGATGGCGGCCAGATTAGTTGCCAATGCTCTTGTCACCTTTTTGCCAATGATTTGTGGTGGTCTTCCATGGTTCCGGATCATAACAGTACATCTGGCCAAACAAATTTAAAGGGTACTCTTAAGAAGGAAAAAAAAAAAAGTCTGCTGAGAAATATTTTTTTTTGGTGTTTTTCCTCTTCTTCTTTGGGTTCCGTGGAAGATTTCTTTTGTCTAGCATGGATGAATTGGGTGAGCGTGTTGCTCATCTTGATGCTAAGGTTTGTCATATAGAGTCTTATCTTGCACAGACTCCCCTTGCAGAGCCTAAGATTCCTGTTCCTGAATTTTTTTCGGGAGATAGGTCGAGATTTTTGAGCTTCAAAAATAATTGTAAATTATTTTTTGACTTGCGCCCTAAGTCCTCAGGGAATCCCATACAGCAGGTTAAGATTGTCATCTCCTTGCTGCGTGGTGACCCTCAGGACTGGGCCTTCTCTTTAGCGTCTGATGATCCGATTCTCAATGATGTGGACTCCTTTTTTCAGGCCTTGGGATTATTATATGATGAACCCAATATTGTGGACCAAGCAGAAAAGGTCTTGTTGTCCTTAACTCAGGGTTTGGATTCTGCAGAAATGTTTTGTCAGAAATTTCGTAAGTGGGCGGTCCTTACCAAATGGAATGATGATGCGCTTGCGGCTCTTTTTCGCAAGGGTATTGCGGATGCTATGAAGGATGTAATGGTAGGATTTCCCGTTCCTTCTGGTCTTGATGGCTCTCTGACCTTGGCCATTCAGATTGATAGGCGTTTACGTGAGCGCAGGAAGATACCTGCTGGTTTTGTGCCTGTGGAACAGCCTTTGGAGCCTATGGAGTGTGATAGGGTCCTTTGTAATGCTAGTCGGCAGGGGTTCAGACGGAAGAATAGACTGTGCTTCTATTGTGGAGACGCTTCTCATAACATCTCTGTCTGCCCTAAACGTGAAAGGAGATTGGCTACTTCTGTTACTGTGGGTTCTTTGCAACCAAAGTTTCTTTTGTCTGTCACATTGATTTGCTCATTGTCTTCCTTTTCTGCATTTGCCTTTGTGGACTCAGGGGCAGCGCTCAATTTGATGGATTTTGGGTTTGCTAGGCATTGTGGTTTTCCCATGGTTCCTTTGCAAACTCCTATTCCTTTAAGGCCCCCTTCACACGTCCCTGAAAAACACGCGCGTGTTTCACGGACCGTTTTTCATGTCCGTTGTCCGTTTTTTCATCCGTATTCTTGTTCCGTGTAACATCCGTCTTGCCTCCGTATGTCCGTATGATTCATCCGTTGTCCGTTTTTAGAGACCGTGTGTGATCCGTGTCACTAGCGTTTGCCATCCGTTTTTCTCGAATGTTTTTCTGTGGATTGTCATCACATTAATTATTTAATGTGTTGATGCTGGTGTTAATTAACATTTTCCAACTTAAATGAGCCTCGAATCCGGATTGTGTTTTTTTTTGTGTACTGCCATACTGGGTAGTGTTGAATTTTTTATAATGTCCATATCAAATGAGGCTCTGCTGTTTCTCGCATGGACGGTATCTCGAAGATTTGGCGTTAGGCGTTTTATGATACCGTCTTCGGATATTGCTGATAGAAGAATGTGGGTGCATCCTTTTGTCCTCATGCGTCCTATACATGAACATTTTCATTGTCTTTTTCTCGAGTTAAGACGTTATCCTGCAAAATTCCAGGCATATACTCGTTTATCGGTTGAACAGTTTGATTCAATTTTGGACATACTAAGGCCTCATATTCAGCTCCAGGACACAAGCATGCGCCTATGTATTCCTCCAGAAGAAAGATTGCTTGTTACTTTAAGGTATTGTTTTTTACATTAATATTTTTAAAAATTTAAATTTATAATGTTTAAATTTTTATGTTTATAAAAAATAAAAAATGTCAAACACAATATAGAATATTACCTACTTTTTTTAAATTATTTTTTTTTTATTTTTTTATATAGAACCGATTTTTTAGTTTTATAAAAAAGAAACACAAATAAAAAAAAAAAGGAAAAAAAAAAGAAAAGCCGTAATTATTACAAAATTTATCCTATATGATGACTGTTTAACTTGTTTAGTCTTTAATATTATTAATAGTGTTTCTCAATTACACATTACATAGGTTTCTGGCAACAGGCATGTCTTATGGAGCGCTACATTTTGACTTCCTCCTTGGAACATCAACTATAAGTGTGATTATAAAGCAAACCTGTGATGCATTATGGGAACATCTCCACAATCAAGTAATGCCTCAACCAACCTGTGAGAAATGGCTCTCCATAGCCCATGGATTTCATGAACTGACAAAATTTCCACACTGTATTGGGGCTTTGGACGGGAAGCACATTAGGGTACGCAAGCCACCAAATTCAGGGTCAAGATTTTTCAATTTTCACAAATATTTTTCGGTTGTCATATTAGCCTTAGTAGACACACATTATAATTTTATTTATGTTGATATTGGGGCATATGGTAGTGCATCAGATGCAAGAATATTTAGATCATCACGATTGGCCCGACGTTTGGTTTCTCTTGAGTTGAATTTACCTTCTCCATCACCACTGCCTGGTACTTCTACACCTCAAGTTCCTTTTGTCATGGTAGCAGATGAGGGTTTTGCTATCGACACATGTCATGAGACCTTTTCCAAGGCGTGGAATTGATGATTTAAAATCTAACTTTAATTCACGTTTAAAGGGAGCACGCTCATATGTTGAATGCACATTTGGTATTCTCGCTTCAAGATGGCGCATATATTTAACGACCATACAACTGAGCCCAACAAATGTTACGTCTGTTGTCAAAGCTACAATTGTTTTACATAATTTTTGTAGAATTCATGAGGGAAACATAACGAGTGACACATCTACATCTCATTATATAAGAAATGTCACACGTAATGAGAATGACAGCACACAACCATGTTTGAATGCTTTACAAATTAGAAATAACTATGCGTTATTTTGTCAATAATTAATTTTTTTTTTTGTTTTTATTGCAAATTAACTGTGATAGAAATGTAAACAGCACAAATTTTCTTTGTTAGAGCCTTTGTTTTTGTATGCCAAACAGTTATGATCCTGTTAACTTAGTTACATCATATAATCTGTCTTTATTGATTAATATTCCATTTATTATGCTCTGATAATATAATTAATTAAGATAAACAAAATTTTTTTGAAAAAAAAAAAAATAAAAACAAAGTTTGTCACATAATTTAATAAAAAAAAATATTTGTGTGTAATTCAATTTTTGGATTAAAACATATCAATGAAATATCTTGTAAATAAATATGATGTTTAATAAAAAACTGGGAAACAAATTTTTGAAACAAAATTTAACATTTATTGTCATGGAAAAACTCTAAACATTTATGACACTTTAAACAATATAGCCATATTTGTAAAGGTTTCTTTTTCAAAACACATCACACCACCACAAAAAAAAAAAGAGTTGCCTGTCATTATGTTTAATTGCAAAAATATCATGTGCCTAGAGGTTGATTAACGTTTAAACCAATTATTTTTTATATTAACATTCTTTGTATGGTTCCTAAACCAAAAAAAATATCCGTAAAAAATACACAATTTGGATAAATTGTAGCAGTTGAATGGCCATTGACGAATATAATTTTTAAACTTAGAGTTTTTACTTACATTTAAAGTACAATAAGTTTTTCCATTAAAAACACACAGAAAATGATTTATATTCTTTGATATAACAAATTAAAGAAAAATATTACAAAAATGTTTGTAAATCATACATTTGTTAATTTTAACAATTACGTTAAATTCGCCATGTTTGAACAACATACCTGAAAATATGTTTTTTAACAAAACAGGATTTTGAAATCACAACAAAAAAACAGAAAGAAGACTTATGTGTAACATAGGCACCTAATCAATTAAATCATCTAGAGTAGCAACTGACTGTTGTGTTGAAGGGATATTATTTTCGGGGTCAGAGATTGTTTGTGAAACATAGGTAGTGGTTTGCGTCTTATTCACGCATGTGGCAACATTTGAATCCTGAGAAGATGATGTTTGTATCATGTGTGAAGATGACACATACATTGGTTGGGCCATATTTTGAGCAAACATTAGTGGGGTTTGAATTTGTGGTTGTTGTGTGTATGATATATTTGATGGAAATTGTTGACCCTGTATGACTGAGTGTGTTGGAGTTTGCCCAAAAAACAATGACTGTTGGTATGATGGAATTTGACTTGTTATTTGTGTTGGTTGAATGTTAGTAGTATTTCTGTAATTTTGTGTTTGTATTGGATGTTGTAGGTAATTTATTGGAACAATTTGATTAGTAGGTTGAGTCAATTGTGTCAACATATTGCTACTTTGGCCAGACAGTATAGTAGAAATAGATGGTATGGGTCTATTAATGATGTTTTGTACTTCTGTATTTTGGGCTGCTTGGTTGCCAAAGTTGGATATAAGTGAAGTAGTTGGCTGGTTGGACTGAGTTTGTGGTATTAGTTGAGCAGAAACATCAGGGATAGATGAATTATAATTAGTGCGCCATTGCTCGATGGCTAATAGGACCTGATTTGGTAGGGGATTGGTTTGGCATGCCGATATTAAGGTTAATATGGCAGCCCTTATGCGTTCCTGGTTGTCCGAGTGTACTTTGGCCAAACATGGTGCTAGGGAGAGACAGAATCTCTCTGTATCGTTTTCGGGCAAAAGCGAGTTCATTATTGACATGACTCTGGTGTCTATAATTTCTGGAAGGGATCGGAAATCCTCTGGTCATCTAAGTCTTCTAGCATGATATGTTGATGTTTGTAAGCGTGACCCTGAAATTTGAATTGAGAATGGAGGTATATTTGTTGTAGTGGCTTGTGTTGTGTTTGTTGCCTGATTTGTGGTGCTCTGTGCTCCTGCCTCACTTGAGATCTGTTCTGTATTTTGATTTTCAGAGTTTTGGCTTTCTGGGTTGTTTGTAATTGTCTGTTCCACCTCTGAAGCCGAAGTTGCTGGTGCTGACTGTGCGGCGGATGGGATGTCGTCTGAGTCGTCCAAATTGTCATCAGTTCTTTTTTTTTTAAAGAAGCAAAATAAATAAAAGGAAAAATAATTTAAATGGTTTTGCAAAAAAAATAGGATTTACAAGAAGCAACATCGCTAACGATCTTATAAGCGATGTGACACCCCCGAGAGTTGTTGCAATCTGGGTTATGTTATCACTGTCATGAGCGTAAGCGATGTTGCAGCGTGTAAAGTGTCCTTTAGTTCTGTTAATTACATTTTGAAAATCATGTTATCAAGTGTTAATTGAAATATATACTTACTGAGTGACCTCCATTATAGGTCGCAGAAACTGTAACTGTTCAAAATAAACATATCTTCTCTTGCGTGTGTTGGCGGAAGTTGAGGGAATGGGATTAAATTCCCGTCTGTACTGGTCCCGGGCAGATCTCCATCTCCTTCTCACCAAATCAACTTTATCCATGTTTAGATTTTGAATATTTTTTCCATAATGATGTTTTTTTTTTTTTTTTAACAAAAAATAAGTTGACAATTGAATATGTTGAGAAAAAAAAAAAAAATTAGTGCTATCACAGACTGTAAACAAGGTTTACACAATTGGCATTTGTAAGTTTAATTTAGAAAAAACAAAACAAAAAAAAACTAAACATAATGAGGTAAAAAAACAAAAAAAAAATAAATGCTATCACAGACTGTAAACAAGGTTTACACAATTGGCATTTGTAAGTTTAATTTAGAAAAAAAAAAAACAAAAAAAAAACTAAACATAATGAGGTAAAAAAACAAAAAAAAAAATGCTATCACAGACTGTAACAAGGTTTACACAATTGGCATTTGTAAGTTTAATTTAGAAAAAAAAAAACTAAAAAAAAAAAACTAAACATAATGAGGTAAAAAAACAAAAAAAAATTACACTTACCAAATCGAGCTCTTTTACCAGGTGAGCAACGGTCCCATCCATTGTTTGGATATAGCTCAGCTGCAACCAACTTCCAGGTTCGCTCTACAATTGTTCGGTCACGGTAGCCATCTGTGCGTGTGTCCCATAATTCTGGGTGTCCCTCAACTACCGCAATTATGCGTCCAGTATCCACACGTGGAGCCATGTTTAGTTTTTCAATAAATAAACCAACAACAAGCTAGAGTAACGCTCAAATTTAGCCTCACACTCCTTCCTTAATGCCTGCAGGCTGCAAAATGACATTAACTAGAGCTCAAAGCAAATTAAAGACACCTGGCAATATAGAGATACAATAATTACAAGAATAGTTTAAAAAACGGACACGGACCACACGGAGATGCATCCGTGTCACGTACGTGTTCTCACGCACCCATAGACTATCATTGGATGCGCGTGTGCGTGTTCCATGCCAAAAACGGACAAGCATCCGTGAGGAACGGATACACATACGTGTCACACACATGGACACACGGACCGTATGGAAAAACGCACGTGTATCCACAGACATTGAATAACAATGGTGCACGTTTGTCCGTGTCTCTGGTACATACGGACACGGACCAAACACGCACGTGTTTCACGGATGTGTGAAGGGGGCCTAAGGGGCATTGATGCTACCCCTTTGGCAGAACATAAACCCCAATTTTGGACCCAGGTGCCTATGAGAGTTGCACCAGCGCATCAGGAAACTTGTACATTTTTAGTATTGCATAATCTACAGGATACCTTGGTACTGGGATTTCCATGGTTGCAGACCCATAATCCGGTTCTTGACTGGAGATCCTTGTCGGTAGCTAGTTGGGGTTGTCAAGGTTTGCATCAGGACCTTTCCGTGTCGTCCACGTCTGCTCAGGCAGTTGATGTTCCGGCTTTCTTGTCTGCTTTCCGTGATGTATTTAATGACCAGGAAGCTGATTCTCTGCCCCCACACCGGGACTGTGACTGTGCCATGGAGTTGGTGCCCAGTTGTAAATTTCCCAAGGGGCGGATTTTCAACTTGTTTGTGCCCGAACATGATGCCATGTGGTCATACATCAGAGAATCATTGGAGAAGGGGCACATTCGGCCCTCATCTTTTCCTTTGGGTGCTGGCTTTTCCTTTGTTGCTAGGAAAGATCGTTCGTTGAGGCCTTGTATTGATTACCGTCTTCTTAATAAAATTACAGTCAAATATCAGTACCCTTTGCCTCTGATGTCTGATCTATTCTCTAGAGTGAAGAGTGCCAAATGGTTTACGAAACTGGATCTCAAGGGTGCGTATAATCTCATCCGTATTAAGGAGGGTGATGAATGGAAGACGGCTTTTAATACTCCTGAGGGACATTTTGAGTACCTAGTGATGCCTTTTGGGCTCACTAATGCACCCTCCGTCTTCCAGGCCTTCATGAATGATATTTTTCGGGACCTTATTGGTAAATATTTGATTGTGTATTTGGATGATATCTTGATTTTTTCTGATGATTGGGACTCTCATGTTGGGCAAGTACGGGATGTTTTTCAGATACTTAAGGATAATGCACTGTACGTTAAGGGGTCAAAGTGCCTCTTTGGGGTGCAAAGGATTTCCTTTTTGGGCTTCATCCTGTCTCCCTCCGCTATTGAAATGGACCTTTGTTGTGGTTGGTTTCAGTTTATTTCCTTCCAGGGATTTTCCCCCTCAGTGGATTGTTGAGGAACTCCCTGCAGTTCTGTGTGGAGTATAGCTCCTTTGGGTCCATGTGTTTGTGGCTTGTTGAATTTGTTATAATTCTTGTTTTCTGTTCATTGGTATGACAAGGGCACCTGGTATAGGACGGAGTTCAGATCGAGCGATCTGAGGGCCTTTTTGTACTATCAGGAAGTTGGTATTTTGCAGGGTTTTTCTCTGGCCACCATCAGTCCCTTTCCTGTCCTTTCCTATTTTAGTCAGTGGGGGCCTCACCTTTTGCTAATCCTGTCATCTACCTGTGTATTGTGTTTTTCCTATATCACCGCAGTCTTTGAATGTGGGGGGCTTGCTATTCTTTATCTATTTTCTGAGGCAGAGAGTTATTCATCTTTCCTACCTTTAGGATAGTTAGTTCTCCGGCTGGGTTCGCGGTGCACAGGATGTTAGTTCACCCCTCGGCTACTTCTAGTTGTGATGGTTAGTAAGGGGATGGCGGCCAGATTAGTTGCCAATGCTCTTGTCACCTTTTTGCCAATGATTTGTGGTGGTCTTCCATGGTTCCGGATCATAACAGTACATCTGGCCAAACAAATTTAAAGGGTACTCTTAAGAAGGAAAAAAAAAAAAGTCTGCTGAGAAATATTTTTTTTTGGTGTTTTTCCTCTTCTTCTTTGGGTTCCGTGGAAGATTTCTTTTGTCTAGCATGGATGAATTGGGTGAGCGTGTTGCTCATCTTGATGCTAAGGTTTGTCATATAGAGTCTTATCTTGCACAGACTCCCCTTGCAGAGCCTAAGATTCCTGTTCCTGAATTTTTTTCGGGAGATAGGTCGAGATTTTTGAGCTTCAAAAATAATTGTAAATTATTTTTTGACTTGCGCCCTAAGTCCTCAGGGAATCCCATACAGCAGGTTAAGATTGTCATCTCCTTGCTGCGTGGTGACCCTCAGGACTGGGCCTTCTCTTTAGCGTCTGATGATCCGATTCTCAATGATGTGGACTCCTTTTTTCAGGCCTTGGGATTATTATATGATGAACCCAATATTGTGGACCAAGCAGAAAAGGTCTTGTTGTCCTTAACTCAGGGTTTGGATTCTGCAGAAACGTTTTGTCAGAAATTTCGTAAGTGGGCGGTCCTTACCAAATGGAATGATGATGCGCTTGCGGCTCTTTTTCGCAAGGGTATTGCGGATGCTATGAAGGATGTAATGGTAGGATTTCCCGTTCCTTCTGGTCTTGATGGCTCTCTGACCTTGGCCATTCAGATTGATAGGCGTTTATGTGAGCGCAGGAAGATACCTGCTGGTTTTGTGCCTGTGGAACAGCCTTTGGAGCCTATGGAGTGTGATAGGGTCCTTTGTAATGCTAGTCGGCAGGGGTTCAGACGGAAGAATAGACTGTGCTTCTATTGTGGAGAAGCTTCTCATAACATCTCTGTCTGCCCTAAACGTGAAAGGAGATTGGCTACTTCTGTTACTGTGGGTTCTTTGCAACCAAAGTTTCTTTTGTCTGTCACATTGATTTGCTCATTGTCTTCCTTTTCTGCATTTGCCTTTGTGGACTCAGGGGCAGCGCTCAATTTGATGGATTTTGGGTTTGCTAGGCATTGTGGTTTTCCCATGGTTCCTTTGCAAACTCCTATTCCTTTAAGGCCCCCTTCACACGTCCCTGAAAAACACGCGCGTGTTTCACGGACCGTTTTTCATGTCCGTTGTCCGTTTTTTCATCCGTATTCTTGTTCCGTGTAACATCCGTCTTGCCTCCGTATGTCCGTATGATTCATCCGTTGTCCGTTTTTAGAGACCGTGTGTGATCCGTGTCACTAGCGTTTGCCATCCGTTTTTCTCGAATGTTTTTCTGTGGATTGTCATCACATTAATTATTTAATGTGTTGATGCTGGTGTTAATTAACATTTTCCAACTTAAATGAGCCTCGAATCCGGATTGTGTTTTTTTTTGTGTACTGCCATACTGGGTAGTGTTGAATTTTTTATAATGTCCATATCAAATGAGGCTCTGCTGTTTCTCGCATGGACGGTATCTCGAAGATTTGGCGTTAGGCGTTTTATGATACCGTCTTCGGATATTGCTGATAGAAGAATGTGGGTGCATCCTTTTGTCCTCATGCGTCCTATACATGAACATTTTCATTGTCTTTTTCTCGAGTTAAGACGTTATCCTGCAAAATTCCAGGCATATACTCGTTTATCGGTTGAACAGTTTGATTCAATTTTGGACATACTAAGGCCTCATATTCAGCTCCAGGACACAAGCATGCGCCTATGTATTCCTCCAGAAGAAAGATTGCTTGTTACTTTAAGGTATTGTTTTTTACATTAATATTTTTAAAAATTTAAATTTATAATGTTTAAATTTTTATGTTTATAAAAAATAAAAAATGTCAAACACAATATAGAATATTACCTACTTTTTTTAAATTATTTTTTTTTTATTTTTTTATATAGAACCGATTTTTTAGTTTTATAAAAAAGAAACACAAATAAAAAAAAAAAGGAAAAAAAAAAGAAAAGCCGTAATTATTACAAAATTTATCCTATATGATGACTGTTTAACTTGTTTAGTCTTTAATATTATTAATAGTGTTTCTCAATTACACATTACATAGGTTTCTGGCAACAGGCATGTCTTATGGAGCGCTACATTTTGACTTCCTCCTTGGAACATCAACTATAAGTGTGATTATAAAGCAAACCTGTGATGCATTATGGGAACATCTCCACAATCAAGTAATGCCTCAACCAACCTGTGAGAAATGGCTCTCCATAGCCCATGGATTTCATGAACTGACAAAATTTCCACACTGTATTGGGGCTTTGGACGGGAAGCACATTAGGGTACGCAAGCCACCAAATTCAGGGTCAAGATTTTTCAATTTTCACAAATATTTTTCGGTTGTCATATTAGCCTTAGTAGACACACATTATAATTTTATTTATGTTGATATTGGGGCATATGGTAGTGCATCAGATGCAAGAATATTTAGATCATCACGATTGGCCCGACGTTTGGTTTCTCTTGAGTTGAATTTACCTTCTCCATCACCACTGCCTGGTACTTCTACACCTCAAGTTCCTTTTGTCATGGTAGCAGATGAGGGTTTTGCTATCGACACATGTCATGAGACCTTTTCCAAGGCGTGGAATTGATGATTTAAAATCTAACTTTAATTCACGTTTAAAGGGAGCACGCTCATATGTTGAATGCACATTTGGTATTCTCGCTTCAAGATGGCGCATATATTTAACGACCATACAACTGAGCCCAACAAATGTTACGTCTGTTGTCAAAGCTACAATTGTTTTACATAATTTTTGTAGAATTCATGAGGGAAACATAACGAGTGACACATCTACATCTCATTATATAAGAAATGTCACACGTAATGAGAATGACAGCACACAACCATGTTTGAATGCTTTACAAATTAGAAATAACTATGCGTTATTTTGTCAATAATTAATTTTTTTTTTTGTTTTTATTGCAAATTAACTGTGATAGAAATGTAAACAGCACAAATTTTCTTTGTTAGAGCCTTTGTTTTTGTATGCCAAACAGTTATGATCCTGTTAACTTAGTTACATCATATAATCTGTCTTTATTGATTAATATTCCATTTATTATGCTCTGATAATATAATTAATTAAGATAAACAAAATTTTTTTGAAAAAAAAAAAAATAAAAACAAAGTTTGTCACATAATTTAATAAAAAAAAATATTTGTGTGTAATTCAATTTTTGGATTAAAACATATCAATGAAATATCTTGTAAATAAATATGATGTTTAATAAAAAACTGGGAAACAAATTTTTGAAACAAAATTTAACATTTATTGTCATGGAAAAACTCTAAACATTTATGACACTTTAAACAATATAGCCATATTTGTAAAGGTTTCTTTTTCAAAACACATCACACCACCACAAAAAAAAAAAGAGTTGCCTGTCATTATGTTTAATTGCAAAAATATCATGTGCCTAGAGGTTGATTAACGTTTAAACCAATTATTTTTTATATTAACATTCTTTGTATGGTTCCTAAACCAAAAAAAATATCCGTAAAAAATACACAATTTGGATAAATTGTAGCAGTTGAATGGCCATTGACGAATATAATTTTTAAACTTAGAGTTTTTACTTACATTTAAAGTACAATAAGTTTTTCCATTAAAAACACACAGAAAATGATTTATATTCTTTGATATAACAAATTAAAGAAAAATATTACAAAAATGTTTGTAAATCATACATTTGTTAATTTTAACAATTACGTTAAATTCGCCATGTTTGAACAACATACCTGAAAATATGTTTTTTAACAAAACAGGATTTTGAAATCACAACAAAAAAACAGAAAGAAGACTTATGTGTAACATAGGCACCTAATCAATTAAATCATCTAGAGTAGCAACTGACTGTTGTGTTGAAGGGATATTATTTTCGGGGTCAGAGATTGTTTGTGAAACATAGGTAGTGGTTTGCGTCTTATTCACGCATGTGGCAACATTTGAATCCTGAGAAGATGATGTTTGTATCATGTGTGAAGATGACACATACATTGGTTGGGCCATATTTTGAGCAAACATTAGTGGGGTTTGAATTTGTGGTTGTTGTGTGTATGATATATTTGATGGAAATTGTTGACCCTGTATGACTGAGTGTGTTGGAGTTTGCCCAAAAAACAATGACTGTTGGTATGATGGAATTTGACTTGTTATTTGTGTTGGTTGAATGTTAGTAGTATTTCTGTAATTTTGTGTTTGTATTGGATGTTGTAGGTAATTTATTGGAACAATTTGATTAGTAGGTTGAGTCAATTGTGTCAACATATTGCTACTTTGGCCAGACAGTATAGTAGAAATAGATGGTATGGGTCTATTAATGATGTTTTGTACTTCTGTATTTTGGGCTGCTTGGTTGCCAAAGTTGGATATAAGTGAAGTAGTTGGCTGGTTGGACTGAGTTTGTGGTATTAGTTGAGCAGAAACATCAGGGATAGATGAATTATAATTAGTGCGCCATTGCTCGATGGCTAATAGGACCTGATTTGGTAGGGGATTGGTTTGGCATGCCGATATTAAGGTTAATATGGCAGCCCTTATGCGTTCCTGGTTGTCCGAGTGTACTTTGGCCAAACATGGTGCTAGGGAGAGACAGAATCTCTCTGTATCGTTTTCGGGCAAAAGCGAGTTCATTATTGACATGACTCTGGTGTCTATAATTTCTGGAAGGGATCGGAAATCCTCTGGTCATCTAAGTCTTCTAGCATGATATGTTGATGTTTGTAAGCGTGACCCTGAAATTTGAATTGAGAATGGAGGTATATTTGTTGTAGTGGCTTGTGTTGTGTTTGTTGCCTGATTTGTGGTGCTCTGTGCTCCTGCCTCACTTGAGATCTGTTCTGTATTTTGATTTTCAGAGTTTTGGCTTTCTGGGTTGTTTGTAATTGTCTGTTCCACCTCTGAAGCCGAAGTTGCTGGTGCTGACTGTGCGGCGGATGGGATGTCGTCTGAGTCGTCCAAATTGTCATCAGTTCTTTTTTTTTTAAAGAAGCAAAATAAATAAAAGGAAAAATAATTTAAATGGTTTTGCAAAAAAAATAGGATTTACAAGAAGCAACATCGCTAACGATCTTATAAGCGATGTGACACCCCCGAGAGTTGTTGCAATCTGGGTTATGTTATCACTGTCATGAGCGTAAGCGATGTTGCAGCGTGTAAAGTGTCCTTTAGTTCTGTTAATTACATTTTGAAAATCATGTTATCAAGTGTTAATTGAAATATATACTTACTGAGTGACCTCCATTATAGGTCGCAGAAACTGTAACTGTTCAAAATAAACATATCTTCTCTTGCGTGTGTTGGCGGAAGTTGAGGGAATGGGATTAAATTCCCGTCTGTACTGGTCCCGGGCAGATCTCCATCTCCTTCTCACCAAATCAACTTTATCCATGTTTAGATTTTGAATATTTTTTCCATAATGATGTTTTTTGTTTTTTTTTAACAAAAAATAAGTTGACAATTGAATATGTTGAGAAAAAAAAAAAAATTAGTGCTATCACAGACTGTAAACAAGGTTTACACAATTGGCATTTGTAAGTTTAATTTAGAAAAAAAAAAACAAAAAAAAACTAAACATAATGAGGTAAAAAAACAAAAAAAAAATAAATGCTATCACAGACTGTAAACAAGGTTTACACAATTGGCATTTGTAAGTTTAATTTAGAAAAAAAAAAACAAAAAAAAAAACTAAACATAATGAGGTAAAAAAACAAAAAAAAAAAATGCTATCACAGACTGTAACAAGGTTTACACAATTGGCATTTGTAAGTTTAATTTAGAAAAAAAAAAACTAAAAAAAAAAAACTAAACATAATGAGGTAAAAAAACAAAAAAAAATTACACTTACCAAATCGAGCTCTTTTACCAGGTGAGCAACGGTCCCATCCATTGTTTGGATATAGCTCAGCTGCAACCAACTTCCAGGTTCGCTCTACAATTGTTCGGTCACGGTAGCCATCTGTGCGTGTGTCCCATAATTCTGGGTGTCCCTCAACTACCGCAATTATGCGTCCAGTATCCACACGTGGAGCCATGTTTAGTTTTTCAATAAATAAACCAACAACAAGCTAGAGTAACGCTCAAATTTAGCCTCACACTCCTTCCTTAATGCCTGCAGGCTGCAAAATGACATTAACTAGAGCTCAAAGCAAATTAAAGACACCTGGCAATATAGAGATACAATAATTACAAGAATAGTTTAAAAAACGGACACGGACCACACGGAGATGCATCCGTGTCACGTACGTGTTCTCACGCACCCATAGACTATCATTGGATGCGCGTGTGCGTGTTCCATGCCAAAAACGGACAAGCATCCGTGAGGAACGGATACACATACGTGTCACGCACATGGACACACGGACCGTATGGAAAAACGCACGTGTATCCACAGACATTGAATAACAATGGTGCACGTTTGTCCGTGTCTCTGGTACATACGGACACGGACCAAACACGCACGTGTTTCACGGATGTGTGAAGGGGGCCTAAGGGGCATTGATGCTACCCCTTTGGCAGAACATAAACCCCAATTTTGGACCCAGGTGCCTATGAGAGTTGCACCAGCGCATCAGGAAACTTGTACATTTTTAGTATTGCATAATCTACAGGATACCTTGGTACTGGGATTTCCATGGTTGCAGACCCATAATCCGGTTCTTGACTGGAGATCCTTGTCGGTAGCTAGTTGGGGTTGTCAAGGTTTGCATCAGGACCTTTCCGTGTCGTCCACGTCTGCTCAGGCAGTTGATGTTCCGGCTTTCTTGTCTGCTTTCCGTGATGTATTTAATGACCAGGAAGCTGATTCTCTGCCCCCACACCGGGACTGTGACTGTGCCATGGAGTTGGTGCCCAGTTGTAAATTTCCCAAGGGGCGGATTTTCAACTTGTTTGTGCCCGAACATGATGCCATGTGGTCATACATCAGAGAATCATTGGAGAAGGGGCACATTCGGCCCTCATCTTTTCCTTTGGGTGCTGGCTTTTCCTTTGTTGCTAGGAAAGATCGTTCGTTGAGGCCTTGTATTGATTACCGTCTTCTTAATAAAATTACAGTCAAATATCAGTACCCTTTGCCTCTGATGTCTGATCTATTCTCTAGAGTGAAGAGTGCCAAATGGTTTACGAAACTGGATCTCAAGGGTGCGTATAATCTCATCCGTATTAAGGAGGGTGATGAATGGAAGACGGCTTTTAATACTCCTGAGGGACATTTTGAGTACCTAGTGATGCCTTTTGGGCTCACTAATGCACCCTCCGTCTTCCAGGCCTTCATGAATGATATTTTTCGGGACCTTATTGGTAAATATTTGATTGTGTATTTGGATGATATCTTGATTTTTTCTGATGATTGGGACTCTCATGTTGGGCAAGTACGGGATGTTTTTCAGATACTTAAGGATAATGCACTGTACGTTAAGGGGTCAAAGTGCCTCTTTGGGGTGCAAAGGATTTCCTTTTTGGGCTTCATCCTGTCTCCCTCCGCTATTGAAATGGACCCGGTTAAGGTTCAGGCTATTTACGACTGGCTGCAACCGACTTCTCTTAAATCCCTGCAGCGGTTTTTGGGGTTTGCTAATTTTTACCGTATATTTATAGCCAATTTTTCTGCCATTGTCAAACCTCTGACAGATTTGACAAAGAAGGGAGCTGATGCTGAGCATTGGACCCCTGAGGCTATTGTGGCCTTCCAGGAGCTTAAAAGGCGATTCACTTCTGCCCCAGTTCTGCAGCAACCTGATGTGTCTCACCCATTTCAAGTTGAGATCGATGCCTCAGAGATCGGAGCAGGTGCTGTTCTGTCTCAACGAGACGCTACTTCGGGTAAACTTAAGCCCTGTGCCTTTTTCTCTCAGAAGTTTGCTCCTTCTGAACGGAATTATTATGTGGGGAACCGGGAATTATTGGCTATGAAGTGGAGGCATTGGTTGGAGGGGGCTAGGCATCAAGTTGTGGTGCTTACGGACCACAAGAATCTCATTTATCTGGAATCGGCCAAGAGGTTGAATCCTCGGCAGGCCAGGTGGGCTTTGTTTTTTACCCGGTTTAATTTTGTGGTCTCTTTTTTGCCGGGCACCAAGAATGTTAAGGCCGATGCCCTTTCCAGGAGTTTCTGCGCTGACTCTTTGGAGGTTGTCGAACCGTCTACTATCCTGAATGATAGTGTAGTTTTCTCGGCTATTTCGCCTGATCTGCGGTTGGCACTGGCGGAATTTCAGGGGGATAAACCTGAGAGATGTCCTACAGGGAAACTGTTTGTCCCAGACCAATGGAGAGACCAAGTTGTCTCTGAGGTTCATTGCTCTGTTTTGGCGGGTCATCCTGGCATTTTTGGTACTCGGGATCTTGTGAGACGCTCTTTTTGGTGGCCTTCCCTGTCCCGAGATGTCCGTCGTTTTGTGCAGTCGTGTGGAGTTTGTTCTAGGTCCAAGCCCTGTTGTTCACGTTCTAGTGGGCTATTATTGCCTTTGCCTGTACCTAAGACACCTTGGACGCACATCTCTATGGATTTTATTTCAGAGCTTCCCGTCTCTCAGAAAATGACTGTGATTTGGGTGATCTGTGACAGATTCTCCAAGATGGTCCACTTGGTTCCCCTATCTAAGTTGCCGTCTTCATCAGAGTTGGTGCCTTTGTTTTTGCAACATGTTGTTCGTTTGCATGGTATTCCCGAAAACATTGTTTCTGACAGAGGGGTGCAGTTTGTATCCAGGTTTTGGAGGATTTTTTGCTCCAAATTGGGTGTTCAGCTGTCTTTCTCCTCGGCGTTTCATCCTCAGACCAACGGTCAGACTGAAAGGGCTAACCAGACCCTGGAGACCTATTTACGGTGTTTTGTTTCTGCGGATCAGGATGACTGGGTTTTGTTTTTGCCTTTGGCTGAATTTGCCCTTAACAATAGAGCTAGCTCTGCCACATTGGTGTCCCCCTTTTTCTGCAATTTTGGGTATCAACCTAGGTTCCTCTCAGGGCAGCTTGAGGCGTCTGACTGTCCGGGGGTGGATTCGGTGGTCAACAGAATGCAGCGGATTTGGGGGCAGGTAGTGGATAAATTGTTTCAGTCCCAAGAAACTGCCCAAAAGTTTGCCAACCGGCGTCGGACTGTTAGTCCCCGGTTTAAAGTAGGGGACATGGTGTGGTTGTCCTCTAAAAATATTCCTATGAGAGTTCCGTCTCCTAAATTTAAGTGAAGATTTATTGGACCTTATAAGATTTCGGAGATTATTAATCCTGTATCTTTCCGTTTGACTCTGCCTGCGTCATTTAAGATTCACAATGTCTTCCATAAGTCCTTGTTGAAGAAACATGTGGAGCCGGCAGTTCCTGCAGTAGCGCCTCCTGACCCTGTTTTGGTACAGGGGGATCTGGAGTATGAGGTTGAAAAAATTCTGGATTCCCGTCACAGTAGGCGTCTGCTTCAGTACCTTGTGAAATGGAAGGGTTATGGGCAGGAGGATAACTCTTGGGTTGGGGCTTCTGACATTCATGCGGACAGGTTGGTTCGCGCCTTCCATCATGCTCATCCCGAGCGACCCAGTGGCGTGGGTGAGGGTTCGGTGACCCCTCCTCAAGGGGGGGGGGTACTGTTGTGAATGTTAGTTATGTTTTGGCTGCTGGGAGGCTCCCTCTGGTGGCTAGGAATGGTTTGGACAGAGACCAGGTGTGTTGTGCAGTGGGTGTTTCCTTTGCTAACTCTCTGCTTATTTAAGTCCTGGCCTGATTGCAGGCTGTTGCCGGATGTCAGTTGTTCTTTGTATCTCTAGCCTGCTTAATCCTGCTCTACACCACATCTACTCCAGATAAGTGCTTGCTCTTTATTTATTGTCTGGTTCTTTTGCTTATCTGGGTTTGTCATTTGTTGTGGTTGGTTTCAGTTTATTTCCTTCCAGGGATTTTCCCCCTCAGTGGATTGTTGAGGAACTCCCTGCAGTTCTGTGTGGATTATAGCTCCTTTGGGTCCATGTGTTTGTGGCTTGTTGAATTTGTTATAATTCTTGTTTTCTGTTCATTAGTATGACAAGGGCACCTGGTATAGGACGGAGTTCAGATCGAGCGATCTGAGGGCCTTTTTGTACTATCAGGAAGTTGGTATTTTGCAGGGTTTTTCTCTGGCCACCATCAGTCCCTTTCCTGTCCTTTCCTATTTTAGTCAGCGGGGGCCTCACCTTTTGCTAATCCTGTCATCTACCTGTGTATTGTGTTTTTCCTATATCACCGCAGTCTTTGAATGTGGGGGGCTTGCTATTCTTGTCTATTTTCTGAGGCAGAGAGTTATTCATCTTTCCTACCTTTAGGATAGTTAGTTCTCCGGCTGGGTTCGCGGTGCACAGGATGTTAGTTCACCCCTCGGCTACTTCTAGTTGTGATGGTTAGTAAGGGGATGGCGGCCAGATTAGTTGCCAATGCTCTTGTCACCTTTTTGCCAATGATTTGTGGTGGTCTTCCATGGTTCCGGATCATAACAGTGGCCCCTCTTATAGTGCCCCCGCGAAGTGAAATGATGATATGGTGCAGGGCAGCTGTAGGCTCCCGTGGACAGGATTCCCAGGCAATGGTAGAACCCCTGCCTTCAGAGCATTAGCCCACCATGTTTACGGCCAGGGGGGTGGTTGATTGCCCATGCAATTGTTGAATTGTGGGGAAAAGGAGATCATATTACCCAGGTATGCCACTATTACCAAGCTGTTTCTAGTCAATGCAGATGCCATCCACACAGCAGGTTCCCCAAATCATACCTTCAATGCCAGTCCCCAGGAACCGTTAGAGCAGTGGTGTCAGGAGCTACACGTGGGCACCGACTCTACACCCACACATCATAAACAGAGGGTGTACAGGGTTGTCTAGGAGTATGAGCAGGTCTTCAGTAAACATCCATTGGATTTTGGGTGGATAAAAGGGGTACAACACCATATACCCACAGGCACTCACCCACCCATCAAAGAGAGTTATAGGCCCATACCACCTGCCCATTACCAATGTGCTAAAGATATGCTCAGGAGCATGAAGGAAGCTGGAGTCATCCGTGACAACTGCAGTCCCTGGGCCGCCCCTCTGGTACTTGTGAAGAAGAAGGATGGTACCATGAGAATGTGTGTAGACTACCGATAAATTAATAAGATCATGCACAAAGATGCCTACTCCTTGCCCCGCATTGAGGAATCATTGGCCGCCTTGAAATCTGCTACATACTTTTCTACCCTTGATCTCACTAGCGGATACTAGCAGGTGGCTGTTGCTGAGGAAAACCGGGAGAAGACCGCGTTTGCTACCCCAATGGGACTGTGTGAATTCAATAGCATGCTATTCGGGCTGTGCAACACACTGGGAACATTCCAGAGGCTCATGGAGTGTTGCTTTGGCCACTGCAATTTCGAGACGGTCTTGCTGTACCTGGACGATGTCATTGTATACTCCAAGACATACGAGGCGCACCTGAAACACTTGTCAGAGGTATTTGAGGCACTGTCCAAGTATGGGATGAAGCTCAAGCCATCCAAATGCCACCTGCTGAAGCTGAAGGTACAGTACTTGGGGCATGAGGTCAGTGCGGAAGGTGTGGCACTGGATCCAGAGAAGATTACAACTATCCAGAACTGGCCAGGGCCCAAAACTGTCAGAGAGGTGCAGCAGTTCCTGGGCTTGATGGGGTACTATCGGAGGCTTGTCAAGGGGTACACGCAAATGGCGGACCCCTTGCAGGACCTTTTGGTAGGACAAACCGTGCAGGGCAAGTCCTCAGGCCCTCTGTTCCAATGGGGCAAGGAACAATAAGAATCTTTTGAGCAGATGAAGTCTGTCCTGACAGGGGATGAAATTCTGGCATATCCCGACTACGGTCTCCCATTTATACTGTACACGGATGCTAGTAATGTGGGGCTTGGAGCCGTCCTGTCACAGGTACAGAAGGGCAAGGAGAAAGTGATAGCCTATGCCAGCTGGAATCTAAGGCCCATGGAGAGGAGCCCGGCGAACTATAGTTCTTTCAAACTGGAGTTCCTAGCACTTGTATGGGCTGTGACGGAAAGGTTTAAGCACTATCTTGCTGCTGCAAAGTTTACTGTGTACACAGACAATAACCTGTTGACTCACCTGGATACAGTGAAGCTGGGAGCCTTGGAACAGCGATGGTCGCAAGGTTAGCAAATTATCATTTTATCATAAAATACAGGGCTGGTCGCAAGACCACTAACGCTGATGCACTGTCCAGGATGCCTCATCTGTTTGATGACGGGAGAGATGAAGATGACCTGAAGGAGATTGAATTGCCTGCATTCCATCAGCCCGTTCCCAGGGAGCGGCCTCGACCATATGCCCATCAACAATAAATGACCTGTGATCCCTTGCCTCATCACGGTTGGCAGGAAGCTCAAGATGGGGACCCTGCAATCAGATTAGTTAAGGCATTGCTGGCCAGGCCTGGTGCCCGCCTTGAACCGGGCGCTCAAGAAGAAGCAGGAAACTGTGGCAGGACCGAAGACGGCTTTATCTCCTCCAAGGCAAATTATGCAGAAGCTTAACCAACCCCAAGACCCACGAGAGGATCTGCCAGATGGTGATACCTCGAGCGTATGTCCCGGTGGTGCTGGAAGCGTACCATGATGGAGCTGGGCACTTTGGATGGAAGAAGCTGGAAATGTTGCTGAGAAGTCACTTCTACTGGATAGGAATGAGAGACTCCATAGAAGCCTGGTGTAGGAATTGCGGTCCCTGTGCCTTGAGAAGGCAGGATGGCACCAGTCAGGGAGCACCACTTCAGCCAATCGTCACCAAAGAGCCCCTAGAGATTGTGGCCCTGGATCATGTCAAGTTAACCTCCAGCAAGAGTGGATATACGTATGCGCTCACGATGGTCGACCACTACTCGCGGTTCTCAGTGGTAGTACCCGTTAAAGATTTGACTGCCAGCACTGCGGCAAAGGCGTTCCAAGCGCACTTCTGTAGGCCGCATGGATATTCCGATCGAGTCCTTACTGATCAAAGTCCCGCATTCGAGGCTGAAATCTTCCAGGAGTTCTGCAGTCTGTACGGGTGCAAGAAGATACGTACCACACCCTATCATGCACAGACGAATGGGATGTGCGAGAAAATGAACCACTTAGTGATCAATCTGCTGAAGACTCTTCCCCTTGAAGAGCGGAACCAGTGGCCTGAAAAGCTACCATACCTGGTGGACATCTATAACAACATTTCGGTGGGATCCACCAAGTGTACCACGGCTTACTTGATGAGAGCCAGACCTGGAAGACTTCCAGTGGTTTTAGAGATGGAGGTTGAGTTCCCTGAAACCTACTTGCCTGGAGCAGATTGGGACTCACGTCGCCAGATCCAGTACAAACAGATTCAAAAGTGCGTTGAAGAGAGTTTGAATCAAACCAGGGAACGGCAAGAGAGAAACTTTAACAAGCAAGCAAAAGCAACCCTCTTCTCACCAGGCTAGATTGTGCTGAAAAGAAAGAGAAACCTGCACAAATTGCATGATCAATGGGAAAAGAACCCATATGTGGTACAACCATCCAACATCGACAACCAGAAGACCTGCCTAATCAGCAAGGACCATGGCTACTGTCTCCCGAGACCACCTGAAAAGATGCCCAGATCCCTTACGAGTAGTAGATGAGCCTCAGCCACAACCTCAAGTGGTGGAAGGAAGGAAGAGAATGATCCGTACTATTCTAGGTTACTTTCCGGAAGATTGGCCTATGCAGAATGGAGCAGTAATAGTCCCTGTGTTAACATTCCCACAACCCGTGGAAGAATCAGAACAAGAAAGGCTTACTGACATTGCACCCACTTCAACATCTAGAGTAGCATCTGTCCCCTTGCCACGCACACTTGGAATCCTACCAGCTACACCTAGTATTGAGTGTGAGGAACCTGTAGGCAATCTAGTCATATTACAAGAGGGGGATGAGGGTTCGGAACTGAGAGGGTTGACCCGGGCTAACTTCGGTCAGCCCCCACGAAGGTACAGGGAAGAATGTTAATGGTACGAGTAATATGTAAATGTCATTGCAGAACTGCTAGGTATCTGTGTTTCATTTATTGGTTTCCTAAGTTTGTTATTTTTCATGTTATTTTTCATATAGAAAATGTGAGAAGATAAGTGTCTAAGGTTTAAATGAAAAGAGTAAAGTTACCTGATTAACCAGAAGATTTTTATAGTGTGTACAATCGGTACAAGGACTTCGTTACATATATAGTAGTAAACATAGACCATGGTCACAGGACTGGTTGTGACCAACACAGACTGGTGTTCTTGTACATAGTTGCACCTCCTGTGCCCATCAGAGTCGTCTTTTACAACACCCGGGACGCCTTACTCTCCATCTTGGACAAGGCCAAATCTGATAGACTCATTTCGCAGAATGAGTATGACTTTCTTTTGCCTCACTCACCTATGGTTCCTGCCTTCTACGCTCTTCCAAAGGTCCACAAGGGCCTCCACCCACTCAAGGGGAGGCCCATTTTGGCAGGTATTGACTCCTTGTCACAAAATGTGGACATCTACACATAGATAGGGTGTTACGCCCCTTTGTGACTTCCTTACCCTCATACGTTCGAGACACACCCCATCTTCTCCAACTTTTGGAGGATATGACTGTGGGACCCGACACCATCTTGGCCTCTATTGATGTAGAGGCCTTATACAGTTCCATCCCCCACCATCTAGACATTATGGCAGTCAACCATTTTCTTCAATCTAGAGCAGTTGAATGCAGTAGACATAATGCTCTGATAGAAGAACTGTTGTCATTTACACTGACCCATAATTATTTTCTTTTTAACACCAAGTACTTCCACCAGCTCAGGGGTACAGCAATGGGGAGCCCTTGTGCCCCCAGCTATGCTCATTTATTCCTGGGCTGGTGGGAGGAAATGGTGGTTTTTGGGGGGGAGGATGGGGACTCTCATCAATGTATTGGACTTTGGGTCCGATACATTGATGACATTCTCATCCTCTGGACCGGTTCTGTTTCTGCATTTTATTTATTTGTTGATTCGTTGAATAAAAATTGATCTTGGTTTGTGGTTTACGTTCACCTGTGACCCCCATTTTATTAATTTTCTAGATTTGACTATTTCCAAGGACGATCAGGGTAGGCTGCATACTACGACCTACCGTAAACCGACGGCCACGAATTCCCTCCTGAGATGGGATAGTCATCATCCATATCCACTTAGGAGGGGAATCCCCAAGGGACAGTTCCTGCGAATACGCAGGAACTGTTCCAGGGAGATTGATTTCAGGGCCCAGTCAACTGATCTTTTCAGTAGATTCTTGGATAGGGGTTACCCCAAACAGATTCTCAATCAGTCCTTGGGATTTGTTAGAAACATCAATAGACATTCCCTTATGACCCCAAGACCCCCACAGACTAACTCTGAGCTAGTACGTATGATTGGCACGTATGATGTGCAATCGGAGCGAGTCTTTGGGATTATTAAAAAATATTGGAATGTCTCAAAAGCAGACCCCGACTTAACCAGATTTATCCCAGACAACCCTGGTATCACCTATAGACGCGGACGCACTATAGGTGATAACCTGGTGCACAGTTTGTACCAAGGCCCGCGTCCAGAAGGCACGTGGCTTGATAGACATATCTGTGGGTTCTTTAGATGTGGGAATTGTAGTGTCTGCAAATCCATTGACCAATGTAAGTCCTTTTCCAGCTCAGCTAATGGCAGAGATTTTGGGAATTGTAACACGTCTGGGGTCATTTACAGGGCCACATGTTCATGTCCTCTTGATTACGTTGGAAAAACATTTTGTGAAATCAAAAAGCATATAGGAGAACATCTTTCTGATGTCCACAATGGGAGAGATACTCCCATTGCGAGACATATGAATACGGTGCATGGGGGTAATCTAAGAAATATATATTTTGCAATGATGGAACTGGTCAAACCTAATGTGAGAGGAGGCAATTTTGACAGGCTGCTCCTACAGAAGGAGGCAGCCTGGATTTTTAGGATGGGGTCAATGACCCCAAAGGGCCTAAATGAACAACAGACATTTACTTGCTTTCTTCCTTCATAGCTGTTTGATTGTCCCAAATTGTCTATTCGATCCTGTTTTTCATACTCAAGTGAGCTAAAAATTCCCTATTCTGGGATTGTCTGTATTGACAGACTATATTTATTATATGTAAATATCTATATACCTTGCCCTACATGTTAATTGACATGCTAATATTATAACCAGAAATGGATTTAATATGTGATATGTGACTGTATTTGAGTAATCTTTGTGCTTGATATTTATGTAATTGTTTTTGTCTACATATTGTATTGACATTGCTAATAATTGTATATTTGTGTATCTTGTAAGGTATATATTTGCCCATATACTTGATTACTCTTTTATGTGTCCCATTATCGGAATGCACACATACCGCTATGTTATCCTTGAGAATAACAAAGCAGTGTCATGTTTCTTTATGCGTTGGACGAGTCTCTGATCATGTGGTACGGAGGGCAGGTGCTGGGTATTCCTATTTCGGCTCCCTCTTTGACCACGTGATCGGGTGACGTCAGGGACCTTACCATACTCATGCGCTGGACCAGGCAGTGAATGGCCCACTGGATCTAGCTATTGCGGGCTTCCGTAGCCGGCCTGCGCATGCGCACGGGGGTTGTAATCAATACCACACGTGTATCTAATGCCTCCTATTGTTGGGCGTCCTGCACAGGTGTAGTGATGATGCAATAGCATTATACGTCGCTACCTGAGTGTGCCTCCATGCCTTAATGTGACACAGGTGTGGTGGGAGGAGGTATTTAAAACCCATACAGACATGCATTTCCATGGAGCCTTCCTGACTGCTGGAGGTGGAATCCTCACAGCATTGACTGTGCCCAAGGCAGGATTATCTTGGTCTGGCTTTCCATGGAACTGCATCTCTGACTTTAATCATATCTTTATCTTAATCATGGGCAAGTATCTACATTTTCTGGGTTCTGTGTATATGGTTTTGTATTGGTGGGATCTCTGATGGATTGTATTTATATTCATAGCCTCCTGAGGAACCATGTTTATGGGGAAACGCGTCGAGGCAAATTAAAGGCGGAATCACCAGACGCACCATCTTTGCATTATGATGCATTAACACATTAAAGAACTGTCGCATTGTTGTCAACAGCAATTCTGACCTCTCCACAGCAGTGGAATGGTCATACGACCTTGTATCAGCTATAGGAATACTGCTGAGTATTGGTCTAATTAAGCTCTGTGTGTTTGTATCAAACCATTTCTGTGTGATCTTAAATATCCGCTATAGGTCATTGCAGGATTCCTTGGTCTGCTCCTGATATTCAGGAACAGGTTTGGAGGATTTTCCTATATCTATCAATTGTGAAGAGATCACCTTGGTTTTTGCTGTGTTCAGCTTTTATTATATTTAATAAATTTTGCACTTTGGGAATAAAGATTCTTTAATTAATTACTCATATATATATTCCCTAATTATCAGTTTAAATTGTCTGATGTGCCCATCAGAGTCGTCTTTTACAACACCCGGGACCTTAACCTGGTCACGGACCCACAATAGGTATGCAGTGGATCAGGTTTGTTTGGGTGGTGAGTTAATGGGATCCGGGACATTGGGACTGGACTGTTGCAGGAAGAGGCTGCAATGGGGCAGGTTGAGCCTCCGCTACTAACTAAACCGGTACCGTTTCATCGTTGGAATGATGAACTCTAAAGTTACGTAACGTTCAAGTGCCCAGCCTCCCTAATGTGGGAAGTATTTTGTAAATAAAAATGTTCTTTTTTTCACTTTTGCAGTTAAAAAAAATAAAAAAAATAAAACCTCTAATGTCCTGTAGCTTGAGGACAAGCTACGTTTAACCAAGGGGGAATGTGACGCCCCTGGACTATCAGGTCATCACAGGGTATTGTACAATCTGCTCTCCCGTGCAATATCCACATCCTTTTTGGTTATGGGTCCTCAACTATATGTTGTTGCCTACAACAGCTAATAAAATCCTAGGTACACTCTGCACCACACCCACCAGACACACCAGTAGACGGCCTAGGGGAATAGGGTCGCCCACTTGGGGGGATGGTTAAGGGGAGGTCAGGAGTGTCAGGAGTAGGACAGTAAAGTATTGGAAGTGAAGGAGAGAGGACAGTGAAGTGTTGGAAGTGAAGGAGAGAGGAGGTCAGGAGCCGGGCTCCTTGTAAGTAACTAGGTAGCAGACGGTGGTCTGAGCCTAGTAGGAGTTGGACCCCCGGTCGCAGGGAATCGTGACAAGGGGCACAGAACTGTTGAGGACAGCCGGCGGCCTTGTACCATCACCGGGCTGGGACCAGGGCAGGACGGGGTACGTGAACCCTAGGTTAGGGAGTAGCATCAGGCAACCTGACAATTTACCCGACGAGAACGGAGCTTTCAAGATCCGCTCTCCACCATGTCCGAAATCGGGGTACTAGCACAACGAGGGGGATAGGACTTTCCAGAAAATCCCAAGCGTGAACCCTGAGAGCAAGCTCCCACAGTTAGCCACACTGGGGAGCGGGACCCGACTAGTTCTATACTACCGGGACCAACAGAAAAGTGAACTTAGTGCCAGGAAGAAGGTCACGGATCACCAGGCAGCAAAATTGGGGACGGGACACGAACTAGCTCCCCTCAGTGGCAGCGGTGTCTAGAACGTTGGTTTATCCAGTTGTCGGTGTCAGTTTTATGGACTGAGTGAGTACACAAGTGAACACTTCACTCCCCACGGCACTCCCCGAACACCATCACCGAGTCCCAGGACATCCCCCCTGCCCGTGGAGGGTTCTAACACCTGGCTGCCCTCCTCCATCGCCCCTGGGTACTCTCAGCTGCAGCGGTGGTACCCCACATTACCACATGCCACGGGTGGCATCACGAACTCTAAATACCCCCCTTCATTTGAGTGGCCGCACGACCCCCGGGTCCGTACGCCCCTCGAGCCACCGTGGATCAGGATCTGAGCAGCCCGGCTGCTGACACGGAGGCGGCACAATACATATAAGCAGGGGCCTAACAGCGAACCATGAGGCAGACCAAGGGCGTAAAGCCCAACCAGAGAAAAGAGATACTCACTTCGATTGGTGGTGGTGGGGACAGGAAAGGCCACAAGAAAAAGAACACCTAACGTACGTTTTGCATATTATTAAAAATATACAGCTTCATCAGAGGACAAGGGGGATCATGGCGCCTGCTTGCAGTCATGGCCTTTAAATAGTGCTTAAGGGGGGGGTCACGTGACCGCAGTTCCAGCAACATGACCACCCCACACGGAGCATGCGCACATCCGCGACAGGTATACCTCATCAAGACAGAAAGTCACATGGAAGAACCATGTGACCACGAACCCGGTCACATGACCGCACTAACGGCGCAAGCGCATCCACTGTGGGCCCGCAATATCACTGCAGCCCCTGACAGTCAATGCCAGCTGCGAATATGTGGGAGCAGATGGCCACAGCGATAAAGACATTGGAAGCCGCAGGCAGCGGACAGCACAGCAGCGGCGCATGCGCATAGCGGTCAGGCAACCGGATCGCAAAGGCTAGATATAAATAAGTCTGCAATGTCAAATGCCACATAGAACAACAATGCATTATACACAAATGGTACATTCTGGTACGAAATACAGTTTTTCATATATACAAAAAAAATTTATCAACCAGACAGATTAGTACCAATCAAGAGACTAATACAATTGACAATTAAGGCAAAGAGACACTGCAGAGGAGAAATCCAAAAAATCATTTTCTGGTTCTTCAATCCCAGACACAATCAAACCAAGTCAGCTCAGGCAGTAGGGGGAAGTCCGGGCAAAACCATTGTCCCCTGTCTATGAGCCAGACTCTTAAAGCTGTAGTGCAAAATATCACAGAAAGCAGTGAAGCAACATCCTTAGTAGGTGCTGCACTCCCCTACAGTTACATAGGGTTATACTGATAATAAAGTTCTCCTTAATTAAATCTATGATTGTTATGGTCCATTTCTATACATCACTCAAAATAGCCCTTAGTGTATACAAATTCATATGATGAAGACATTTAATATAAGGAACATTCAAATAACTACCCATTTAAGAGCTATAAAAATACTATATGTAGCTTATCATTGGAATAACTATTCCTTTAAGAGAGGCAGTCTATGTTGATACTGTCATTTATCATTAGAATAACTATTCCTTTAAGGGAGGCAATAAACGTGGATACTAACAAACACTATCTCTATAAGGAGAGGCAGTCTATATGGACACAAACGAGAATCAAAAGTTGACCTCTAGCTCATAGTCAATTATAATATTTTCAACATATTGAGATCAATCAAATGTATTGAAAACAACATGAAAACAATTCAAAGGCATTAAATCAAATGTTACAGAGAGGTCGAGGCCCCCCCCCGCCTCGACGCACGTTTCAAACAAATCTAGAGAGATAGATAGATGGCTTTGTCATTGCTTTTTTCTTAAAAGAGTGAAACATATAATTAAAATAATTGACTTTAGGTAACAAAAACTAGTACAAAACTGGCTTACTTGCATTCCAGTAGTAAGGTATGAGGATAAGGAAGGGCTAGGCATTATAAAGAGAATGTAGAATTAAGTTTAACACTGTTTTTATAATAGAATTGTTTGCCTTTGTTCACTCCAGTATCATGTGAATCTAATCCTGAACAGTAAAGTAAGTTTTATAAGACTTTCCTATTCAGTTTTGTTTGTCTTCTTTCTTTTTTTTTTTTACAGGTTGTAAGTACCTGTAAGAAGTTGACTCACCCATTTCTATTTCAAATAATAAAAATGTTTTCTTTTTGTTTTTTCCTCCCCTTTTTCCAAGAGCCATAACCTTTTAATTTTTCTTTCAATATTGCCATATGTGGACTTATTTTTTCTGCGACGACTTGTACTTTTGAATGCACCATTCATTTTACCATTTAGTGTACTGGAAAGCAGGAAAAAAATACCAACTGTAGAGAAATTGTGAAAATAGTGAAATTCCACAATAATATTTTTTTATTTATTTACCATGTCCACTATTTGGTAAAACTGATATGTCAGTATGATGCCTCAGGTCAGTGCGAATTCATAAATACCAAACATGTACACTTTTACATAAGGATGAAAAAAATTCAGGAGTTTATAAAAAAGAAAATTGTGCTTTTGTTGCCTTATTCTGAGACCCATAGCGTTCTCAATTTTCAGGATCTGGGGCTCAGCGACACCTTATTTATTGCGTATTGAGCTGGCATTTTTAATTTTATCATTTTAGTGTAGATATAATGTTTTGATCATCTGCTGTTACATTTTAATGCAATGTTGCGAAGAAGAAAAAAAACATAAGTTTGACATTTGAATTTTTTCTCTTGCTACGCCGTGTATTGATCAGGTAAGTTGATTTTTTATTTTCATGGATCAGTCATTTCTGAAAGTGGCGATACCAAATATATGTATTTGTTTTAACAGTTTTATTTTCAATTTGGGCAAAAGGCGGGTGATTTCAACTTTTATTGTTTTTATTCATATTCTTTAAAAAATATTTTTTAGATATTTTACTGATTTTACTAGATTCCCTAGGAGACTTTATGACTGTACACTGCAATCCATTCCCCTGATCACGGCGATACTGCAAAATTGCTCTGATCAGGAGAAATGCTGATCTCCTGTAAGTGCCGACCCTTTGGTGGCTCGCACAGGAAGCATCAGGAATTATCATGTTACCTTGTGCTGTCATGGTAATACATTGGTGCCCCGTGATCATATCAAGGGGCTGCCGATGGTGGCGGGGAACAGCGCAATTCCCGCAATGGCGCATCAAATCATACGGTCAGAGTTTGACAGTGCGATTTAAGGAGTTAACGATCAGAGAACCACCTGCGCCTTTTAACCGCACATGTCTACTGATCAGATCAGCAGCTATGTGCGGGGATAACTGCGGGCTCTCTGCCAGAGCCCTCGATCACCAGAGATAAGCAAAAGTGTCAAAGTTCAGTCCGCCAAGCCTTATGGAACAAACGCTATGTTCACCGAACTGAACGCCGAATATTTTCAAACAATCACTGAATTCAATGGGAGGCCAAAACTAAGGCAAAGAAAACACCTTTAAAGCTGTTAAGTTTCCAAAACAGCAAAAATATGTTTTACAGTGCAGCCCCACTGTTTTGGAACAGCCATTAGCTTCCTAGACTATTGACATAAGAAATATTGAGGTGGATCAGAGACAGGTCTAGGGATGGTGCTCCCATACCCCTGCTAGTACAGACAAAACACAACTTGAAGACCCATCTTTGAGTCTTGATATTTAAAAACATTTCAGGCAGACAGCAGGACAGTGGCATCAATTGTCCCCGCTTCACATTTCCCAATAGTGCCTTTGCACAGCAGGGAGGTATGGTCCATGCAACACATGGTGCGGCCTGACATTTCTATTTTTAACAGTGAGTACCAGTGCATCCAAACTGAAATAATGCCATAGAAATTTCTATACAACCAGGTTGAGAACGTGAGCCATGCACAGCACATATGTGATGTCACCCATGCATAGTGCTGCCACCAGGCTTGCACCATTATCGCTCATGGCCTTCCCTGGCTTCAAGTTCAGTGGAGACAGCTATTGATCAAACTCAGGCTGGATAGTGGTTCACAATAGAGATGAGCAAACCTTTGGAGGTTCGATTCGCTGACAGCAAATGAACCGAACCTTCACTTGTCCGAACCTTGCCCAAGGAGGTTCGGAATCATTGATTAGCAGTTTGAGTCTCTGTCCACATACAGCCAGCCATAAGCAGATACCTTCTGGGGAGGGTGGGTGGGTATTTTCAAACTTGTTTTTATTGCACACTACATCCGAGCACGCTGTTGTTACCGCCAGTGTGAGCCGTTCAAACACTGCAAGCAGCTTGCACTAGGCTGAGCACCAAGCATACCTGAGCACAGCATTGCTCACTCAAGTTATGTTCACGCATTCGAACACCGAACCCGAACCTTGATTTTTTAACTTGGTGTTCGGTTTGAAAACCGAACCTAAGGTTCGCTCATCTCTAATCCACAACTTTGCACCTGTGTGACTGCATTCTCCAATGCATATTAATTTCAACACTGCCTGATTGCATTGACTTACACACAAAATGTGTCCTGGCATTTTAATTTAAAAAAATAAGTGCTTGAGTGACAGGGTTAGGCCTTTTGTTCCCACATCCCTGCCAGTACAGAAAAGACACAGCTTTGAGACTCATCTTGCAGTCTTGAGATTTAAAAACACATTTCAGGCAGACAGCAGGAAAGTGGCATGAATTGCCCCCCCTCATTTCCCCATAGTGTCTTTGCACATCAGCTAGGTATGGTCCATGAAAAACACAGGATGTGGCTTGGCATTTAAATTTTCAAAATAAAAAAGGATTAGTGTCAGGATTAGGCCTCTTGCTCCCACACCTCTGCGATTACAGAGAAGACAGAGCTTGGAGGCCCATCTTGGAGTCTTGATATTTAAAAACGTTTCGGGCAGACAGCAGGACAGTACCATCAATTGCCCCCCAACTATTTCTCTATAGTGTCTTTGCAAAGTAGGGAGGTATGGTCCGTGCAACTCAAGATGTGGCCTGGCATTTCAATTTTAAAATTCAGGAGGTGCATGAGTGACAAGATAATAATATTTATTAATTTATATAGTTCTATTAATTCCACAGCGATTTACATCAATCAGCAACACTGTCCCCATTGGAGCTTACAATCTAAATTCCGTATCAATATGTTTTTGGAGTATGGGAGGAAACCAGAGTACCCAAAGGAAACCCATGTAAACACAGGGAGAACATACAAACTCCTTGCAGATGTTGTTCTTGGTGGGAATTGAACCCAGGACCGCAGCACTGCAAGACTACACCGCTAACCACTGAGCCACTGGGCCGCCCAAGATTTGGCTTCTTGCTCCCACACCCCTATCACTGCAAACAGGAAACAACTTGGAGACCCATCTTGGAGTCTTGAGATTTCAAAACATTTCAGGCAGACAGCAGAGCAGTGGGATCAATTTCCCCCCTCATTTCCCCATAGCATGTTTGCACATCAGGAAGTTATGGTCCTTGCAAAATACAGGACATGGCCTGGCATTTCAATTTTAAAATTCAATAGGTGCATGAGTGACAGGACTATGCCTCTTGCTATCACACCCCTACAAGTATAGAGGCAACAACTTGGAAACCCATCTTGGAGTTTTAAAAACCTTTCAGGCAGACATCAAGACAGAGCCCTCAATTGCCTCCTCCCATTTTCCCATAGTGTCTTTGCACATCAGGAAGGTATGGACCATGCAGTACACAGGATGTGGCCTGGCATTTCAATTTTAAAACTCAAGAAGGTGCATGAGTGACAGGATTAGGGCTCTTGCTCCCACACCCCTGCCACAACCGACAAGACACAACTTGGAAACCCATCTTGGAGTCTTGAGATTTGAAAACCTTTCAGACAGAAATCAGGACAATGTGATCAATTGCCTCCCCCTATTTTCCCATAGTGTCTTTGCACATCAGGGTGGTATGGTCCATGCAACACACAGGATGTGGCCTGGCTTTTTCGATTTTAAAACTGAGCCCAAAGCAAATGTGCCTCCGGAATAGTGGCCTTGAAATTTTATTACAACCATGTTGAGGACATGAACCGTGCAAGGCACATGTGTGATGTCACCCAGGCATAGTGCTGGCACCAGATTTGCACTGTTATTGCACACGGCCTTCCCTGACTCCAGGTTTAGTGGAGACAGCCATTGATCAAACTCAGCCTGGATAGAGGCCCACAATTCTGCAGCTGTGTGACTGCATTCTCAAATGCATATTAATTTCAGCATTGCCTGACTGCGTTGACTTATACACAGGATGTGGCCTGGAATTTAAATTTTAAAAATCAAGAGGTGCATGAGTGACAGGATTAGGTCTCTTTCTCCCACACCCTTGCCAGTGCAGACAAGACACAGCTTGGAGACCTATCTTGGAGTCTTGAGATTAAAAAACATTTCAGGCAGACAGTAAGACAGTGGTATCAATTGCCCCTCTATTTCCCCATAATGTCTTTGCACATCAGGGAGGTCTATGCAACACACAGGATGTTACCTGGTATTTTAATCTTAAAACTAAAAAGTTGAATGAGTGACAGAATTTGGCCACTTGCTCCCACTAGACCCACTAGATCGCACTATACCCCTGCCAGAACAGACAAGACACAATTTTGAGACGCTACTTGGAGTCTTCACATTTCTAAAAATTAGGATCAGACAACAGAAAGTGGCAACAATTGGCACAGACTACAAATAGTACAATACTGCAACATGGATGCATGGGACTGGCCCTTTAACAAGGCCTGAACCAGTATTTCTACCTTCATCAGAGGTAGCAAGATGACAGACAAGAATAGGCCTTTTGCTTCCAGAACCCTGTCACTACAGACAAAAGACAATTTGGAGACCCTACTTTGAGTCTCCACATTTGCAAATATTAAGGTCAGACACCAGGAAAAGTGGCAACAATTGACAAAGACTACAAATAGTCCAACGCCGCAACATGGATGCATTAGACCGGCCCTGTAACAAGGCCTGAACCAGCATTTATACCTTGACCAGAGACAGCAAGATGACAGACAGGTGTATGCCTCTTACTCCCAAAACCCTGGCACTGTATACAAAAGGCAATTTGGAGACCCTACTTGGAGTCTCCACATTTCAAAAATTAAACATTTCTACCTTCATACACTGGGGTTAACGTCAGTTGACGAGGGTCGGGATTCTGCTCGGATCCTACTTAGTTCAAGCCAGGATCCAACTGACAAAGATATTGGGCATTGAAGAAAAAACAAAAAGCCAGCACTAAATGTGCACTTCAGCACTAAAAATTCCAAACTGTACTTATTATAAAAATTTTGAGATTTTTGGCAAAAATTTGCAATTTCTTGAGCTGCCTCGCCATGTCACGGCAAATCTCATTTGAGGCAGTCCTACACTAAAATATTTTTATAAAATGTGCCATACGGCCTCACATATGAATAGTAGAACTGCTCTTAGCAGCACTCACCTGGTCTATTTCAATCTCGTACCCATGACTGAGTCATGGCTGTGGGCGGGACAGGTCCAAGCAAATGCTGCATGAAGTAAATAGCCTGTGGACAAGGCCTGATGACTTAATGTGAAAAGTCACCAACCGCCAAAATCTCGGATCCTACTTAGTTCAAGCCAGGATCCAACTGACAAAGATATTGGGCATTGGTGCAGATGCTTTCCTCCTCTAAAGTCTGGGAATTTTTGGAGCAGACCCCTGATGCCCTTGGGATAGAAACAGCTCTGTATACTCACCCATGTTTGATTCCCCACAGTCAGTTTGCTGGTTGGAGATTTGTGACATGGAGGAAACAAGTATAATTGGGGTGGCAACTCTGAGGAATGAACTGTCTGTGATTTTTAGGTGCAGGAAGAGGAGAGGTCACTTGATGCAGCGCTTGCCATCCACTCTAACACATGCTGTTTATCACCCTCATTTTGAAGTTGAAGAGATGTGCGGCTGCCAAAGAAATCTAGTGGAGTAGGCTGTCCAGTAACGGAAGTTGTTCTCATTTCTTTTGGAATAGGATTAGCATAATCTGGTGAATGCTCAGTAGAGCTTTGACTAACATTAGAACGTCCCACATGTACACCTTAAACATCACACCTATTCACCCTTCTGCCACAACCTCGTCATGATTTACCACTCATGGTTGATGTACCTTTCCCCTTTCAAACAGATGTTTCGTACTCCTATGCTCACAGCTGTCAGACACCTGACACAAAAGATGAATTATTTATTTCCTGCCTGAGTTGGCAATATTGTGAATGCACTAAAAATAATTTGAAATGTGGTTCACTGCGTAGTTTGGAGCAGACACTGAAAAATGCTAAGACCTTTTTAGCTACTTTACTAGCAAATTTACAGCAATCAGTACTAACTAACAATACCTAGAAATGTGATTGACTGCGTAAATTTGAGCACGCTATGAAAACTGAAAAACTTTTTACCTAGTTAATTAGCAATTTGACAGCAGACAGTACTAAATAACAATAACTACAAATGTGATTGAATGCGTAATTTTGAGCAGGCTATGAAAATATAGGACCATGGAGCCCATGAGGTGTTTGTGGTTCCCACCTTTAGTGCCCCTGGCATCTGGATTCTACCTTTAAGGCTGGAGTAACACTTGTGTGTGTCATGCGCGAGGATTGCATCGCATCACCCAGTACAACCAGCCACTCCCTGACAAGAGCTTAGCTTCACAGAAATACATGTAGCTGAAATGCTCATGTCCGACGAGCAGTTGACTGTGCCAGGTGATGTGGTGCAATCCTCGCATGTGTCAAACGCAAATGTAACTCCAGCCTAAAGAGGGAACTCTGGTGTCCATTGACTTCTAGGGAGGTCTTGAGTGGCCCTGACCATAAGAATCAGATAGTGACAATATGTAGTCTTATGTCTTTATGCATTTACTTCTAATACTGCTATGCTGCATGTCCAAATGCAGTCTCTGTTTATGTTGGGAGACTATATGATACAATTATTATTAGTGCTCAGGCATGGCTTATCTTGTTTTTGGCGACGAGGGCGTTGGGGCTAGCGCCCATGTGCAGTGTTGGCTCCGATACATTGACGATATTTTGTTTATTTGGCGTGACCCTGTGGAGCAGCTTGAGGACTTCATGCAGCAGTTGAATTGTAACTGATATAATATTAAGTTGAAGCATAAAATGACTAAAACTAATATAGACTTTTTGGATGTCAATATCCAAGTTGATACTGTGAGGAAAGAGTTAACCTTTCTCACTGACTTAGAAAATAATAGAAATTCATTCTCCCTGGCAAGAATGAACCAGACTTATTTGCGTAATAAACTATGAGACCAACTTCAAGGACGCAGAATGTTTTGACTTAGAAATGACTGACAAACATCTTGTTATGAGAATGAGAGGCGGAATAGACTATTATGGGAGTATAAGTCATTATATTAATTTCTCTTGCTGGGAATATGCAATCCACGCCTTAATGAATGTAGATGAATGAATATGTATGTTGCATAGTTACGCCCTAATCAACTTTGTATAACTTTGTAATGTAAACAATACCAATACACTTTCTATTCGGAGCCGCACGTCTCCTAGCCTTTACGTGTATAACGGTGTCTGCCTGTTTTCGTTGA